>NC_091938.1:4418214-4752142 GCF_041260155.1 Ptychodera flava
TTCAACATGGGCTTTCGGATCACTATGGCAATTTTTGCACTTTTCTCTCAAATACTGTACAACCTACTGCCTATTGTAATTCTCTTGATCAAACTGACAAATACACTCTATACAAAGTATCCATTCCTTTTTCATCACATTGAGTTTTGTTAAACATCCTTAACGGAAGTCTTCAGATATACTCAGTCATTTTGGTATTTAACAAATAAATGCATATTTGTTGATGGACACTGTACAGATAAAATATTAATTACATGAACTTTGGGAAGATTGTTTGATTTACGAGATCCTCAAAAACTCTGATACATTTAACTACATTTCAGGTTTTTGTTATTCTTTGGGGGAGGAGGGTTTGTACACCTTTAAATATTTTTAGGGGGGTTTGTAGAGAGAAAATGACCATAACCCTGACTTTGTGTCAACAATTATGTCAAACTTTTCATTTGTGAAAATAGCATTTCTTTCAGCTGTGCACAAATAAGATGAAGCAGATGATGAATGCGAAAACTAGTAAAACTGAACTTGAGTTTCAACATGGAAACCCACATGGATTATTTGAAAGCAGGTGAGCTCTGGGAAAATAACCACGGGAGTTGTTTTTGTCAATTTTGTTTGCTTCAACCCCCCTCCCCTCCCAAATGATTCAGCTGCCATGGAATTTGCTGCAATAGTAGTCTTGAAAATAAAGTGCTTTGTTGACAACACAACCCAGGTAGACCAAGCATGCATACACTAAGTGCTTCCATACATAGAGCTTCCTGCCTACTTGTATGCAAATGAAACACACCCTAGAATGCACAAACTGGGCACCCTTTGTCTTCTGACAAACAATATTGCTTTCCAAAGATGGTCATAGGTCAAGGGAAACAGAAGGGCTAACAAAGGCCACAGGGATCTGGCTGTCTTTACCAGGTGTCTTTATGTATAAACATTAAAACATTCACCTTTCTGCAAAACAGAATTTACCAACAATTGAAAGTACTACGACCCCCAGTTGAAAATACATGTACATCAGCTTAGTCTGATGAACTGTGCTTTTCTATGACAGTCCCAGATTCTCTGACACAATTCAACCAGATCCACGGAATTGAGAGACCTAGAGACAAGTCAGGGTTTGAAATGACCAATATTTTTAGAGTCTGCTATTTATTCTATTGTAACTGTTACATAAACTGTTATATCCTATATTTTTATATTTGACATTTACAGTTTGACTGAGACAGTTTCTGTTCATTCCTTTTGAACTTTCATTTCAAAACGGATGTTTAAAAAGTATGAAATTACTTAAAAATAAACAAAGCTGTCATGATGTTATGAGATCAGTTTGCAACTGATAATTCTCAGCGCATTTCATTTCCCACACTGACGTATAAATTCTTTTATGAAATGGGTAAATATTCAAAACGATCAAAAAGTCACCTTGTTCCATTGATCCTTCAAACTTTACACTTCTAATTGTATAGTTCATCACTTACAAAATTTTATCAATACTGAAACAGAGAAACACAGTATTAACTTCTAATTGGTAATTTTATTGACCAGTATTTGGAATAAATGGCACTTTCTCAGAGTCTGAAAACTGCCTGTCATTGATTTTGAGATGGTAGGTTAATTACTTCCAGTTGTTTTTATGAATATGATGGATCATTAAACTACTATGTATCAAAACAAAACTGGAAACGTAACTGTCAGACATTACTATTCCATTTATAGATTTGTTGATGATATACATATAGAGTTTTTGCTGAAAACATGACACAAGACATCAATAAGGCAACATGAAAATTATTTGGGTTGTAGCAAATATTTCTGAAGCTATCCCCATCCTAATCTCAGTGAAAAGAATTTACTTCTATATCTTGTTTACACTGGTGGTAAGTTATAATTAGTTTGTAACAGCTTTCATTCAAACTAGCCACTGAGAGGGTGGTTGAGCTGCATTCAATGTACTAGGCTGATGCAGGAAGGAAAGTCTAGAGTGGCCTATGGTACCATCTACATGTTTATCATTATTCATAGAGTATTTTTGATAAGGTTTGAGAACCCAGTACCACTTCTGATGTTCCCTAATACGATTGAATTGGCATACACACTGGGAGGTAGGTAAAATGATTATGAAAGAAATTATAAATTTCTGTACATGTAGGTGCATGTAAAGTAGACCTATTGATTTAGAATTCTGTGATCCTATTGAGTGGTTCACTTGTTTGATGGAGGTACTGGTGTAGAATCATCACTGAATCTCCACATCCTGGCTCAAAAATTACTTGTTCAGGACAGGAGACCCATAATTTGTTACCGGTTTGTACTACACTTCAGTTTTGACCAAATGTAGTTCTACTTTTTATACAAACACAATGCATGTAGAATTAAACGCTCTCCTTGGAGTCAAGCATACAAAAATATTCTCTTTTTTCTGAACAACAGTAATGGTACAACTTTGATACCATTGACAAATAATGTGTTTGATGCTGTTGTAAATTCTTTTTAAATTCCACATATGATCAGTATTATAACCCTTACAGTCAATCTATGCAAAATCTTTGAGCTTATGACAGTTACCTTTGGAGCAACACAGACTTTTTCAAATTGAAATGGGCACGCTGAGGAGAATTTATCACCAGTTTATTGTAAGATTCACTAAAACTTACATGCCATGTATTTTGGAATGCTGACAAACATCTTCCCCACCTATTGTTTTACCCAATACAAAGTGTTAAAAGAGCAATTTTAGAACTCAAATATTTCAAAACAGAGCTCTATCAGAATAGTTAGGTTCTCTCCAAGAGAGGTACATCGATATCAACACAATGGAAATGTACACTGAAGAATTTTTGCAAATTCCAATGACATAAAATAATGAATGCGGACATGAACACATGAGAGCGGGTATTGTACTGGACTAGTTCAGTCTAGACACCATAAACAATTCTCATGAGAGCAACACGGAATGAGAATGGGGGAAAGTGAATAACCCACTTCCCTTACTATTTCCACGGACACCAGGAAAGCTTAGCCGTTGAAAAGCTCTGAAATGCGCCAGTCATTAGGATTCAATTCATGTGGTCTTTGTATGGATGACCCTCTACCCAATGTCACCTGCATCGCAAAGGTCAATCACATGACCTTCAGTGGCTAAAAAAATACAGGTAGTTACTCCCACAGACAATTCAGATCGAAGTCTGGTTTATAATCATCACAAAAGTATGTCTAAAGTTCAGACATTTACAAAGGTGTCAGGAAGGACATGTACACCCCTCTAAACCTTTTTGAAATGCCTACCGAGTTCTTTGTAGCATTATATACATACTGTACTGACAAGAATTCACAGGTTTTAAGAAATGTGTTAAAATGATCTTGTCAGATGAATGATTAAAATAGGGACACCCTATCTTTTTAATGATTATCAGACAGTTACTTTTGATAACACAGTGTGATAATGTTGAATTAATGACTTGACTTGTCACAAAATCAAATAGGGCAGATACTGGTCAATTTCAGACGATTCCCGCCATCAATGACTGACCAGTCACCCTGATTCTACATATGTGTAACAGCTGGAAGAAAAACTCTCTGCAGAGGGGAAGAAATCAACTTAAATCAGAGTTATATTTGGTATTGTCAAATCATTAAAGTTAACAGTTCAAGCCATATTGACCTTTACCTACAAATGCTGAACATCAATCTACAGTCTGTCTACTGGTAGAATCAATATTTACATTCAAAAACATCAATATTAATTATAAGAGTTTATACATTTGTATCAATATTAACATGAGGCAACCACTTTTCATCAACAAGATGTCATCCCTGGTACTATCTTTATGTAAAACCATCACTTCCCCATTGATATTCCTTCTTTCATTTTTGGAAGACTTTTTACGTAAGGGGTGTAGATTTTTAGTCACAGAAAACAGGCGTAAGTAAAGTTTCTGACATCCAATATTCATGAAAGCAACACAGTGTACATACACATGCAAGTATAGATGTCTGCATTGGCACTTTCTAGTCCTCACCTGAGATTTCTGAAAGCTTCACAACACTGAATTTTGTTACCACGTTTTGTTGAACTAACTGGAGTTGTAGTTGCATAAGTAGACTGCTCTCACTCAGTGTAACTTCAACTCATGCATAGAGAGACAACCAGGGCAACTATTGGGATACCAAGTCATCCACTAAGGCATGCTCATCAATCTTGGGAATACATGTAACATCTTTGATATAGATGGCAGCTATCTTGTCATTGGAATAAATCCAGAAGTCTGACATCTACATGTATGCTATTCATTTTTGCTGGAAGTAATTGTGTAAGTGTGCCCCATTTCACTTGCAGACTTCACTTGTACAAAAGAAGAGATAACTCTCACACTAGGCTACAGAACAACTAAATTATAAATATCTGTCTTTCCAGTTCTGGGAAACTCATGAATTTGCTCAAACCTCTTTATAAATATTTCACATCTTTGAAAAAAATTGCATTCTACTTTATGTTCTTGTTTTGTTTTTTTTCAAAATCACACTTTTTTTTAAGGAGAACGCTGCCTACTACATGTTTATCCCTATGCCTGCCATGTTCATATTTCACCGTCAGGTCAAGTTTGTTAAAACTAGTGTAGCAAAACATGACCCATATGGTGCATTTTAACAAAGACTTGAAGATTTGAAAGTCCCTGAAGACAGATACCGTAAACATGATTTTTACAGACTAAAGCTGCTATAACATGTCAAGCCAAGTTGGTGAAAATACATATTGTTTTGGCTCAATACTGCTTTTTACTGACTTGGCGGATGGGGAAGTGATACTGTCTGTCAGGTAAAGGGTTAAAAAACTGTATATGAAATCACCATCTATTGAGTAACTATATACCCACACCCATACAGTCATCAAAAGTACACAGAATTGTATGACATCACCATTTTGAAAAATATTTATTCAGACATTTGGGACACCTGTTATCTTGTTTAACACCTGCACACATATCTTTTTAAGCAAGTCTATAATCAGTGACTTGACACTTTGGTTAGGGTGCATATGGGGTCAAAATATTATGAACACAAACAAATTCACATCCAAATGTAACACAAATTCGTGCTCTGGAAAAAGTGTTCAGAGCGAATAACCCGACACCAGCCTAGTTACACTATCTGATGTAGGAACGTTGCCAGCCATGTACTGGCACAGGGCTTCATCATGCCTCCTACACTAAAGCAAATACAGGGACTATTGTGGTATGTGAATACCTAAGGGAACAGGAAATGTCACATTGCAACTGCGAATCCAACTCTCATAACTTTGATGTATGAAGCAAAAATAAGTAACATCAGATTTTCTGATTAATATTGTGAACTATTAGCCAACTTCCTTAAATGCAGATGTCAACTCTATGTTACTTAAAAGCCCACTCTCCCCCAAAATATTCATTTTCACCATTAAATACGGTCTTGGGAACACATGGAATGCAAAATATTCTCCCACCTATGGAAAACAGGAAACAGTTGGTATGCCCAGAAAGGTGTGTTTGCTGGTATTCTTTTTTGAAGTCATGAACTAAAGCCCCCATTCTTCCGATGGCCTCAAGTGACTAATATATTCCAGTCCAATGACAGACCTGACCTCTTTGCCTGTTCATTTCAACAGTCTAGGATATCTATTTGCATATTGTCAAGTTTGAAATGGAGGTTATTTGCATGTAACACAATGCAGCATCATTATTGTTGACCCCCATGATTTCAATAACAAGTTGACAAGCTACACACTGCGGCAGTATAGGGGTCGTGATAATTAGGCCTGTACGTACCCGCACAACACGAAATTGCAAAAGTTTGATTTTTTCATTGAAGAGAAAAACTCGTGAGGAGATTTGCACCTGTTTGGAAACACATAGTTGTCGAAAAATACACATATGAATGATCACATCAAACTAGGATTTGGTCACATGGTGCACCAAGCTTGTTCCCAATCTAACCGGCTTCATGAAATTTCATACAATGTATTCGGCAAGCGAATGTTTAAAAATGTCACCAACATGAACAAAAAGCCCCGGCACTTAAGGTACAATAAGCCCGATGTGATAATATGCTTTGGTGATAAACATTAAATCTCGCTCAACAGATGACAGGCGACAATTCTGTGAGGACTGAATTATAAAGGAATGAACAGGCGAGTGAAAACACACATTTCAGTTACAGTATGAGATAAAACAGTCATGAACTTAGCCACAGTTGGCACAAAACGACCGCCTTGCAGTTACTGGCGCTTGCTTCACCATGGAGGTGGTAGAAGCCATACTACCTCCATGGCTTCACCACGTCACCGTGACAATGGGAAAGAAAATGGAAGACGGTTCAAAAATTGCATGCATTGTCACACTCATCAACGTTTTCAACGTCGAAAGACATAACCGTGTAAATGCAACGAAATCTAGCCTCATTTAGAGACCGTGTAAGACGAGTTATACGTGGCTTCTTTTTCAGCGCAAATCCTTCGTCGCTCAAAACAAGCCATGATTTGACCGGAGCCCAACAAAAGTGTACAACTCTCCTTTACACTGATACGAACTCATTATGCACGGTTTTGTAAATATACACACACAGCTGAGTCTGACCCCAAAGGCGCAGATTTTAGCACACAATGTAAATTCTGTTCGATCGTTTGAGTTTCACAGATAGCCTGAGTTGATGAGCTGGTCAATACATGAAGCCTTCGATCACACAAGTGCACAAATAGCAGCAAAAATTGAGTTCAGTAAAATGTGGCCTTTTTCAAGGTAGTTGACACTCAAATACTTCACGGAGGGGTATACATTACCACAGCTCCACTTTGCAGTAAATATCTCCGAAAAGTGAGTGAAACAAACGTTAAATGATGTAGATACCTACTTACCAAAAGATCAGGGCCTACAAAACACTACTGTTAGTTGCTGTGGACAAAATATACTCTCAGAAACGTTCAAAATAGAGGCAATTTCCAGACACAAAATGCAGACATAAAATGGCGTGGTTCATGCCAATGTAACGAACAACGCTCGGGAGTACGAGGTGTCAATCAAACTCAAAATCCTTCCGAGGTGAAGAAAATAGTCCCATGTCGAATGCTCGCCTTTCAGGATCTTCGCCCTTTGTTAACTCTTAACTGATTTTTATCTAATTGCAGAATGAAAATTTGACTTACAAGCGGCACTTCTATCTCCGAAAACTCCGTTCCACATTGGAATCACGGACACACTAACTGTGCGCATGTATAATCTGTAGGTGGTTATAAAGTTCTAAACATACTCACTGGATCGGAATGTGTCAGCAACGAGTGTACACTTTTCAATACAATACCCAGCCTTGATTTACATGAAAATTAAATTCCCAAAACAACTTTCAAATCCTCCTAAACATGTTAACACCAAACGCGACTTATTTTGCAGTTAAAACTTAACTTCTTAACGATTTTTCTGAGGAAAAAATACATTTTGTAAATAATTCCAATATCCAACTTTCAACATAAAAACAATGAACAGCAGGGTTTGCTAATATTCAATCAATAAGACACGCCCAAATGGGCAAAACCATTTATTCAGACAGGTATGGATAGGACATAGCGGTTGAAGTATTTTTAGACAATAAACAATCGATAGGAGAAAGATTTGAACGCATTCATCAGCATTAAATATGTTTGTGTTAAGAATTTGATTTTCCCTAATTCGTTCTCTACTAATGCGCCTGTTTTTTGCTGCATCCGCTTCTCATTTTTTAACAATATGCGACAATAACTATGTGACTAATCGTGAGAATGTTTCGATATTGGCCTAGTTCCTGTGTGTATTTAATAGCGGAAAAGAGCATTGCAGAGGACTGTGCAACCAATACTGTAGCACTGGCAAGTAAGTATAAATATTAAAGCCTGGCATAGGCCTGGAGTGGGCAAAAGGCTCAATTACAGCACAACCCCTTTCCACCATAGAGGGACTGTTATGATTAAAGTTGTCCTGCGTTTAAACCAAATTTGAAAGAAATTGCGGGAGAAATTAAAAACCATAGACACTAAATGCTCTATGTTATGACATTGGTAGAATGGCAAATATTCAAAAGAAAAATCCAAAAAACTTCATACCTGAAAGACAAAATGCACAATAGCTGACCTGTCTCACAACGCTTGCTTGGTTTCAAATTTTGCACGTGGTGCTGGTGAACCAACTTGCTCATGAGTCGGTTGCTGTGAGCACCAGTTGTTCGTCTTACGTAACATTGACTTATGAACTTGATTTTTCAATAGGCGGGGAAGTTTGAATAGCTTCATTACCTTAGCATTGTTCTGGAGTTAATTGCAAATAATTGTGATGGAAAAGTGAAAAGTGAAAGTAGATGGGTGAATGATAATTGCTCCGCTTAGTGTTAAGACGTTTCTTTATTGTACACCTCGTGAGTGCGAAAAGGAGGGAATGTATTAACAGTGCAAGCACAGAAAGCGTTTTTACATGTTAACTATTGCACTTCAATTGTTCCTGATGCTGGTGAGGTGTACACATAATCAAGAGACAGCCTCGACTTGACGTAATTCGGAGATGGTTATGAAGTTTTGATCCATCTGAAAACTGGTGCGGCGCATATGACATGAATCGCATTCATTTTAGAATTTAGCTTCATTTTCAGACTTATTTATTTATTTATTTATTTCTCTATAAATCGGACATCAATTGTCCATAGAAACACTATTACAAAAATGAAAGAATAAACTTAAAGACACGTGGAATAAAGCACCGGAGAGGGTGCTGACTGATTTTCAGACTAACAGTACTTTTTTTGTTCACTTTCAATACTTTAGAATAGCTACTCGATATCCCCCCGTCAACATGGTAAACTGGTCGCAGATTTGACCTAAAAGGACGGCTTCACTGTTGTGCATGTGTAACTTACAAATTTATTTCAGTGAATAAAGGTAAGGTTCATTTGATCGACCAGAGAGGAATGTAATCATGTTCAACACTAAATTGAGGTGATTAAAATGTTTCAATATATAGCTGTGATGGCAAACTTTACTTTAATTAAGTCTAGAAGTCGATTGCTTGCACGAAATTCTGAAAAAAAAGTTCCAATTTCTATGAGGCTAACATGAAATTGCGCACCACTGTATAAGATACACTTGGACCTCGCAATGTCGATAGCAAGAACTCCTCAGCTCAGCTACGTGTGTACAGGTGAGGCGTCACGTGTGATTCGCGTTCGGGCTACTCCATCCACGCTTGCTAATGCTGGAGTGTATCAGCCTAGATTTTCATAAACTTAATATCAAATCTATAGATACCGAGATAACAACGGAAGTGATCACGCTGCTATGAGATTTCACGGAGATAAGGTCTTCACCGTTCAAATTTTGCCTGCTTATTCCTGATGGCGCCACAATTTATAAGCCCTATTAATATCCCACTCTTAATACATGTATATTTGTTCGACGTTTTTGACCACTTTCCGAATTCAAGCTGATGCTTGTATTAATAGTGGCATTAGCGGTTTTTTCACAAACTATGTTATAACATTAACTACGAAAAGTATACATGGCAAAACGATCCGACCAGAAACAGGCGGAAAACGCTAAAAATGTTTTGAGTAGGCCTGGGCGCCTTTCGTTGGCAGCAGCCAATGTCACTAGCTTGTGCGATACTATACAATTATGATCTGGCAACAAACTTGCGACCGCGAGAGACCAAAGTATCTTTGTTACAAATTAACACGCAAACTGGTGAGATTATAGTATCTTTCCGAGCAATTATTGAAGAAATTTATACAACGAACATTGTGTGTTAACTCGCTAACGCTACAAAGTATATAGATAAGACCAATATGGCCAACGACAAGAAGAAAATATTTATCAATAAAAAGGAAATTGTGTAGGAAGGGGTGTGAGCCACTTCCAGAGCCGAAACTTTTCCAAGACCTCGAAGGTGCACCCAATCAAACTATAGCACACCGCCTCAACATGCATAGAACACAACAGTCAAAGTGATTACGGTGATTACGTAAGTGATCACCATACAGATAGGATGTTGCAGGCTGCAATATTTAAAGAAGCCATATTTAGCGGATATAATTCCCTCTTCTGATCTCCTGATACTTAAAAAATATTGCTTGAAGTAAGATATAAAGTAATACATTTCTGTCTTCCCATCTGCTGATACTTAAAAATATGTGCTTGAAGTACGATGAACTATACTCTTTTTATATTTATACACAAAAAGTGGTATGGGAAAAGATGCACAACATAAACAAAACGTTCTAGACAGACTTTAAAAGACAATGAACAAAGGACGACAGTGTTTATTGAAAAAAGTGCGATCTATGCATGATTCAAAGAAATTTTTCAAAGCACAACATTTCTCTCTATTTTATTTTGTTTTATCACCTCCATTAGAAATAAACAAAAAAAATTTTCTTTTCTTGTTTACATTTGTACAGAGATGTGTCCCTTAGGTAATACAGAAATTTAAAATGATGTCTTGGTTAGTTCAAGTGTTTGACTCCAGCAGGATAATTGTTTTTCCATATTTCTTCAAATTTGCTCAAGAATAGTTTTGTCAAGGTATACGCCAAATCACAAGATAAATAAAACTGTGTGTCTCTTTCTACATAATAAAAATTGGAGGGGTTGGAGGTTATTCCAGTTTGCGAACAGAAGTTTCTTATAATAACTATAATTTATATTGAAACTCCCAACCGTTTACACCTTTCAAAAATTATAGAAAATTAACTGGTACCGGTGTTAACGATATCCTGTCAAAGGACTGTGACGGGTTTATCATTCAAATGTTTTGCCGTTTTGACATCAAAATATTATACCGTGATTTGGTTTCCGAGGTATGAGTAAATAATACACCCTTTCGAGGTGAAACTTTACAGCCTCCGTAGCAGATCTATTGGAGTGGCAGCATTACTTTTTTTCTCTCTGAAAAAGTAAACTACCTGCACTACATCACAGTAAATCTACTTTCGGATGAAGATTTTTGGGTGTTTTTTTGGGGGGTCAATAAAGTTGCATGTTGCCAGTGTTGACAAACTTTTTGAACGGGATACGGAGGTCTGCGTCTGGCATAGGCCTAAATCTCGATACACACAGACCTCAAACTCACTACTGAAATGGGACCATCTTATGACTAAGCTTAAGTTTCCCATCAAACACCACCACCACCACAACAGTTCTTGTCGTTGTTGTCATAATGATGATGACAACGATGATGATGATGATGATGATGATGATGATGATGATGATGATTATTATTATTTTTTTATTATTTCATATCGATCAATTTTGTGACCAAAGAAATGCGAATTCGAACCAAATTCAAAACTCAAAGTGCACAACACCGCAGAGTCGCATGCAAAATGATAGGTCACATTGTCCAGACACGATCGATGATGTAAGCGGTTATTTACACAAAGAACCACAGAAAGCCTCACACAAGCTGCCGCTACTTGCGGAAAAAATGCAATTATGAATTGATTGGATTGATTCATACTCGCAACCACACATTTCATTATATTTGGCAAGTGATGCATTCACTGTGTGATTTAATTAAAGTCCTGAATGAATTGATTTTGGAGCCCATTGTTCCGGATCAATGCTGTTTTCGAGAGAAAGTGGCAGACGATGTATGGGGAGCCGTCATTATTTACGGCCGGGGAGGGGGGGCAGTCGGAGAATCAGAGGGCGGGTGTCACTCAAAAATTGAGAGCTAAAACGGGGTGCACAAAATATGGAGGAGAAGGGGGGGGCAATTCATTTTTTTGAAATGCATTGGAGCATTTAGCGCAGTTATGAAATGACACAAAGGCCCTGTATTGAAATAAACTGAACTGAACTGAACTGAACTGAACTGAAATGACACAAAATAACAATAGAGAATGAAAAACACTAATTATTACAAAAAATGGTACCAAGTTATAAAAACACGCGTACGTGCATGCACTTTACGAAAAGTCAAATTTGTAATATGCTTTACCCGGTTAGCCAGAGTTGACAGAGTACTACTTTTATACAATATCTGTTCGTGTAATCTTAGCAAACATTGTACAAACGTGGTACTTTGTGCTCTTTGCCAAGGTGGGTAATATGACAAACTTGACGTTTTCGTACAGTTATGGTACAGGTTCATATATATGTATACCAAGTGCTGTGACAAGAGGTGGTTGAAGAACTGGGTCATGGAGCAATGCTCTCAGCAGATACCATTTATAGTGCACAGGATCTGATACAAAAGAGAACTGTTGTGAATTCATCCTTAATCACAGAAATATATACTTTACTTGGCGTAAGTTCAATAACCATTTTGACATTTAACCATACCCATCCGAATTAAACAATACTGTATGGTTGGATACTGGTTATAGGGAGAGCTTTTATATTTATATTGTGTTGTGACGTTCAATTTGATTTTGTTGGTTTCACCTTTTTCAACCACCATGAGGCAACTGATGATAATCTATGGGTAAACCAGAATTTGAAAGGTCTTCACTATCGCTGTATCCGCAAATTATACAAATACATGTATTAATATTTAACCCTTCAAAGTTCGGGGGGGTTGTAAAACTTTCTGTGTTAGCGAGGGGTTTGCTAAAAATGCGAGGGGAGGGAGGTTTACTTGAAATTTTGGTGTTTCTAAAGTAATTCCTTCGACCCCCATGCAGTAAATAATGACGTCTCCCTTGGATTCATCGCGTTGCCATGGCTGTCATGACTACCGTTACCTTTTGTATTAAGCATTCTCGTCCTCGTAGATGTATAAAATTTACAATTTCTGTGGAAAATTCTTCGATGAAATTATATTTCTGTTTTAGGAAGCTGAGTTTTACCAGTAAAAGAATCGTTTTTGCCCGTGAACACTCGTCATTACCTCAATATGGAAAGTGACCAAGCATGCACAGCGCATGTGTGATGTGCCACATCACCAACAAGAGAACATCAGATGAGCTTACTATAAATAGCCATAGTGCGCATGTGCTGATTTACGATCCGCTATCGACACTTTTCGCTGATAAACATCAGCAGATTAAAGCTTAAATCGTATATGACATAAAATTAATAGCAATGGTTTAACACCATGCAATTTTTTTAGTATTGCCATGACTTGTTTACATGTATTATACTTCTGAGTGTAGTAGACTTCCGACAAACTGCATTGTTTCCGGAGCTCCACTAGCAAAAAGCGATATATTTCCCGTACTACATTTATACATAACAAATGCAGGACAATGTATAGATCACACTTCAACAAATACAAATCTTTGAAATTGCTGGACAAGTTACGTTCACTCCATTTTTATCAGTGCACTTTGTTTCGCTTTTCTTAAACTTTTGCTTTGCTTTGCTTTGCTTCGTGACCCGGACCTCGAAGTTTACTGGTACTAGATTTCATCGTACCTAGGACCTGCAGTGATATCTCATTTTCGTACAAAATCATGTTACAACTTGTCTTCATTAATGAAGTTCGCCCTCCGGGAAGTTCACTCATCCTCAATTCCCACAGAGAGGTCATGAATCATGCATCCAAATAATAAACTGCTGATCTCTGGGGACTCTGTTGTTCTTTATCTTCAGACAGGAAAGTACACTGTTTGAAGGAATCGACAAACATGAAATTCGGGGTAAAAGTCGTCGGATGTCATCCGAACGGAAAGAAATTGGACATGTACTTGACTCACGACCTTCTACAAACTTTGAAGTGTTAGTTACATCGGTAATCGTCAACGTGAAATGTTTAATATATTTTGATTCGTCACTTCACTTCGTCAGATTGCAGCCATCAAAACAAATATTCCTATAGGTTACACTGTGTTAGAATGCCGACTGCAGTTACATGTTGAGAACTTTTAATTTGGTTAATAGTGTATTATACTGTACAAACGTGGCTGTCATAATCAAAGTCCGTCCACCAGGACTATAGCTCCTTGTCCTTAACTACAGAGAGAGAGAGAGAGAGAGAGAGAGAGAGAGAGGGAGTGTGTGTGTACGTGTGTGTGGTGAGGCAGGCGTACAGAGAGACAGTGAGAAGAAAGTTTGGCATTGTAAAACTCAAAAGTGAAATGAAGTGCAAATTACTGTAAAAGGGCCTAATCTGGGGTATTTGTACGTTTGGAGATGGTGTGTGTAACTTAGGGGAGAACCATTTGATTTTTTGGGGGGGGGTATGGAGGAAATGGGTATGGGAGCAAATTTTTTTTTCCTGTCACAGTGACAGCAATTTTTTTTTTCTACTGTCAGAGCTGCATCAATTTTTTTTTTTCAAATGGAGTAGCAATGCAAATTTTTTTCTTTGTCATCAAGTTTGTGATGCGTTGTATATAAGGGAGCCGTAATATTTATGGCCTGAAACTCAGAAATTTCAAGTGACACCCCCCCCCCCCGTCAACCATGATGAATTGAGTAACTCCCCTCTCTAACTCTGAAATTTTGACTGATTCCCCCCACTTAGAAAAGTTAAATACAAATACATGTATTTGTAAAATTTACAAAATACAGCAATTTAACAGTAAAGACCTTTGAAATCCTGATGTACTCTGCTAGACTATCATCAGTTATCTCATGATGGTTCAAAAAAGGTGAACCCATCAAAATGAAATTGCAAGTCACAATAAAATAAAGATATAAAACCTCACGCAGTATCTAACCATATAGTATATTGTTTAATTTGGATGGGTATTATGACAAGGTTTTCACTAGGATATCTGACCGGGCAGAATTTGAAAGTGCAGGGGAAGAACACGCGAGAGGCTTAGGGGGAAAGTGTCACAGGGGCTTTCCCGTATCTTGCATGGAAAGTTTAAGATATTGATGTGTGCAATGGTGCAGTCTGGTGCTATCTGAGAGGTGTTTTTGAATTTTTTTTTACTAAGTGAAACTGTTAGAACACCTCAAGGGGGAGAGCACGAGAGGGGGGTTCCCCCTCTCGTATTGGAAATTTTGGGAAATTGATGTGTTTAATGGTGCAATCTGAGAGGAGTTTCAGGTTATTTTGCATTTGGTAAAATGTTTGAAAATGACATTGAACACTGCAATATTTTTACATTTTATGCATGATCAGTGTTTGTGTCACAATATTCAACAACCAAATGATGACAATACAATTTGTGAAAAACAGTTCTGTTTGCCAGAGACTGAAGATAAATAAATATACAGGAACGGAAAATTTGTGACCTTCTTGTGTCATTTCTCCAGTTGCCAGCTTCTAACGAAAAGCTTGAATATGGTATGTTTAACTGTCAAATGGTCATTGAAGTATGGTAAATGGAAACATGTCTCTGTGATAATAAAGGATGAATTCACAACAGTTCTGTTTTGTCCTAGATCCTGGGAAAATTTTGAGAAATTGATGTGCGCCACGGTGCAGTTTAGTGCAATCCGATAGGTATTTTAAATTTGTCTTTTACCAGTAACAGTGTTAGAAAGCCAAGGGGGGAGAGCACGAGAGGGGGTGCCCCCTCTCGCATTGAAAATTTTGAGAAATGGATGTGTGCAATGGTGCAATCTGAGATGTGTTTCAATTTATTCGCCAAAATAAATTGAGTAACCCGTCCCCCTTCTTCCTCTCCACATTTTGAGTAACGCCCCCTGAAGTTTTCAATTTTTTTAGTGACCCTCTCCCTTGTATTTCATTACATTTGTTGTTCCTCAATTTTTCATTGTCAACTTGTACATCTTCCTAATATATTTATATTGAGAGAATACTATATTGATTTTAACACTAATTATTGACTCCTGTCTTGTGTTTTAAAATTTTCACAATTTACAGAAGTCAAAAAGTCCCCTTTAGATAGTGCCTATGCCATTGAGATATTGCAACAGAAATCCTGAAATATGATTTCTTGGGTCAGGAAAGGGAAGGAAAACATTGAGTGCACTGAGGTGTAAGTAGACCTATGTAGTGCATGCTTATATCATAAGTGCTGGGAAAAAACATAAGAATTGCTTGTGGTAAAAACATTTGCGCCGCCTATGGCGGCGCGCCGGCAAAGAATACATGAGAATAGGGTTTCCAAATTTTGCTAATTTCTGGTGCATTGTGACAATTTTTTTTTCACTTCTGTCTGTTATGACAATTTTTTTTTCTCAGGCCATGGCAGGATCAATTTTTTTTTCTTCTATCTCACCTGGCGACAAATTTTTTTTTCTCAAAATCCTCCATACCCCCCCCCCAGAAATCAAATGGTTCTCCCCTTAACTCTAAAAAAGACCGATTCAATGAATGTTTTACGAGTCCAAGCAAAGTTGTAGGCAATTATTACAATGTTTTGTTATGCAAGTGCTCAAAGCCCGAGTTGGCTGAAAAGAATAAATTATGTGGGTGTCGAAAACCACCCATCCTATTCACACATTAGAAATAAACCGCATCATCATCAACGGTACATAAAGTGAACATGCTATGTGACGGGAAAGGGAAGTCATATTTACCATCACAATAACATGATCTTGACGCAGAACTTGACCTTGAAAATGTATGGGTCAGCGACCGGTGAGTAATATCATGCGGATTACAACGAGATTGGTCGCCTGGGGCCACTAAATGATGATGACCGGCTGTTATCAATGGAATAACTCTTTGCATGGTAGCACAGTTCGTTCTCAGGTATAACCCACACTATTGAAGTAATTGCTATCGTATTTGACAAGTGGAGCGTATTGTCGCAGTCTGTCTATTTTTGTAGGTTTATGATTTTTAGCATAAATCACAGCTGCTGCTTCTTTTTTATCACTTACAAGAACAGTATAAAGTCGGTTGGGAAATTTTCAGGGTTCGTACTCGTTTCAACAAATACTGTGTCTATGATAGTGCGGATGCTGCTTGTTGGAATGAAGAGCGCCCCCAACGAGTACCAGTTTACAGGCATAAACTTCGATATCAGTTTCTTCTGACAAAGCTATACACCACGTTTTTCCCATTGATCAGAACACTAACAAAAGTTCAAAGAACGATACACTTTCGTTACATTCGTTTATTCTGTCCGATAACTGATACATTTTGAACGAATATGCAATCCTTATTGGCCATTGTTTTCTGGAACAATCCAATCATGTTCAACACTGCAGGTGGTTGCCAAAATTTCCTGTTTTCATCCTCATATGATCCAAAATATTGTGATATTTGCAAGGTTTTACCATTGAAAAATCTGGTGAAGTAGAGCTCTGTTGCTATGGTAACGCCTTCAGATGTCTCAAGATACAAGCAAATATGTTGTAATTGGTATTCTTACAAAGCACATACTTCCAGTAATTTTTTTTTTAATCCTCATCAAGCATTCAAAAATTTGGATGGCTCTGAGAAACTTTTTTATAAACAATTACATACACTTTTGCACACGATAGGAATATCATTAGCAGGAGCAAAAACTGAGTGAATAAATATATAAACAAATAAAGTTTCAATTAAATTATCACATAAACAGAATGGAGCAAGTGGAGATAAGACATAAATAAATAAACCTTTAATACCAGAATGTTACATTTTTCTTCCACTATGGCAGTGCTGCAGCCAGGAAGCGCCCTTGCGACAATGTCCCCAAAACGGAACCCCTGTCCTGCATTCTAGTATACTGCGGGTCACCTCGGACGCACTGATTAGTTGACTGTGTTAGGTGTAGTCTGCCAGTAATATCTGTTACTGATGATGGCCTTTGTTTTGCATGATTAGTTTGAGGCTTATATTTATGTACTTTCAAAACTGTGACTAAAATGCTGCACATGTTGTAGTAGCATGGAGGTAGAAAGTTGTAGTCAAACTGATCTCTGACTAGAGGCAGACACGCCGGTATCTGCAATAATATTTTAGCCAACAGGCCATACGCCGGCATTTTCTACAGTCTTGGCAGTGTAGCGCCAGTGCTACATAGCCAACACGTAAGAAAAAGGCGGTGCAGAGCCCCTGGGCTATAATTTAATATTGCAGCTACGGCATACTGTTACAATTGCCTGAAATTAAAGCATAGCAACGTTGTCCCGGTAGCTTGAATTTTGTTTTGTGAAACTACTTTATAATGAATACAAAATTTGACTGACAACTCACGCATGTTGTCCCCAAAATGTGTAAAATCTCTCCAAAAATAAACTAACGGTAGTGGGACACAGTGTGCCCTGATTTAAAACTGACTGCAACACTGGAATGTTCATTAATAAAATGGTATTATCATTTGGACTGCATCACATGTACGTCACATGTAAAAGACATGCTGAAAATATCTTTTAAATTTCAGACTTTCATTTTATTCTCTGACGTTTATTCATATCAGTTGAAATTTGATGCAAATACATGTCTAAAGTCTGTTTTGTAAAGTCAGTGTGTTCATACATTTCAGTAATCCAGGCAGCAGAAAAATCAACGAAATGACACAAAATTTCCTTGGCAAATCTGAAAACATCCTGATGCAGAAAGAGAAGAAAAGTGGGGAATTCAATCTTTTATTTTTTGCTTTGGTTTGTATAGCTGTCTCTATGAGGAAAACATTGTCCACTTATATTCCAAATCCTGACAATGTTAATGACGGCAAACTGCTTGACATAGAGGTATAACTGCGCTACGTTTCAGAACATTGTTTCTGTATTATCTTTACACAGAGATTCAAACCCAACAGACACTGATACAGCAGCTGTGGCAGTCACAAAAGTGACAACAGCTGGAACGGTTTATGCTGCAGGTTGACAGTCATTGTGTACAGACTATAGTGCTGTAATAAAGCAATAGACAAAGATTTTGTCCAAATTAATCCTGCTCTCACACAGTGCAGCTCTTATTCTTGCTGTTTCTGCAGTTTTGAAGTGATGAAAACTCTGTTATGGAAGAGAGATATTATGGCTGCCAATGTGACTTTTACAAATAATGCTTTCCTTTGAAGTAATCACGCTGCCTTCTGAAAATAGGTAAAGTACAAAGCAATAAATTATGGCAGATATGGGATATATTATTACACCATTAGCATTTAGTTGTAAAGGCTTGTGAAAACACAATTCCACATTCATTTAAGTTAGGCTGTTAGGATGTGAACTTTTCCTTATGGTGCAAGCTAGTGTATCATTAGCGAGTGAGAAGTTTAACAAAGGCTCTTTGGATATTTGTATGTTTTCAAAATTGATTTCATGGTTGACTTGGTCAGTGACCCAATGACTCTTTTCTCCCTCTTCACCGTGTCATAGGTTACCTAGGGGTCAGGGTTCACAGTGTTAATGTAAACCACATTGTGTGGAAAGACTTGTCAGATTTCATTCTAAATTTATGCAATTAACAGTGACAAAATTGTGGGTATTCTTTGTTTACTCAGATCACAAAAATCATACTTTTCGAAACCTATGCACAAACTAATAACATAGTTCTGCACAGATACAGTAATTAAAAGACCAATTTGATTTGATGTCAAAGAATAGACCAGAGCACGGACTGGGCAGTTATCAAAAAGCACATCTGAGGCTAGCAATGATTCAAATAAATAACACTACACATGATTGGATTATTTGTAGGCAAGTAGGTCCCTGACTGGTCAGTTTGAGTTGAATCAGCTACCAGTATTGCCTGTTGCAAAATTGGAAGACCATGCAAGGTCAACAACCAGTGCTATATGATCTGATGGGAAGACAACGCTAGGTAGAGCTGTGTGCAATGAAAGTTCATCATCAGTCGGCATTGGTATCACCTGTAACACATCGAAGTTCCTGTCGATGAAGATGTAATCAATGGCTGCTTTGAATCCTGCAACATAGTTAGTGTAGTCTGGTATACCACAGGCACTGCGGAATTCAAAGTTGTGTTGAAGAGCAAGTCCTTGTGAGTACTCATCTTTGCCAGCTGAAAATGAAAATAAAAAGATTACATATAATGGTGGTAAATTAACTTTGGGATGGAATTCCTATCTGCTGGAGGGTCTGTACTCCGGGAAGTATAGTTTCATTGGTTGTACAGTCTTTATGGACTTGAGGTATATCTTAGGGTGGTATCCATGAAATCTATATACATATGTAAAAATAAAATACATTATGAATTTAGGTACATGGTTGGTATGTAAGGAGATCTGTGTCTCTTTCAGGTACTTAACATTTGGCTGCAAAATTACATGTGTAACTCCATCATAAATTGATATAAAAACGTTGTGAAGTGAACAGGCCTTGATTATCAGAGAAATTTCACTGTGATTTAAAATGAAAGTAATTTTTGATGTAACTGAAACCTATCCTGTCACTGGTCACTTGGTCCTTTTTGTATCTGCACTGTTCCTGATATGCTGAGTTAATGGCTTGCCAAGTGCTAGGTGAGTTTTTGGTTCACACAAGAAGATGTTCACTCCACATACCACTCCACATACATGAAAAAAATATGAATGATTTTGCTAAAATTTGTCAGGCGCCTTTAATGAAATTCTTTGTTTGCTGTCCTCAGATTTTTCCTCAAACCTACCCTCCTACCAGGTTAAAAAAACCCAAACACACACAGAGATTAAACACAACGTAAATACATACACTAATTTTCCAATGTATTTCTTGGCTGGGGTAAAGAAAATAGCTTTTTCTGATATATAATACTTTAAACACTGTTTATTTTCATCATTTTGTGTAAAAACCTACCTACCCATGGACAGCGATCACATATTCACAAATACTCAACCAGGATTTTAATAAACTTTCAGACTTGAGCTAATTCTAGTCCAACCAACACAATGAAAACAACTTGTCCATTGTGGACCTTTTCACAATTCATACAGCAAATTCAGACCATGACAGCTTATAGATGGTTTGGTTTTGTGGTAGCTGATACAGTGTCTTCACTAATCTGAGAGAATGTACATAAAATATCTCACCTGAATGCCAATCTGCATAGTTGGCTGGTATTGATTTAGATGTGATGTATTTGTACACACCATATTTTGGATCACTGTTGAAATCACCGCACAGTACGATGGGTAATTCACCATCTTGGCCCTGGTCACAATAGATGATAATTCTTTAGAACACACGTTATGTTTGTATGATTACAAAATGTCATAGCTACACAACAATGACAAAACTTGTTTGTTTAATGTGAAAGCATTAATTTTACAGAGATGTAATCACACTATTTTGACAATTGCAGAGGGATTTCAATTCATTGATTTGCCACTTATACTTGGATTTAATTCACCAGACTTGTGTATCAGCAAAAGTAGCAAAACTAAATCGCAGTAAATAATTAATGCTTATGAAGCATGTGAAAATATGAGGTCTTTTAAAGTCCACTTTTGTGATTTCTTTCTGTTAAAATCAAACCTCTTTTTATTTCTAAAATCTGTTTTTCTCTTCTTAAAGGCACAAAGTCGCCCATTATGACCATTAATTCATTTTCACAATGGTTTCATATTTCGTGTTTAAAACCGGGGTCGAATATATGCATGGTCACCCATTCATTATCTTTAGACATGTCAAACAATATAAGTAGTATCTCGCACCAAACAAAATTCATGACAAATGTCCTTTAAACCTTCAATTGCATTTGATGTTCCATCAAAATGTTTGACCTTTCATAAAATTGATGATGTTCCATCAAATGTTTGACCTTTCATAAAATTTTGCTTACAAACTGAATGTGCACTGGTGAATTTCAACTTTTTATGTCATAACCCTCCCTATCACTGGCCTTATCTACATACTCAGCATGTTTTCAAACAATTTATTACAAGTTATGTATTTTTCTATAGCGCCCCCAAAGTTTTAAGTACAAAGTCTTTTGTTTTCTTCTGTTTAACAAGCTGCTCACAGACAGCCTCTACATACCTCTGAACAGTGCATTGATGTCACACATTGTAAATGCCTCAAGATAAGCTCTATCTGGATAAGTCTGATGTTGGCAGCCCTTGGGTGAAAATACAGATGTGTATTTGCAACACATAGTTTCTTCTTGGGCTCAGCAAGTGTCTCAAACATGGCAACCTGCGGGAGAATCAGACTGAAGCTACTATTTTGGCTGACATTCTTCATGTATCTCATGATCTGGCATTATTGAATGGAATAATTTAGATGATCAATATCTGATTCATTTAAGCTGGGTTTAGATGTTTCGTTGTTACCAAGGATGAGCAAACCCAATAGTAAGATGACCAGGACAACCAAATGAGTTGCTCAGACCAATGAATTTGCTATTCAACTATGTCAGTAATATACAGGTTTTCATTGGACTAAGATTCATATGCTGAGGGCGCCCTCCATTGAACAATGGAGTCAAACTGTTTGTAAATTGAGTATCTGGTTGACTGGGAAAACAGAAGTATAGAATTATCATATATTTTGTGAAGGGATTATTGAAAGTAAAAATGTATTATTTTATTTACTGACCTGAAGAATTGCAGACCTAGTGAGAACTTTCTCAAGAAGTGCTTTGGAAGAAGAAATCTTTTCCAACAGATCGCTGTTCATTTCCTGCTGAAGATATTCATTTAACTTAATGTCATGTCTTGATAGCAACCTGAAACACAAAGAAAGTTCAATAAATTTGTGACTGGATTTGAACTCATGACATAAAGGCACCCAGTCACCTACTGAAGACATCGCAGTCAAAACCACTCAGCCAAATACCCATCCCTCAAAAAGAGTCTTTCAGTAACCGAGCTAAGTTGTTACAAATATTCTGACCGCAACCCCTCTATAAATTAGATTCCGTATATCTCATCAGAGTATACAACATTTAAGTTCCTGATCACAAACTGAAAATCACAGTCACTACATCAAATGAACCGGTAATATTTATTTTTTGATAACGCCCAATCTCTTTATATTCAAATCCAAAACAATTCAAAATGGTAACTGTAATTTTGATGTTTCAAAAACAAAACATTTACATTGAGGCTACTGATAGACACTGACTAGATGGCTTATTAAATCAAACAGAACTGGTGGAAGGTGAATAGAATGCAATTAATTCAGCTTGGGCATACTGTCAACTATTTGTAAACCCAGCCAAAGATTTCCAAATTATGTCAGAAAGGCTGGCATTAGAATCACTTTCAAAGTTCACACAAAACTGATTCTTAATATGATGCTCTGAGCATCAGATTCTAGTATTAATGAGGAAAACAAACACAAAGATCACCAAAACCAGTCATTCTTTTAGTAAAGACACATTAAGTGTACCGGTTTTTAACACTCTTCATATGGACAAGGATAAATCAATAGTGTTGAAAATACTTTTTAAAATCTTCACATAAAATACTGCAACCAGCAACAAAGAAACAAAAATCAATGATGTTATTATATGAGAATTTTTCAATTTTTCTTTCCTCTTGGTATGTTTGTTCAGAAAACAATTGCTGATTTATCTTTGTCCTTTTGAAGAGAGTCAATACTTTCTAAGCATCTTCATGAAAATTAATGATCTAATAACTCCTGTCAGGCAGCTAAGGAAGTGCTCGAATTTGTTGCTGAATCTGATGCATGGGGCATCAGAATCAGTAATGTGTTTGAAAGTGATTCTATGCCAACTTTTCTGATGTTCATTAAGGTAATACGTGCCTCGAAAGTGAAAGACCTAAACTTTTGCTCAAACTTTCCTTTAGGAATCTTTCAACCTTTCTCTTTCAAAACCACGAATAAAACCCAGGGGTCACCATGCAAATTTTAATACTAGAGAAACAAATGACCCAAGATTACTGATATTTAAAATTCAAAATGGCTGCCATCCCTGTTTAAGTCTATGGAATGAAACAAAATTTTCAAATTTCGAAAAACTAAGCCAGTGAAAAGCTTTCTTTCACCAAGAGCTTTAAAATGAACCCTCACATGTGGTTTAGTGGAAAAGAATTGAAAAAATTTTAGTCCTAAAATCTGTCCCCGAGACGCATCTTAACAAGTACTGTAGCCTACCTGAACTTATCCTTCTTGTAGAATATAGCCTCTCCTTCTCTGATCTCACCAGCTTTTCCTGTATATACTCCTTCCATTCCTTCTAACTGGAGAGCTGGATAGAGAGCAGTATTGTACAGTTTCTTCCCCATCTCTTGAAGACAGACGATATCTGAGTTGTATCCTGAAACATTGGAAGGAACAACTGATCAGAACTGATGTCTAAAAGCAACATCAACAACATAGTGTGCTAGAGAGTGAACATGATCTTTGCGAATTTTCAATTATTTATTACATCCAGTGTGCTATCTATAGGGTCTTCTTCAGTGTAATCTCTATCTTATAAGATTTTTCAATCTCCTTGTCAGCAACAATAACAATGAATGTGATATGTAAACTTTTCATCGATCACAGAGAACACTCTTAAGATAGTATGTTATAAGTAAAAGACTTAAACTTTTGATTACACTTTCCTCAATGAAACTTTTACCCATTCTCTCACCAAATCAACAATAAAAATCAGGGGTCATCACACAAAGTTTTGTACTAGATAAACAAATTATCTGACATTTACAGATATTTGAAATTTAAAATGGCAGCCATCCTAGTATTAACTCTATGGGGAAAAATACAATTTTACATTTTCGAAAAACTACGACAGTGTATATTGTTCTTACTCCAAGAGCTTTAAAATGAGTTCCAACATGTGGTAGATCAGAAGAGCATAACTATTTGACAGCCTGAATGTCTGATTCCAAGGCGCATTCTACCTTAACCCTTTCACCACCATGGTTTGTCCCAAATCCATTGTTTTCTATGGTACAGTTGGACCTGTACACAGGGAACTGGGGGTGAAAGGGTTAAGACAGTTGTATGTCAGTTTGGCTGCTAGGGCAATTTGTTATGTTTTCCCCCAGGCTGTTTGTAAATAACATGCACTGCTGCAGCCTGCACATGTGAACTTGCACATAGCTTAACATCTGATTCATACCAATTGCTGTACACCTGGTATCCTTGTACTGAGAATGCTCTAAAAGGCGATTTCTGCTCTCTGTCAAAGACTAAGAGGCTTTGATATTTATCTGTTGGTTGCTACCCATAGGAAATTACATGTTTGTATAATTACAGGATGAAATCTGTGTAGTTTGATTGAAATCAGTATCATGTGCAATCTTTGCAACTTAAGCAATATGCTGTTTGTCTTGAGTAACAAGACAGTACCTGGGAAACACCATGGCCACACAAGATCTTTGTAGATAGTCTTATATAATCAGCTACTTGATTTGTATGCTTTGGCATAAAAATAACAGAGAGACTGTGTTACCAGCATACCTTACTGGATGAATACATTGTTTGTACAGAATGAAACGAAAGTTATTGAATTTAAGAACAAGTTTTCAAACTTGGTGAAAATTGGTAATCAAAGGGGACTGTGATAAAGGGTCCGTTACTAAATCAAAAGGTGACCAATGATGAAAGAAAATTTTTGATGTTGTATCAGTGTTCTTGCGATTTGAGAACCCTGGTTACATTGACCTTCTTACCCACTTAACAAAAACACTGTATATCTTCTGACTAAAACAAATAAACATCAAAATAAACACATCAAAATGACAAATTGAATGGAAAAGAAAAATATCAAAACACAAAACCAGTAACAGTTAACCACTGACAGGATTCTATTGGTTCAGCACAACAAAAGAACTTTTCTATACAACCTTCTGAGGGCGCTATTGATTTAGCCTTCAGATCAGATCAGAGTCCAAAATGTACAATTACAGAGTACATGTATATTAAGGAATGTGGTGCAATATCATTAATAAAAGCAGGGCTCGAAATTAGCGGTAGTCCCGCGTCCACAGACTACCAACTTTTCCCTGGGGCTACCAAAACCCATGAAATGGTAGTCCACACGGACTACCAAAGCTTGGGACATGAAATTACTTAGTGAACGACATGATGTTGATCGCTGTGACATGACCGACGCTCAGACAGTCATCCCAGCTGGACACAGAAAGGCAAGACAATGACTTTGCTATGCAAATTAAAAGGCGACAGTGCAGTCGAATTTGTTGGGACAAACTTTCAATAAAATATCATTATTTGAACTGATGTACTTGGATGACAGGCTCGGAAAATGATGGCCAATAAAAATTCATTTTCATAGTTATTTAATCACAATGTATCAATCACAATTAAACACAAAATTATTCAAACTGCAAAGAAAAAGCTGCCAGGCCATCCACAAATTCCGCTTTCGGAAGTGTACGAGATCATTCAATGATAGTTTACTATGGTGGAGAAATATAGCCAAAACTGCCACGAAAGTATTAGGAACATGACTGTACCAAGTTGTCATCCTGAAATTCATAGTCAATTTATTTTTTTAGCAATGTTATCTTTACACGTGCTGAGTGAAAAGTCGTTGTGACAGTCATGGAAAATATCAAAATTGACATACAAGCTCTGCGTATGTGTGAATAGGTCGTCAAACTTTGAGGCGTCACCGTTGTCCACTATACATGCTATACCGTTCTCCTAAGGCTATGATCTGCAGGTATTGATGTCAAATGACTAGAAAATTCACTTCCTGGATAGAATCATGCAAAATAAATCTTTCATTGCCTAGATATAAATAAAAATATCCTTTACAAAAAAAACTCTTCATTCATGCATGGGCTACCAGACTTTGTCACTGGGCTACCAACTTCAGAACGATGGGACTACCAGGGAAAAAAGTTAATTTCGAGCCCTGAAAAGTCACCCATAATTCCATCAATACACAACCACAAAAAAACCCTTGCTAAGAGCTGAAAGGCACTTGTACCAATATGTGTATGACATTTTGTGAAATATGTTCAAGTTTTATGAACACACAGAGACCCTGGTGAATGCAGATGGACCCCGGGATGCACCCTAGGCACCATAACTCATATGACAGATTTCTCAGTTATTCACAGCTGTTGTACATTTCAAATGGTAACATGGCAAAGCAATGTTTGTAAACAAGCAAGTGAAACATTAAACATGACTGAAAGCCACCATTGCCTGTCATGCCATTCTATTGCTACGATACTTATTTAATAATGCTTCAAGATTCCACATTATGAGCGTACTAGGTATAAGTATCAGGCATGAGTAAACCATTTTGCATTTCCCAAACCATTTCAATGTAACTCAAGAAGTCCTGCATTCTAGTTTGCTAGTCTTGCAATCTAGTTGCTAGTCCCATCATCAAATTTGCCAGTCCTGTAGTCTTGTTTGTTAGTCCTGCAGTCTAGTTTGCTAGTCTTGCAATCTAGTTGCTAGTCCCATCATCAAATTTGCCAGTCCTGTAGTCTTGTTTGTTAGTCCTGCAGTCTAGTTTGCCGGTCTTGCAATCTACCGGTAGTTGCTAGCCCATCATCAAATTTGCCAGTCCTGTAGTCTTGTTTGTTAGTCCTGCAGTCTAGTTTGCTGGTCTTGCAATCTAGTTGCTAGTCCCATCGTCAAATTTGCCAGTCCTGCAGTCTTGTTTGTTAGTCCTGCGGTCTAGTTTCTGGTCCACTAATCTTGTTTGTTAGTCCTACAGCCTAGTTTGCTAGCCCTGCATGCACACAGTTCTTACAGTACAAGTGCATCAGAATTCTCAGGACAATTTGATCAGAGAAAAATAGCAAATTCACTTGTCTAAAGGGAAAGGTTTGTAGTTGAGGACATAATACCATAAGATTTATTAACCGTTTCCATCACATATTGTTATGTAGGTCATTTCCCCCACACTCATCATGACCTGAGTTCAATCAGTCTAGAACATTCCCAAGGTCACTGCCCTTGATGACCTCACAACCTTGAATTCAATTAGTCATGTTTGGAATGTTCTGGAAAGTTGATTAGTTGTGTAAGGGAGATAATTTTAGAACAGTAATTAGCATGTCAATAAAAGTTCTAGATTGTTCTTATATGCCTTTATAAAAGGGACGTGCACAGCTTCCAGTCAGACTTTTGGGATCGTGTCTCTTGTGTGTTACTAAACTCCAGCAGTAGTCATTCTCAAGACTTTTCAAGACCTTAACTGTCAACGCTGGATTTATACTGTGGACTTTGTGCAGCTTCAAGCCTGCAAGCCGAAGGACTGTTCATTCATCCGACTGACTGTTACAACTCTGAGACTGGAGCTTTGCCGTCCCAGCTGAGATAAGTAGTCTGTACACTTTTAAAGCTTGTACTCTATCCCTGACTTAGCAATTAGTTTTTTTCGTAATAAATTTTGTTTAAACGGAAACTGCTGAGTTCACCCTTTTGTTCGTTTTCTCTGCACGTAACAATTGGGGGCTTGTCCGGGATTCGAATATTTTGAGCCGTTTGACAACATTTTGCCTGCCTTTTTTTAAAAACTACAGTATTCTGTGAACTCAGCGAAATTTAATCATGGCGGAATTTAAACCAGAGGAAATGGATGACCTTGATCAGGACACATTTGATTCCCTCAGAAAAGACGACCTCATTGCACTGGCCAATTTCCTTAAAGTAGAAGTCAAAAGATCTATGCGCAAGAGGGAAATACAGTACCGTATTGCCAAACATCTAGTTGATTTAGGCCAATTTGAGGAATCCACCCTGAAAGATTATGAGCCCGAGTCTACCTCTGAACTCAGAAAATTAGAATTAGAAATGCAGACAAATTTGGAGATCAAGAAACTAGAATTACAAATGGAAAAAGAGAGACAGGCATTAGAAAAAGAAAAAATACAAATGCAATTAGAAATGGAAGAAAGACAGAGAGAGAAAGACAGGCAGGAAAGATTAGAAATGAAACGTTTAGAGCTTGGACAGTCAGGAAAATTCTTCCCTTCAGACAAGTTTGACATCACTAAGCATTTCAGGTTAGTTCCCCCTTTCCAAGAAAAGGATGTTGATAAATATTTCCTCCATTTTGAGAAAATTGCTCAGAGTCTGAATTGGCCTAAGGAGTCCTGGTCTATGCTTTTGCAGAGTGCTTTGGTGGGTAAAGCCAGAGAAATTTACATTCAGTTGTCAGTAGAGCAGGCTTCAGATTATGATTCTGTGAAGGAATTAATTCTCAAGGGCTATGAATTGGTGCCTGAAGCTTACCGTCAGAAATTTAGGGATTGTGAGAAGGCGAAAGACCAAACTTATGTTGAATTTGCTCGAACAAAAGAACAACTGTTTGATCGTTGGTGTTCTTCTGAAAAGGTTAGTCAGAATTATGACAAATTACGACAACTTGTTTTGATTGAGGAATTTAAAAGGTGCATCCGGAGTGACATCAAGACGTTTATCAATGAACAAAAGGCAGATACATTAGAGGTTGCTGCACGTTTGGCCGATGATTATTCATTGACCCACAAATCTTCATTTCTCAGCAAACCATCCCAGTCCTTTTCCTACAGAAACAATGCAGGTAAATTTAACTCCTCCTTTTCATCCAAGAATTTCTCAAAGGACAGTAGAAAATCAAATGACAACAGTTCACAGAGTTCAAGTAACACTCCCACATCATCAGATCCCAAGTCTCAATCTCCTTCTGACAAACAGTTTGGTACACTTTCTTGTAATTATTGTAAGAAAGACGGCCATTTAATGTCAGAGTGTTTCAAATTGAAAAGAAAACGTGAAGGTCAAAGTGGTCAAAGTGGATCTAAGCCAACCGGCTTTATTTCTTCATCAACTCAATTAGAGTCTAATAATGTGTGCAACACATTTTCTGAGGTTAAATCCCTCTTATCCCCAATTAATGAGGTCAAGGTCAATTCTTCTCAAGATAGCATTATGGGTATTTTCGAACCATTTATTCATGATGGTTTTATATCACTTTCTAGTGATTTTTCTTCCGCTACCCCTGTCAAAATATTAAGAGATACCGGGGCTTCCCAGTCTCTTTGTGGCAGATACCCTGCCGTTTTCTGAAAAGTCATTTTCAGGTTCTAAAGTTCTTATTAAGGGGTAGATTGTAATGACTACATTCCTGTTCCTCTCCATAATGTCTATTTGTCTTCGGACTTTGTTTCTGGACCTGTGACTTTAGGTATTAGGCCTTGTTTGCCTTTTGAAGGGATTCACCTTCTTCTCGGAAACGACCTTGCTGGGACAAGGTCATTACTAATCCACTTGTGACTGATAATCCTAGTTTAGATCAGGATCCAGAGCCAATTGAACAAGAGATACCCGATTTATTTCCTTCATGTGCCATTACTCGAGCCATGTCAAAGAAAACTTCTGAGAATCAAAATACTCTCAAAAATAATGTCACAGATGTTGACTTAAATGACACCTTTCTCAGTCAGGTGTTTGACACGGATCATTCCGTTATCCCTCGTGGATTTGAAACTTCCAGTAAAACTTCTGCTGACCAAAGTCAGACATTTTCTAGATCAAATCTCATTGCAGAACAACACAAAGACCCAGATATTTTGTCTTTGTTTGACAGGGTAGATGATGAAGATAAAACTTCAGATAGCTCTGTTTCCTATTATACAAAGTCTGGTATTCTCATGCGTAATGGAGACCTCCAGATGTTTGGTTGATGACGATTGGGCTATAAAACATCAAATTGTGATTCCAAAGCCCTATCGTGCTGAAATATTGCGCCTGGCCCATGAAACCCCCTGGGCTGGTCACTTAGGAGTCAGGAAAACTTATCATAAAATTCTCAGTCACTTTTATTGCCTAATCTCAGGCAGGATGTAGCACATTTCTGTAAAACTTGTCACACATGTCAAATGGTAGGAAAGCCGAATCAGACCATTCCAAAGGCCCCTTTACAGCCAATTCCTGCATTTCAAGAACCATTTAGTAGGATACTAATAGACTGTGTTGGGCCCCTACCAAAAACAAGATCAGGAAATGAGTACATGTTGACAATTATGTGTACATCAACTCGGTTCCCAGAAGCCATACCACTGAGAAATATAAAGACAAAGACTATAGTGAAAGCTTTAGTCAAATTTTTCACTTTATTTGGCCTCCCTAAATGTGTCCAGTCCGATCAAGGCTCCAACTTTATGTCTGGTATTTTTCAACAAGTAATGGATCAGCTAGGCATTAAACAGTATAGGTCATCCGCCTATCATCCAGAAAGTCAGGGTGCTCTTGAGCGATTTCATCAAACTTTGAAAAACATGATTAGGACCTACTGTTTTGACACAGAGAAACAGTGGGATGAAGGAATTCATTTTTTGCTCTTTGCTGTTAGAGAGTCAATTCAGGAGTCTCTTGGTTTTAGCCCATTTGAGCTTGTATTTGGACATACAGTCCGTGGCCCACTTAAGCTCGTTAAAGAGAAATTCCTGTCTGACGACAATGATTGTCTGAATATTTTGCAATATGTGTCAGATTTTCGTACAAAACTCTCTAAAGCATGTGAATTAGCCAGAGAAAATCTTAAGTCATCTCAGCAGTCAATGAAAACCAGATATGATAAAAGCACCTCAAAACGGAAGTTTGAACCAGGTCAAAAGGTTCTTGTTCTACTTCCGGTTCCTGGCAAACCACTCCATGCTCGTTACTTTGGGCCATATCTAATTGATAAGAAATTGAGTGATTTAAATTACATCATAATAACACCTGACAGGCGAAAACAAAAACAGCTATGTCACATAAATATGCTTAAGCCATATTTGGATAGGGATAATCCTACTATAACTCAGCCTGTCAGTGCAGTCAGTTCAAACCATTATGAAGATAGTGATACTGAAACTGACTTGAGTGAAAATACTCTAAACTCAAAGCTGGGCTCGGTCAAGCTTCAAAACTCAGAAATCCTGGAGAAGCTGGAGTCTACAAAGTTGGCACACCTCCAGCCAGAACAACAACAACAGGTGAAAGAACTGCTCCACGAATATAAACACCTATTTCAAGATGTTCCAACGAGGACAAACGTCATCTATCACGACGTTGATGTTGGGACAGTAAGCCTGTAAAACAACATCCATACAGACTGAATCCAACAAAAGCAAAATATCTCCAGGAAGAAGTCAAATACCTGCTGGACAATGACTTTATTGAACCCAGTAAAAGTAACTGGAGTTCGCCGTGCATACTTGTTCCCAAATCAGACCACAGTTATCGTATGTGCACGGACTTTAGGAAGGTCAACACTTTAACAAAGACAGACACTTTCCCAATCCCGAGGATTGATGACTGCATCGACCGAGTGGGAAAAGCCAAGTATGTGACAAAATTTGACCTACTGAAGGGATTTTGGCAAGTCCCTCTGACGGATCGTGCTCGTGAAATATCCGCCTTTGTTACACCAGACGGATTGTTCCAGTACAAGGTGATGCCATTCGGAATGAAGAACTCTCCGGCAACGTTCCAACGGATGATCAACGACGTCATATCCGGGCTAGATGGGTGTGCAGCCTACGTTGACGTCGTCCTGTATAGTGACACCTGGGAGGAACACATCAAGCTCATGCGGAAGTTCTTTGAGAGACTGAGTAAAGCAATGTTGACTGTCAACCTTGCAAAATCTGAGTTTGGTTGGGCGAGGGTGACTTACCTCGGACATACTGTAGGACAGGGTGAGGTAAAACCTGTTGATGCCAAAATCAGTGCCATTTCAAGTTTTCCCATACCAACTGCAAACGACAACTGATGCGCTTCTCGGTATGGCTGGTTACTACAGAAAATTCTGTCCAAATTTCTCCACAATACTGAGCCTTTGACTAACTTACTTAAAAAGAAAGTAAAGTTTGTTTGGTCAGAGCAATGCCAACAGGCATTTGATACACTTAAAGCCATACTGCAAAGTGCCCCAGTGTTGTCTGCACCAGATTTCACTTTGCCATTCAAATTAGCTGTAGATGCTAGTGATACGGCTGCTGGTGCTGTTTTATTGCAAGAGGATAGTCATGGTGTAGATCATCCTGTTTGCTATTTTTCACGCAAATTTAACAAATCCCAGAGAAACTACTCTACAATTGAAAAAGAGTGTTTATCTTTGATATTAGCTTTACAGCATTTTGAAGTTTATGTTACTTCTTCAAATCAGCAATAGTGGTTTATATTGATCACAACCCTCTTGTTTTTCTGCAGAAATTTAAAGGCAAAAATCAGAGATTGCTAAGATGGAGTTTAATGTTACAGGAGTTTAATGTTACAGATTATCGACTTAGACATATCAAAGGCAGAGACAATTTAATTGCAGACTGTCTCTCTCGTATTTAGAACTTATTGTTGTTCACACTTTTAAGATTACATTTGTAAAAGAAAGATTTTTCATTGAAAAATTTTCTTTTTTGAAGAGGGGGTGTGTTATGTAGGTCATTTCCCCCACACTCATCATGACCTGAGTTCAATCAGTCTAGAACATTCCCAAGGTCACTGCCCTTGATGACCTCACAACCTTGAATTCAATTAGTCATGTTTGGAATGTTCTGGAAAGTTGATTAGTTGTGTAGGGAGATAATTTTAGAACAGTAATTAGCATGTCAATAAAAGTTCTAGATTGTTCTTATATGCCTTTATAAAAGGGCGTGCACAGCTTCCAGTCAGACTTTTGGGATCGTGTCTCTTGTGTGTTACTAAACTCCAGCAGTAGTCATTCTCAAGACTTTTCAAGACCTTAACTGTCAACGCTGGATTTATACTGTGGACTTTGTGCAGCTTCAAGCCTGCAAGCCGAAGGACTGTTCATTCATCCGACTGACTGTTACAACTCTGAGACTGGAGCTTTGCCGTCCCAGATGAGATAAGTAGTCTGTACACTTTTAAAGCTTGTACTCTATCCCTGACTTAGCAATTAGTTTTTTTTCGTAATAAATTTTGTTTAAACGGAAACTGCTGAGTTCACCCTTTTGTTCGTTTTCTCTGCACGTAACAATATGAAACAAAGAAATCATCTGGACAACTTTGTGTGTGTAAGATGTGCGTTTTTTTCTTAAGTTCAAGACTTGTCTCATGTTTTTTTTTTAAAAAGTAACAAATATTTACCTGTGATTTCTTTGATGATAAGCTGTTCCCTGTAATCCACTTCCAAGGCATATGGTGCACAATACGGAAAGAGCACATTCTGTGCAAACTCTGTAGTAGCGTAGGGGTCTGCTAGGATGTTATATGAAACAACCCTAAAACTGAACAGGCAATATTTCTGTTATTATATTTCTTGATCAAAGAGAATCTCATACAAACTATTCTTAAAATTATATGTATATTTTGATACTTTAACTGGTGATGTCTGTTTATTGTCCACTATACTACACTTTTCCAAATTCCTTTATAATCTCATAATTACATCCTTATAGTGATGTAATTTTGTTGAAAAATGCCTAAACACTTTTCATTTCTCTGTATATGGATATCGCAATCTTTGACTGCAAGATCTGTGACTAAAGAGCTCTCCTTGCACTCTGTTTCTCAAGGGTAGAGAAAGGAGAACAACTGAGTGAAAGATTTTCCCAGTCAAATGCCACTTTATCCTTCTGATGAAAGTGGAACTAAAATGCCATAGTATTTGGAGTCCATGCAAATACTTAGGTACTACATTGAATTTAATCTGCCATACATTGTAATTCAGAAGAAAGCAATTCCAAAATCATTCCTTTCAATTATATCATTTTAGAGGAAATGTTTAAACTTCCTCATGTAGGCCACACAACAAGTTTCTTTACTCATTATAAAAACAGAAAAGTTTAAGACATTAGACAGCTCAAATGACCAAAAAATTACGCTGGTGGTATAATAACAGTGCACTGAACAGATTGCCTGTTATACCTACCCTTCAGGGCCCACAGTTTTCTGTGTGTACAAATGTCTGTTTTCAAAGGGGCATAAACCTGGTCCTGCCGATATCTCAGGGTTGGACACAACTTCTAATGGCGTCCCTTGCCGGTTCCCATCTGCAGGTACGCAAACAACTTTCAACTTTTGACCAATGTCAGAATTAGTCGGTTTGTACACTTTTCCCTTTAAAATTTCCGTCCATTTATCTGGAACTCGAGTGGCACTGATGTCAATTTTCAGTATCTTCTTTTCAACTGTGACTGACTCAGTAGATTCCGTCTCCATGGCAGCATCATTATCTCGCTCAGTCTTCATTGACATTTCTTCGGGTTGGTTTGTGTTACTGTCACTGCTACCTGGCAGGGTTTCTTCCTTGACCTCCTTGTACCACATAAACTCAGTCTTCTCTACATTTCCGAATTCCATTTCAACCCTCGGATAGACAGGAAACCCTGCCATCATAGAATTTGGTAGACTGAAATTTAAAATTGTCGGCGGGTTTCTAACAACTTCATAGCGGTGATCTCCTATTTGCAATATTGCACCGTCTTGCCACGCCTCCTCATTGGATACATCTTCAGGTACTCTATCACTGTTCTTGAAAAGAGACACTGCTATTTCTTCGTTTGGGACTGGTTGACATGCACTGTCACTGTCTCTCTTCATCTTTTTATTTTTCTTCCCCCTTTGTGATGCTTTCCTGATATTGTTTGCTATACGGGATAGAGACTTGCCAAGGGCTTCCCTTTGCTCTCGAAGAAGATTTGCGTGTTTTTCGCCATGAACGAAGGAAATTTGCATGTCTTTATCAGTAGGGATACACCTTACCGTAACTTTTTCCATCGTTTCTGATGCAGTGCTAAGCGATCTGGTGTACGGAATGAACCGTCGAAGTAAAACGTGTGATTTTCTTATGAACATGAAATGAACCGTATTGCAACATCTAGTGTCATACATCCAGCTCGCTCGTCTGTTGCATGTGGTCTTTTTCGTTTGTCTGTGTTTCGTTTCTCCACTGCAATCTACAGCGCCCTCGATTCATTTCACGGCTCGGAAGTAAAAATCTCTTGTGACACCAGGACGTCTTGAGCTTGAAATAAGACAGAGATTTGTGGGAAATTTGTGCCAGGCTGTGTAGTAAGGACTCCGCGAAAGGTATAAAATCATATTAGCCAAAAAAATTGGGGAAATTCCGTCCAGTCGCACCAGTTTTGAAGTGTAAACAGGCACGTCTGTCAACTAGTGGGTGAACAACTACTGGTACTGCATGCAACTGTTTTCCGAGGGAGACTGGAGACACGATTATGGCATCTGCATACGGCTAAATGTATGAGACACTGTTCTCCCCGATGTAACTCCTAAGGAACGCTTACGAGGTTAGTGAAAGCTTAAGATAATTTGTCTTACAGGTCAGAGCTTTGCCTGGACCAAATTTCATTCGATTCTGTTCGAAAATGACGATGCTATGCTGTTTTTTCGCAGGGGGCGTTTCGCGCTCAGGCCAAGCTGTATGCAAATTGATTTGCAAACCCCAAATTGCACGTGACTCTGCAAGCACATGTCGTTGTTTACAACGTCTGAAATGGTGTCGTTGCTGAGCGCATCCATCTTCTCGCAGATTGTTGCGTATAATGTTGCTAATGCTCGCGTGTGTACTTGCAAATTTGCCAAAATGCTCATTTGCTATGAGACTGGCAAATATATTTTTCTACATTCAGTGAAGATTATTTATTAATTTAGAGATTGTATTGTGTAGGTTGAAAAACACTGGCACCTCGCATCATTTCTCAAATTGTTGAAAGTAGATTTTGCACGCCTGGTTAAGGATATTTTTATGACTATATATGGCACCTGGACATGACTTGTTTTTGCACTGTGGAAATCAAAATATATTTTTGATAGCGAGGCCATGCAATCCTGTAAACACTATCCCATGCACTGCAAAAGATTTGTTTTTCATCTTGTTGCTAAAAAATAACTTGCACGATTTAAAGTTGCAAACGTGCAACTTGTCCATGTTGTCATAGAATATTAATTCATTGAATGACACTCCAAATATAGCCATGCAACATCCTAGCTTGCCAAAGACTCGGAAGTATTTTGTTTGAACTAGGATACCATTGTAACCATGCTGCATTCAGAACCTCGGTGGGTCTATTAATCACAGTTGGTGGCTTGTTGTGATGACCTTAAAAGTAGACATATCAGATATATAAGAAATTTAGCAAACTCAAACCTGAGTCACATCCTCATGTCATGGTCATGTGACAGACCTGTATCTCATTGTAATTGGCAAATTTCAATGGTTATATCATGTAGCAAACCGATGATGAAATGTTTGCTTCCCTTTGCCATTATTTACAATAGAATTTAAAGATATTTTTCATGAAACATGAACATCGTACACCCAATATCAATGCACAGTAAATGGGAATTGTTGCTCAATATAGTCTCACTGTTACATGTAGTTCTTTTCATGTCTACATTTATGCTCTAGAGTTCTCTGCAGCTTGTTTTCTATCATTTGCAATCGAAAGAACTGCCTATACAGTAATCCTATGGTATTGCCTATTATTGGAACTACATTCCTTTCCTCCAACTAGGATTAGAAGTGCTATTACAAGCAATAAATTTTGTTTTAAGGGCGCAAAAGGCAGCAGTATGTCACAAAATAGGGACAGTATTGACAAATTGTTTCGGAGGAGCCATGTAATAGTGGTCTCAAAATATCTCAACATTCTCAGAAGGCCAGGAAGTGAATGGATATAATGAACGGAATTAAATTAAAATAACTGATGATTTGTCAGTTTGGTGCTATGACCTCATGGATTCAAAATAGATAGGACAAGGAGTGTTTTTTAATTGATTCTTGACAGAAATGTTGCAGTCTCTTGTATTTATGGCATTTAAATTTTGGAAAGATACAGTGTGTGGGTAAGCCTTTTGTCCAACTTTTATATGTAAGACTATTGATTTCCATTCTGTGTTGCATATGGCTTGTCTTAATCTAGTAGACCAGACAGGTGGACATGTCGTGCATAATGTAATTGGATAATGAAAACACTCTAGTCAAGGTTGCCAAGCCATTTGACTAGTTATAAAAAAAATTCATGGACTGTTGGTCTGGTAATTGAATATGTCTCAACATGCATTTGATATTCTCATTTCAGTATTTTCACATGTGGCTATATTCAGTTTGACAGTTTTACAAATGCAGTGATTGTATAATCTACTTGTAATAGACTTTGACGCTGCATTTAAATTTGTCACTTGCCAACTGTATAATTATATATTTAGCTTACAGTTACTGTATGGTCATCTCATTATCCAAGGTCTTTGTTGACAGACACCAATTATGATTATATGCATGTTAACAGTTTGCTAGTGATAAAATGGCATTATAAAACATGCTACCAATTTAATGAATGGAATCTTTGGGTATAATTTTACCATATATTTATGCAAATCTTGTAGAGTTATCATTGTGAAGCTCTGTTTTGAAATTAAGAGTTAGAGCATTGCCTTGTCTATCAACTATTCCCCATTGCAGGTATGTACCATAAATTATTTTATCAAAGCATTTATCGTTGCATCTACCAGTATGCAGAGAGAAGGGATCTGAATAATTGTAATTTGCATGTTTCAGCGAGCTGGTCAACATGAATACCCCAGTGGTGGCTCAGAAGAAACAAAACTAAATGAATTAACGTTCCCTTTAAGCCAATCATGTAATTGACTGAAAGTTTACAGAACTTTCAATCACTTACATGATGAGCTTCAAGCTTCGATCTTTTAGAATTGCCTTATCACATTTCCATTGCACCAATATACAAAGTACATGTTAATAGAGTGAATCATCTTATTTGATATCAGTTTGTATTTCAATATTAGCTAATTACTTGGCATGCAAGTTGATTTTTCTATCTGATCAGGACATCCTGACATTCCTTCATAAACAGATTATTGTTCACTGAATAAACAGTGTACTGTGCTCTCCTCTGGATATGACGTGATGGGAGTACGGGTTCTTCAGAACAGTCAAAGGTAGGGGAATCTATCCCAGGGATCAAGTTTGTTCTAGCCTGTAAGAGGATTATGGTGTCATTGCCTTTTGTTTCCCATGGAAATTGTAATCTAGTATTAAGTAAATTTCCTGGCAAGACAATCTGACACCTGAACCATGCCTTTAACAGGTATGATTTTAAGCTCAGGTTTAACAGATAATATTCTAATTTCAGGTCAAATACGTATGATTCTGGGCTGGGTTTCTAAATAGAGTGTTAGCTGTTATGAACCTTCTAGAATACCCTTAGGATATTTACGAGGTATTTGTTACTCCTCAGAAGGTCATGTAAGGGTAAGGAGTGACCATTGTTTACTTGTTTATCCTCACCATAGGAAATTTTTATTTACTTATGATGATTTCAGTTTTTCCATTTTATCAAGTTCACCTTATCAAAACAGGCAAGTGTCTGGCTTTTTAACATTTCATTCACTTGTGCCATGCACCAAACTGGTCAAACAATATTTATTTAGCTTTAAGATGGTCTTTCTTTTTAGGAATGTAAGGTCAAAGTTGAAGACATTGTTCTGAACAATGGACATACAGGGTTATTGTTATATGCTTCTGTTGTGATACTGCTGCTACGAAGGTCATGGTGTCATACTTTGATGTTTGCTGCTTGATCTGAACAAGCCTACAAAGGTGTTTATCAATAAGGACATATGTTGGTTTATGAATCATGGACAGAAATCCATGATAAATCTCACGTAGGTAGGTTCCAAAGTACAAAAGTGACATAATATACTACCAGCCCAGTACATAAAACACCACCAGCCCAATACACAAAATTCCTGATTTTTTTTTACACCTGTAATGATATTTATTGTTCATGACAATTTTGGATTTTCACTAGTGACATATTTGCCCAGCTTTGGCCTTAATTCATTCAGGATGGACAAAGTGGGTGTGGCTCAGACAATAGTTTCCTGTTTTCATATAACATCATAATACAACCTTGATAACGTTCAAATGAAACTTATATGTAAGTCCCATTCAATATGAATTCAATATTGAATTTCAAAGTATGCAATCAGTCCTCATTCCACCAGCATTTACCCTAAAACTGTGTTTATACACTTTATTTTCATTGTCACATGGTATTTTTTTAAAAATTAACTATCCCGTTTGTGTACACACACACACACACACACACACCACACACACACACACACACATACCCATACATGTATGTAAATCATTGAAGGAATTTCAAAAAACAACAACAAAAGAAAAGCCTGTAGATAGACAAAAGTCATACTAGGTCAGCTGACCTCTTTACCTCATGTTTCCTGTGTACAGTTGTAGCTACAAGCACTTGAGCTGTCAGTGTTACCACTTGAGTGTGGAAATTGAACAATATACGAGAAAAGTTTTATGCCATTGTGATTTATCTTGCTCTCAAGACAATATGAAAATAAAAAAATACAAAAGTATTCAGTGTTATTACTGTGAATGCAGATTCACTCATTGGTGAATTTAACATGATGTTGTGAATACATGCTTCATTGTTGACAGTATCTGTGAGGAGCCATTTTTCAAAATTTGACCAACTTGGCCCTATTTAATTAGGCAAGAATACTGGGAGATGTATGAATGAATGTCTCATTCAATTGTTTGCCAAAGGTAGGATAAGTTATAAATCAAATGTGTTTTTAAACAGTTGTTTCCCATGGGCTGGCCTAAGTATGGGATGTTTCAGTCTTATAACATCCTGCAGACCCATGACCTGCTGATGATTACGATAAGTGTTCTTTGTATATTACCATTAAATTATCATTTAATCTCTTCTTTAATCATATAGCTGATATCATAATGGAACAAACACAGATACTTCTGTCTGATAGCAATATCTGACAGGTTAACTCAAAGGGTTTGTTGTAACGATCTCCTGAACAAAGCTTGCTGTTTGTGTCCCACAATTTTCTCTGTTCTTTCTTTTTGAGTTAAAGATAATACTCTGTCTATCCATGCATCAATGTGCACAGCCGGGCTTATATCTCAGAATGCAAACACCTTGAGCAATATCAGATCTTGATTGGTGACATGATCCAATATGGCTGTCCAGCAGTCATTTTGTTTCAAAATAAGTCTGTCAAATGTTGCCACACAGTTATTAATGTTTAAAACTCAAAGGGTAATTTTGGAAGCAAATTACCAAAGCTAATCTAGTAGTTAACAAATATACTACAGCTGTACCCCTCTATCAAAACCTTTTCCAGCATGTTAGTGACTATTTATTACTAGTAACAGCTAAAGAAGAATTTTTTGATGAGTGTCTTTGTAATCGATGCAACTTGTTTTCTACTTTACAGAGAGCAAGGTTTCCTATTTTGATTTTGCAAATCACATTTCTGTTGTTGGGTATAGTGGTATTTATAGTGTCAGTATCGTCATCTTCAAAGTTATTTATATGTAAGTTGATGACAATTAATAGTAGGATTTTCACAGTGAAGTCTAAAACCCGGATGTGTGATATTCATTAGCATTTATATCAAAGAATATTATTAGACCTTGCCATGTGCGAATTTAGCTCAAAACACTTCTGCCAAAGGCGTTTGCTGTTCAAAACCACTTCGCAAAACGTTTTAGGTAATGGAAATGTGAGCGATACATTGTTTTGAAATAAAAAGATCAATTTACTTTGGGTGGCTTAAAAAAGTTTGCGGAAGGTGAAAGTTTATTTGGCAAGAAACACTTTACTTTTCTCTCTCATGTTGTGCAGTGAAAGCAAAATATGTTTATACTTCCGTAACTTTCAGTAATATCAGTTTCTGTTTCATCTGCTGTTACCAATAAGTATGTTTAGAAACATGACTATAGCCAGCTCAATCATATTCATGGACCAGTTTTGAATATTGGCACAAATTTGTTGCACAACATTTAACACACAAATTTGTTGCACAACATTTAACACACATTCAGTTGAGTCTGCTCAGATGTGAAGAGTTATGTGTGGTCACCAGTTCATGGCATGGCATTACAGGTATTCAACACCAACACTAATTACCTGTAATCATTCTTGGTTAAATTAAGAATGTATATGTACATGTGTCTGTTATTTGAAGCCCATCATTAAATTTGTATGTGTTATATGCCGTATTATATCATAATTATTTTGACTCGCACTTGTACTGTTCCCCCGTTTCCAGGTGGTGTAGCTTGATCCGAGGGGAAAATATTAGCAGTATGATATGTGACTAACATCTAAGGAGTGAATCAGCCTAAGTAAATGTCAGAGTGTTGATCTGTCAACAGCAAAACAGGCATTAGTTTCATTCTGTAATGTTACTGAATTATCATATCTTTGTTGTTGTTATATCATCAAGGATGTGTGTTTTTGATTCACCAGTGTGCTTTGCTCTGTTCAAATGTGGTGAACAGACATGATTGTAATTTACAAGAACACAAGTCTATGATATTACATCTCAAAATTTATGTGAAACACTCCGTGAACTCTCATTTCCTACTCCAGTAAAGTATACACATAAATTCAAATTTGGATCAGTGGTCTCCCAAAAGTTGATCTTGATATGAAATCAGTATCAGAAACTATTTGCTATGTATTTCAAAATAAATGATTTATCCCCTGCGCCCTGTGTCATTTGAAACCTTTGACCTTCTATAGAAAACAATGAGGTCAGGCAACCAAACTTTTGCTGAAATTACAATATTCATAAGTTGGATGAGATTATCACACAACCATAGTCACCCTTTCATGTTTGCGATGTTATTTTTAAGTTCAAAAGACCCTAATTGCTGGTATATTTTTGATTATGCTGAGGCTTCATGGCTGCCTTTTTAATCTGCAGGTATGCTTCATCATGTGCTACATCATGTAGTTTATTGTATACATAAATGGCACTTACAATCCATCAGAACTGCCATGATAGGTTGAAATCTTTACAAGATCAAAGAAACTCTAAATCATAACCTCAAGTCAGCCAATATTTTAAACCTCTCAGTGTTACAACTTGGACAGGTGTTATTCTGTATTTCATCTGTGTCAGAGTACTTCCACATGGTTGTACCAGTGTACCTGTAGAATTTAGCTGTGGCAGGATTTAGGTAACAAAGTGCAGTGTCATGATGAATCTCTCAGAGTATGCCCAGTAGAATGCTACTATTTTCAGTGTGAGCAAATCCAGCCACAAGAGATGCAGGACTTCACTGTGTCACTGTATCAGTGTTTGTTTAGTACTGGTATCATGTGGTTTGCGAGTGCATCAATCACGCAGGAAAAGAAATACATTGCTTGTGTGTTGAAAAGAATGGCTTTTGGATAACCAAACTTCAAGTTGACAGACCATTTAATTCACCTAGTGCATGCCTGGGGAAAACTGAATACAGAGACCACTGGTAAATGTATATGCTTTTTCAAACTTTATTCATATTTTAACAAGTGTACATGTAGGTATGGGAGTTTGCCATTCCGGTCACAAAGGTGATTCCGATCTCAAAGGTGATTTAGGTCAGTGTGGTGCTGACTAGTACATGAATTTTGTGAGAGTTGATCCTGACTCCTACTAAGAATGCACATTTTGTGCAATCTTTTTTTTCTTGCATATTTGTTATTGGTATGTGTGTTATGTATAATCTATGATGTTGTTGTTTCTCTGGTCATAAACCTTATACCTTTTAAAAATTGCCTCTGCATGTTCCTGCTTGAACTACCCTACAGGCTAATTAGGTAGTCAACAAGCCAGGCTGTTGTTGTCAGCAAGATAAGCACAAAGGCCGTGATTCCTTCAGAGGTGTATGTTAGCCACGTCTTGGGCCAAAAGGAGACCATTTTCAATCAATGAACCACTCTACCATTGTCACTTATAGAATGTAATGTGATAGGGGTGTCACACTCCAGTAAATACCGATGAAAAGAGTCAGTCGTGAACATTCTTATCTTGGATACCCGTTTACATTTGTGTTATATTTCCTATGAAAAAACATAAGCCATAATTCATGATTTGGTTTTCAAGGCCCAGATATCTGTTTACCTATGCACCTTGTCTTCCAAACCAAAAAACCTTTTCTTCCATTTTCTAAATGTCATTGCAGTCTTACTGTATAATTATTCACAGCCAAAAAGTAAAAACAAAATACGAAAATGGTAAAACATAAAATATTGCTACTTTACTTGCTTTGATATTTATTACATATATTTCTAGGCATGCCCTTATTAAGATTTATGCAGAGTAGCATGAACTTTGAATGGATGAAATTTTGAAAACCTACTCTTTAATTTTCTTAAAATATCTCAGAAATCATGAAGCCAATAACTGGGAACTTTGGTGATTAGGTTCTCAATGACGACCTCTTTCAGGTTTGTTCAAGGTTCATTCAAATAATAATGAAAATTGCACATGTAAATTTTTTAGGCAAAGTCTTTTATCGTTACACAACAACAACCACTCTTCCAATAGCTTTCAATGCTGGTCGGATACAGGATAAGGTCTTTCAAATCTGTTCAAATGATAGCAAAATCCAAATAGCGAAATATTTAAAGTTTTGGAATCACTTTTTCAAAGTTTTGCAAATATATTAAATTTGAGTATATGAAATACCCTATATAGGTGGCAAATGCTTCGCGTCTGACCAAGTGGGAACAAAATGTCACATCATATTTTTTTAATTTTTTCAAGCGTAAAATTGAAAAGCAGTTTTTTCTGAGAGTTTGATGATTCAAAAGATGCTTTATGGTAGAAATGAAAAACTCATCCCTTACATATTTAAAAAAATTGAAGATAACAACAAAAGTTCATTTCTGAAATGGATTTTTGGCAACAATTCTTCATTCTTCAGAGCAATAATTATGACAAACATGCCACTGCCTTTACCTAATACATGCTCTTCTACTTCTGATTTCTTCAGGTTTCAACATATAAAAACTCTTCTGGTGACAAAATCCAAAACAACTCTCTGTAGAAGTAAGTTTGATAAAGTAATAAGAGATCCTAGCGTGTGCAATACTGGTCTTCACATTTAAAAAAATACAAAACAAAAACACGTAGAGCTGCAAGATGCCATTCCGTGAGAAAAAGAAAGTAAAAATTGCTGAAGATGAAATGCAAGAACTTCAAAAGTTGGACCCAAGGCCAGCCCCTCAACAAGGTATGGGAAGGTCTGCCAGCGTGGTTCCAAAGGTAAGCGTCATTTTTTAATGGTAAACAAATGCTGCATATACATGTATCAGCATAATGATGGTTGCTCTTTATCTCGAAATATTGATTAATAGAAGTAAAAAAATAATTTAATCAGTTGCATGTCATTGCACCTGGTATGGTTAGACTCCTCTCGTTGTGTCTACCAGGATAGAAATATCAAAGTATTACACCTGGTATGGCTAGACTCCTCTCGTTATGTCTACCAGGATAGAAATATCAAAGTATTACACCTGGTATGGCTAGACTCCTCTCGTTGTGTCAACAGGATAGAAATATCAAAGTATTACACCTGGTATGTTTAGACTCCTCTCGTTATGTCTACCAGGATAGAAATATCAAAGTATTGCACCTGGTATGGTTAGACTCCTCTCGTTGTGTCTACCAGGATAGAAATATCAAAGTATTGCACCTTGTATGGTTAGACTCCTCTCGGTGTGTCTACCAGGATAGAAATATCGAAGTTGTAAACCTATCCTCAGGAGCAAACTTTAAATTGAAGCAAACTTTAATTTATAAAATTATAGCTCCTTGGTTTGAATTTGGTTATTTTCACACTTCATTGGCCATTTTGAACAGTGGAGGTAGAATATCACAGTTTAATTCCTTTTACATGTATTTACTTTACCTACAGGGCCAAGCTACCCCTAGTTAGAACTAGTTTCCACAGGTTTATGGGAAAACTTTACAAAACATCTTCGAAATTTTGGAGTCTGGCATAAATTACACCTAACATATCATTATTGCCAAGTCTTTTGAAGCCATATTTTATAAATGTTGAAGGAGAGCATTCATGCACAGGTCAAATCCTGCCCATCAATTTTAATTAATTAAAAACATGTATGAAAATTCAATATTGGGAATGTGCACAGTTGAGTTTGGTTCTACTTTTTGTGAATTTATGAGATTTAGTGGCAGGTTTATTGGAAGCAGCACAAACAACCAGCTTCCTGTGAAACACAGCAGACCTATGAATCAAAGTCATTATGAATTCAGCAATCTGCTCAAAGTACGAACATTTTAATCCCTCACTCCCATAAAGGTCATATGGGTAATGATAAATCATATCATGCCAAACAGTACAAATTTTTTCTGCCAAAATCAGAAATTTTTGACTTCTGAATTTTGGCATCCAACCATTTAATTTATTGATATCTCCCGTGGTACAGTGTTCACCTCCTGTACAAAATTTTACTTCAGCAAACCATCATAATAAATGCGAGATTCAAGACTATTATTGCTCCTTGTGTAAATACCAGGGGCTTAACTTGTATCTTTCATTCACAGTGCAGTTAAATTTTAGTTCAATCATGTCCACTGATAAAAAGGTATGAGCAACATACAGTATGTCTTGTAAAAGGACTGTGACCCAATAGTGTTGATTAGTATCACCAGTCTTTATGAAAGTGGAATGAAAGCAGAACTCCACATAGACTTTACCCCCTTGAAAATCCTTGAAAGTCTTGGAATTTTAAGCCTTTTTTTAAGTCCTTGAAAATGAAATTGATTCCTGGAAAGTTCCGGAATATTGAAAAGCCACCCATGATTTTCAAAAATGATGAAATGATCAGTCACTATATTCAGTGTTCTCCCCAGGATCAAGCAAAAGCGTAGCGGCTAATTTGCATAATCATTTGCATATCATTAATTTATATTTGCATATGGATATAAGCTTGCACATGCACCCACGCATTCATGTACACTCACAACAAAATGCAATGGTAACACACAAGTATGCAATTTGAACATCATGGAAACTCTTTATTACACTTAAATAAATCATCACAGTATAGTACAGTTGCAATTAAAATAGAAGATTCAAACAGAGCAAAGAGGGCGCTGCATAGTGCACCACGCACTTTGATGGGCTCCGTATTTTTCGGCAAATATTTGAATCCGGACATGTTTTGAAGCATTGACAAGTACTTCCAGTAATTACTAAAACGTTCTTGGTCAGATTGAACGAATATCTATCCGACAATAGACGGAATTTCCTGCCGTGAGCTGAAACTTTTGACCGAAATGGAGAACAAAGAAGAAGATGACGAAAACAATATGGCGGCCCGCACACGTGGAAGGCTAAATTCAAGTAGAGACAGAAAAGGTCAGAGGAGTTCTTCCAATGACAGTAAGTCCAAGTTATGTGACGCCAAAGGGAAAAATAAGCAACCACATGGAATAATACAAGACTCAATATCTATGAAAGGTAAATCCAAAAATGGAGGTCTGGAGAAGATTCCAGGTGACGTAGAACATGTCGACTATGGAGAACTTCAATGTACGTCATGCACTCATACATTCCAAAATGATAAAGACATGTTGCTTCAATGTGAGAGATGTGCCGACTGGTGGTGTATCACTTGCGCTAAAGTAAGTAAGGATGAATATGACCTGTGTTCGAGACCAGACTTCCATTGGTTTTGCCCGGAATGTATAAAACCAGCGATGGAAGCAGTCAAGACAGATAAAATTATTGAAGATAGATGTAGAGATTTTGTGAATAAATTCGAAGATAGACTAGAAGCTGTTGAGAAGGAAGTAGCCAGCAGAGCAACAAAAACACAAGTCAATAAACTGGAAGTTAATATTAAAGAACTAGAAGCGAAAATACTAAAACCAGTAAGCGATATTCAAGAGGCAGGTGATAAAACACAAAATACTAAATCTAACGAGGAAATAGTCAAGGCTGTATGCAGTAACATGAAGGACAGGATCGAAAGACAAAATAATATAGTTATATTCGGTCTTAACCCTTTTCCTGCCGAGCGCCCCTGTCCGTTATCCTGCCAAGTCGGTCAAAACCGGCCCCCTTTTCCGTGTCTACAGAAGATAGGCTCTCCTGCACGCTTTCCTGCCAGGCATTTGGCGGGAAAATACCGCATTTTCGGGGTACGATTACCGACCATATACGTGTTAGACTTCAAAAATTTTTGCATGCCCGTATAGAGGGGCAACCGCTGATGAGGTTGTGTCCAGAAAATGACGAGGTCACGGGCGTTGTTTGCCCCGGGGGACGTGCACTTTTATGCCCTTTTCTAGCTTACTTTTGCGGAAGTAAAGCTCGTTCGCCAGCACGCACGGCCACACCGGGGAAACGTCACCTCTCTCGTGGGTTAGTAGAAGACCCAGGGGTTAGTGCTATGGGTGCGGCAGCACCCTCAAACCTGTCCTGTTTCCCCTGGGTTGTGTCACTTGGCCACGTACTTTGAACGACTTGGAAGAGTCGCACAGTGCAGTCTGCTTTGACGTAGTGTCAACGACATAGCTCCGCCATTGAAGGAAGGCGTGTACGTAGTTTGGCCAGTTCAGTGCACACTTAGCTCGTTAGTGTTACCGTTTCCTAACAGGTTAGTTGTGCAGTTGTTACTAAGGTGCAGTTTTGTACCACCTTAGCTCTGGACAGTGCAACTGCTCTATGCACTAACCCAAACGACAGATGGTTGGTACAACGTCTACGTCGCACGAGCACAGCCTCCGTTGGGCTGTGCCCTCCCACGTGATACAACGCACGTTCATCCATTACTATAGCGTCCTTACGGATCTGCCAAAAACGAAAGTGGGGGTAAAAACAAAACAAACGAAAATATGCGATCATAGATAGTATTTTATTCGGGAATAATTTACATTATGCCGAACAATAAATCTCGGAGTCTGTCTCGACGTCCGAGTGCATGGTCCGTGTTTCAAAAATTACAATCGGGGTGGCAGATCCGTGTTTCAAAAATTATAATAGGGGGAATTGTACAAAATAATCCGTCTAAACAAAACAAACGAAAATATGCGATCCATAGATAGTATTTTATTCGGGAATAATTTACATTATGCCGAATAATAAATCTCAGAGTCTGTCTCGACGTCCGAGTGCATGGTCCGTGTTACAAAGATTACATCGGGGATTGTACAAAATAATCCGTGTTTCAATTTACAATCAGCTGGATCGTAAAGCACAAACAAACGGCACAACCGTGCTCAAAATGTGATCATGGTCCGTGTTAAGAATACTGTCAAGCCACTGTTAGGCGAAGCTGTCCCCTGTCCGTTATTTACGTCGGGTTCTCTTGCTGATGAGTGTCGTCGGGGCTGTGTGAGTAGAGGTCTGCACGCCAATGCTCCTCTTACCTCGTAGCATCATGCGATGATGAAAAGCCGCAAAACACTCGCCCTCGTGAAGATGAACCCCGCACAGACTACATCCTTTGGACGTCTCAGACAGTCATCCGCTCGCAGTGGTCTTACCCTCTCTGCTGCATACTTTACAGCATTTCTGCCGCCCCTCCAAACGGCTGACAACGTGCATCGGCTGATTTTGTGGATTGATGTACGAGGCAAGAGAAACGGTGGCCTCGACCTCTCTCACACTGGGCTGCGATCGCCCACAATAACCGCCAATGAGTTGTTTCCCGACACGCAGATGAAACATCTTATGGGTCAGCTTACTATCAGGGTGTACATGCTTGAAGCATATATATGCATTTACCAGGGCAACATCAATCAGGTAACATGCCAGATATGTCCACCATCTGTGGTTCTTGCGCCCAGTGTGAAAGTACTTGCGCTTCTGGTTGGCTCGGTCGACGCCTCCCATGTACCGGCGATAATTATACAGCGACAGAGGCACTTGTCGCCGCTCGTCTCCCTCCCCCACTGGCACGCACTCCAAGGGTGGATAGACCGTATTCAAGATCAGCACCTGAGCATTACTATCCTGATAAGCAGTGATGTTAAGACGAGAGTCCGTTCTGGTCGTGGCTTTCATATCCCCAACAGACAGAGGAAGGCGCTTCCTCTTACCCGGCGGAATTAATTGAGGGGGCATGGTGCGACGATTACGGCGATTAAAACTCCCGACCATGTAGATCCCGGTCTCCATCAGCTCTCTAGCAGTAACGACCGTGCTAAACAGGCTATCACAGAATAGGCTGTGATTATATCCACAGAATGGCTGGACCAGCTCCATCGTAATTCTTTTCACCACACCTCGCTCCTGCCGTCTCCCATCAGTCCGATCCCGAAATTTCACACCTAGGTACGGTGCAAAGTTAGCGATGTATGCAGTGGTGGAGTCGCACAGCTGCCATATCTTGAAACCGTCTCGATCAGGCTTATGCGGTAATCTCTGCTTAAATTTAGAACGGCCCTTAAATCGCACCATGCCCTCGTCGATGGAGATCTCTCTACCCATCTTATAATTATTTACGCACCTGTCAACTATGGGCTCCATCCATGGATTGATTTTATAAAGGGGATCCTCCTGACACCGACGTCGGCGGCGTGCCTCATCAGGATCACGACGTGGATCGTTCTCTGGGTCTGCCAGATGAAAGTATCGCATACATGTAAGCTGCTGAAAGCGACTGCGGGTAATCACAGTAGAAATACCCTGGTTTCTCAGAAAGGGATCGCTAGACCAATAATCCTCCACTGATGATTTACGGTCGATACCCATACAGACTAAGGGGTGACGTCAAAAGATCGATGTTAGAAAAAAAACTTAATTGCTTAAGTTTGGGGGTGGGGGGTTTTTGGCCAAATTAATTTCTGTGCAGTCAAAAACGATTTAACGTTTTTAACGTAATTTTGGCAAATTTTACGATTTCAAGGCTGTTTTTTGTACGCTAAAACCGATCCAGTCACCCGTATTTTTGTTACTTTATAATGGTTTTCAATTTTTATTCAATTCAACGGTACATTGGTACGTCGTTTGAAAGAATAAGTACAGGGTATGAGTCCGCAATGTTTTTCAATTTTAGGTCAGTTAAGTTAGAAGGCGGGTGGGGGGGTCTGAGGCCAAACTTAAGCAATTAAGTTAGATTTATTATGTTGAACTTTTGATGTTGCCCCTAAGACGCTAATGAACGCCTGCACCTCTCGGTAGTCAGCGTTACGCCAGTATTTATCTATTTTCCTAGCGATATATCGCTGGTGGAATTTGGCGTATTTATTAGTCTCGTCCTTGGCCAATCTGATCAGTGTAGCTGGAATAAACTTAAAAAAGTAATCGAGCTCACGGGAGTGGCTGGGCAAGGTGAAAGTCGGTCCTCTCTCATGGTCAAAATCGGTCTCCTCAAATATATTAGCATCGGTAGTCTCCGACATACGCCAGACAGGAGGGGTGTCGTCCTCCGCCAACACAGCAGCAACGTCATCATCGTCGTCAGAGCTTGCCTCACCTACATACTGCCTGTCATAAAAGTCATCGTCCTCTGCCGCATCCTCGTCAACCTCCGAGTCGGACTCAGCGGTGATATCACCGTCGTCTGGGCGTCTGGGCCTGAACTCGCCCGTAGCGGCATCAAGGATCATATCTGGCTCAAAATCAGGTGGGCTATCCTGATAACGAACCCTCCGCACTATCTTTTTCGGCGGGGACATCGCAGCACACGAAACTATGGCAGGAGCGGGCTGGGCAGCCTCTGCTGATGACGAGGACTCAAGCTCTTTCGCACTGGGCACAGGAACCTCTCCTGACGCAGGATGAGGGCTCATGGTGCACGCAACAGGTGGTGTCTCTCCCGGAGCAGCCGGGGGAGAACCAATGGCATCAGCCGTTCTGTACTCACTGTCTCACTAGCAGCAGCAGACGTAGTCTGTGCAGGTGAAGTATCTCCCACAAGAGCAGATGTAGTCTCTGCAGGTGAAGTAGTCTCTCCCGGAGCAGCCGGGTGAGAACCACTGGCAACCGGTGACCCGTCATCATCCTCATCGGCAGAACGATCGGTCTTACGTTTACGCTTACCACTGGGTTTTTCAGCTGGAGATAGCTTCGCCTTACGGGAGCGTTTCTTGCCCGACTTCTTAGAACGTTTACTAGGGACATCACAACGATCGCTACCACTACCGCCCGGAGACTCTGCATCTTTGAGCTTCAGTCGTCTGCTCGCCTTCAGAAAACTTTTGCGGTCCGTCAAGCTCATGTCTGGAACAGTGTCGACAGACTAGCAGGTCCCTCCCTTTTAAAGCCACAGGGAAACAAAGCCCTGGACATGATTGGATGCAGGGGTGTTAATATATGCATCCACCTGTTATTATAATGGACCTACGGCAATCAGTCCACCAACCGGCGCTGACATTCCTACCCGTCATGTAAATTGCCTGTCCGCACCATTTGATATGCTAATAATACTCATTTGCGATGCAAATCCCTCGAGCACTTAGCATAACATAGTCAATGTCATTAGCATCTCAACTTGACATTCCGTCCAGCTGGGTACGTGGCATGCGCACCTGCCACCCAAGGACGTTGGCCCAAGCCCATGTTTAGTACAGGTGGGAAACCCGTCTCTTTAACCTCATGTCCCTTCTAAGTACGCCTGCGCAGGGCGTATTGTCATCCAAGTCGGTGACAAGCCAACCCGACAGATCGCCCATTAAGCAGTAATGGACTGGCCGTCTCGTTCTTGTACGGCAACGAACAGTGCTTCAGCGGCTTGTTTAGGTCATAACCGTCGCCTGCCGAGCGGCTTACCCAACTAAGGCGGTCAAAGATGAAGGATGCCAAAATTGTCAACAGCTGTCTCGGCCTCGTCCGTTGGGCAAACATGGCTCCTTCAAATAACGTGGCCAGCACGTCTACGTCATCAGCGGTGATGACGACCCGTCATTGACGCCCGAGTGCGTAAAACTCGGAATATACCGACAGGTACCTCTACCTGAGTCGGTCATACTACGGTATAAACCAAACCAGGTCTGCCAACTCCCGTTAGACTCGGCCGTTAGCCGAACTTCACAGGGACAACATAGGCGTAACAAGTCGGTGAACAACGGTTCACGCACCTAACCGCAGCCGCCAAGTCGGTGAACAATGGTATCAAATTTTGAGGCCATGTTCGTGAATGGCAAGGCTGAGGCAGTGTGTTTCGTTGCACGGCTTGAACGTCTAGAGCCAAGTGCAGCCGACAACGTCCGACATCTGAGTGGGTAGTCTTTTCGAGAAGGTAACAAGTCGGTTAAAAGCGGTGGTTACCCTTCACAAATGTCGCTCAAGTCCGTTCGGATCAGTTCCATGTCAGGGACTAATCAAGCCGAGTCCGTCAAATCCGTCCGCACTTCCCGTCAATCAGGACCAAGTCCGTGATTTTCGTCTCGCACCATTGGCAAAAATTGCACCGCCAGCTGAGGCGGTCTTAGGCGGTTGCCTTACAGATTAGCGTTGCCGAGACGGTCAATTTCGGCCGCAATCTATGTAGTGCCTCAGAGCCAAGTTAACCCAAACTCCGCTAGAATACGTCAACGTGCTAACCTGCCAAGTACGCTACTCGTCCCCCCCAAAAAACCAGTCCCCCACCGGGGTGGGGGACTGGCTGGGTAGCTTCCGCACCTTTCCCTGTCGTTGGACTCTCTGTGACCCCATTTCGAGAGCAAACGCCGTTCCTCGCCCAAAACCTATCCTCGAACGACCCCTAGCGCGAGCAAGGGTTTGCTACACGTAGTTCCGTCGACTAGGCAGGAAAGGGGGTACCAAAAAGTAGCCCGATTTCCACCGCCTTGGCAGGATAACAGCCGTGGCTGCTCAGATTCTAGCTACACCGAATTTCAAGCGGATTTTCACCGACTTGGCAGGAAAAGGGTTAATGAAGCTGACAGTAACTTAAAGGAAGAAATCAAAGCAAAAGATGAAAAAGATATCAGAAGTATAATACAAATCACCAGTGAAGTAAGTGCCGAGGAGACCAGCTTTACAACAAGACGACTTGCGAAGAAAACAACTGTAGAAAATGGTGGAAACACTGCAATGCGACCCCTACTCGTAAAATTTGAAAAGGAGCAGGATAAAATAAAACTCATGAAAAATTTAAGAAGATTAAAGGGTAGTAACTACAACATATCTATAAAGGATGATATGTCAAAAGAAGATAGAAGCAGAGACAAGGAATTGAGATCAGAAGCATACAAAAAAAACCCAGGAAAACTTGGACCCTCAAGTGTTTTATACAGTGCGAGGCGAACCATGGAACAGAAAAGTTGTCCGAATAAAAAAGAGGGGAGAAAACATTACAGTTTAACGATATGGTCATCCAATGCCGATGTTCTTACTTCAGCCAAAATCATCGAACTTAAAGCCAAAATTAACTCTGCAATTACCAAACCAGACATTATAGCTATATCAGAGGTTAGACCAAAGACACGCAATATGGAAATTAACTTAGCTCTATACGGCATCGATGGATATGAATGTGAGCATATAAATATCTTGGAGAAGATTGGCAGAGGAATGATCATCTATGTAAATAAGGATTTAGACTTTTCAGTTATCGATATTTCTACAATGGTAAATACAGATATCAACGAAGCTATAGTATTGGAAGTGAAACTTTTGAAGGGGGATATTCTATGTTTTTGTTCCATTTATCGAAGCCCAGCTTCTACAACAATAAACAATAGCAACATTAATGATCTGATTACCAAGCTTGCAGACAATCGCTATTCTCACTTAATAATCACAGGAGATCTAAATTATAGGAACATTGACTGGCAAATTGGCAAATGTGCGACAAGTGAAAACAGTGAAGACTTTAAGTTTCTAGAAGCTGTACGTGATAGTTATCTATTTCAACATGTAACTTCGCCGACAAGCAGGTATGTAAGCGGTCTGAAATCACCAAAGTGCGCCGGCAGTCTGCGCCGGCGCATTTCAAACTGCGCCCCCATTTTGCGCCGGTATATTGCGCCGCCCAAACTGCGCCCTTACTCTGCGCCAAAACACTTTCTTCAAGTGTCACAACATCGAGTAGTCGCACTTGCGTAGCAGGACGCTTTAGCAGTGTAGACTGTAGATATTAATATTAGTGCCCTAAAAAATGCAGCTCGAAAAATGACGTGAATTTGTTTTGGGACTACGCACATACGTACGTGGACCAATGGAGGTAGTTAGCGGACGGTACCATAAGTTACTTCTCAAACAGGAGCTTGCAGTAAAGAAATTTTCTTTCAATAAGGTGTGAAAATATATCTTTCGCCAGTAAGATTTTCGACATGTTTTCAGAATGGAGTCTCGGAGGTACGAGACCATGTTATGTTTGTATGGGACGGATTACACTCACTTGGCGGTATCGTGAAAGGACATGGCTTCAGCAGCAGTCAAAATTTGTGAATTTTGCATCGCCATTAAAGGCCAGGGACTTGATACCCGGGATCAAGTTAATCCCTTTCACCTTTGACATTCACGGACGGGATCGAATGTTTATGTCTATGTAAATTACGGTCACGATTAGTGTGCACTGGAGGTTGTACACAGGCCAATGTGTTGACATGCAAACAACAAATTATACGACATGAATATAACGGCAAGACCAGTATACATGTACAGAGAAACAACGTTTCATGAAGCCCACAATGCTTGTAGCAATAACAGGTGTACTTCAACAGAAATGACAAAGGTACAGTCAATCCACGACGCCGCTGCAACTGGCGTTATTACGTTCCGAATTCGGCTTACCCGGGGCTCTGGCTGCAACTGTACAATTATTGCAGCTAAACGACAGCATAGATGTCGTGCCATTGCCAAGATACTCTGCTATTTCCGATCGTTTCGTCTACAGAACTACTAAAAACTCTCTCAATTCGAAAAGAAAAAATAATTATAGTTTGAAATCGGTGCATTAATTTATATTTATAAAAATAATAAAATGTGACATCACCGATCATCAGAAACGTGGTGTTGAAGAACATATTTTTTGAACAGAAGACTACGGCGACCATTTTCTGTAAGTATACATGTAATCTAACTTTAGCAAACTTGCGAGCCAAACATCCGAAGAGTAACGTCAATATTTTTGGTTTTGTTCTACTCATGTTATAAAATAAGTCAAATTTCGGGAAAATATCTGTACATTTTTGATATCTGTGCAGCGCAAATGTGTAAACCGACCCTGCATTTATCCATCCTAAAAGACCATGATCAGTTCGCGACTGCATAAACCCCTCCCCTCCCCCTCTCTCTCTCCCCCCCCCCCCAAAAAAAAGTTTAACCATTTGATGTTTTATTTTGCCGACATTTATTTAACGGTTCACGATCACCGCTCAATGTTGATGTCGATTTTGATTTACGAAGTTTCTTCGTAACTAGAGACATGTCACGGCCTGGAGCTAGTTTTCACTATAAAAACATTCTGTTAACGTTTTTGCTTCCGAATGGAGGTGACAGGTGACTTCGTGCGTAAAATATTGAATGGCAATATGAATTTCCCCGTTAAGAAAGTCTATGACTTTCAAACTAGTCGTACAAACAACAATAAACATAGCGGAGCAACGATACCGACGTATTTTTTTTCCTCGACCTCTGATGAGAGCGACTAGCTCGCTGAAATTTTCCAACTGGTATTGGTAAGTATTTGGCTTTTCCTCGTGTGCTGGGTTATGTACACGTAAACTAATTATACAAAAGTTGTATTCACTGTAAATCAATAAGCCTTTCGAACACGAAAGATATTCGGATATCTGAACCTCAACATCGGTTACGCAGCTCGAAAGTTATCATCCGAAACAGGACAGGAACATTGGTCAAAGCCGGATTTCGTATGGTATGATAGTTATGGAAACAGGCGGCTCATTGTTAGAAAGCATGCAATGCATGATGCTCCCTAGCTTGGTCCTTGGATTGTTGCTGCCTTCCGTCTCGCCCCTATCATCCACCGTCAATTGTCTAACAATCAGAGGGTTCAGTCACATGTGTCTTCAAATTTTGATACATTAATTCTACCAATCATCAAGCACGGAACACATCAAAAAACAATGGTCGCGGCTACGGGTTCAAGGACGTTCACAAGGAGAAATTGTCGCAGAATTGTTATGACTAGCTTTATGGAGAATATTGGCGATCAGCGTATGGTCGCACATCGAACCGACAAGTGTACGCCAAGACAAAAATATGATGTCCGAAGTTTAGTTTTGTTTTATTTAACTGAGTCATCGCCTTTGTTATCGCCTAAACATCCTCGGGTTTTGTTTTTTTTTCGGGCAGACTGCAACATGAATATCTTCCCAATGCATAGAGTGCGGCCGTTCATGCAATCATAGACTCATGTGCTTTGGCAAACGGGCCAAGTTTTTGTACGTTGGTTAGAAACTAATGACAATATAGGTGAAGATGTTACATTAGTCAAATTAGGACAGAGTATTGAAGATTAAATTACTTTCATCGATCGACAAAGAAGAGAAAGAATGAGTCGGTGAATATAGAATCATAGACGGGAGAATCGAGGGTTTATGATCAATTGGGAACGAACATATTGCGATTAATTGACTAACACAACCAGAAAGGAAATTTTATTCAACTTTGAAAAAAAGTCACCGCCTTTCGTTGGCATAGGATTCCATGGCAATGGACCAACACATAATGTCGTTTGGGTCCTCAAAAATCTTCTAAAAACGGCACGACGATAATAACTAAAATGAATGAACAATTAAAAGCCCGTATTTAAATGACACGATATCAGTTGTCGTTTCAGTTTTTTTCCTTTCTGTTAGATGTTGTAGAAATCAAACGGGAAATGCCATATTCTCGGTGCTCCGATTGATCCATCCATTGAGGTAAATTTCACTTCAATGATCCGCCCATGGATGTAAAAAAATAGATGATCCGCCTCAGTAAATATCTGAAGTTTCTACAGGAAATCTCTCGTCCGTTCACGGATCTTTTTTCGTCTTTCATTTTAGTTTCAAGTTTTTTATAGGGTAAGGAAGCTAGAAATCCATCAAAACATCGCTCCAGGGTCTATGATCAAAAGTATGAGCGCGTTTTGTCATCAGTTGTCAGCAGGTCGTTTTCCAAACCGCGACAGGGACTCGGAAACCCGCCATAGTGTCACAGGACGCTAGACCTAGATTGTATGTAATTGTGTGCTATCGTTTTGTCCGTTTCAAGGTAAATTGACTCTGAATAACCTAATCATGGTTGTGACTCCTGTTTTTGACATAACTATATAAATACCAATCGGGATTGAGTGTTCATGGCGTCCCCTTTCACTTCGACCAGCACTTTGAATCAGTCTGTGAATCGTACGTCCCAGCCCGATCAGTCTCTTGCTGATTTTTAAAACCTGGTGAATAAAGTTCTTCGTAGTCAGATATAATATTCTATTCTCCATTATGTAAAGATGAATGTCTCATTCATATTTTATTTAGACGAATATCTTGGTGTTTAGAAATAAGTGTGTTGCAATAATTTCCATCGGGGACTTCAATGATGAATTCACTCAGCGGTTCGCTCATGATACACAGCACTGTACTTCCATGGAGATCGTATCGCTGTTTTAGCAATCACTTTGATCGTAAGTTTTCATTCGACCAAAGTGATGAAATAAATGCTGACAAGCACTAACTATGTACAGACCGAGTTCACTTCACATTCTCACTATCGCTCGCACTTTCAAAGTGAGCACGTACACTTCAAGCCCTCACATTCGCTCTCCTAACTTTAGCCTCGCACTTGTCGATTTCCGGTACCCTTACATACCTTACGTCAGGAAGTCAGTCGTAAGGACGGTCGCATTTGCTGTTTGCACGTTAAATAAGAGTCTCAGACCCGGTCTCAAATTCACTCGCAAATGTACATCACAAAGCGAAATTGGAGTCTCAAGTTCAGTCGCAAACGTGATCGTACTTTGACTCTTCTATGAACTGAGAGTCTCAGAATCAGTCGCATTCCTTATCATTTGGGGTCGTCAGGAGTTGGAAGTAGCAATTATTGGGCGATTCAAAGGTCGCAGAATTAGAGCAAGAATTACGGTCCACGAGGTTCCGATCAAACAAGGAAAGTATGGAGTGTCCGGTTTACGGCTGCACCGCCTATTCAGACACTGAGACAGCTAGGACACTCTCGCCATATACTGAGTATAGAGTTACCCTACGAAACGTATAATGGCAGAGATATTTGGCCATCGAAATAGTTTGAGAGTAAAATTTAGCGTCTTTTTTAACTGTGAAAGTATTTACCGACAAGGTTCGGGTGGAAACTACAACAGATTCAAAGGTCGATTTACGATGCAAATGACACTCGACTGCCGAGTTACCTTCGCTCTCGGGTGATGTTATTTCATACTTCACATACGTGTCGGAAAAAATTACTCCCATCCTCCGCATTTTAGCGACACATTTCACCATATTCCCCACGAAAAACATGAATATTTCTTTGAAATCGCCTGACTAAACCAAAATAGAATATACCGTGCTTGACATTGAAACTTCGCAATGGCGCGGCGCAGAGTAAGGGCGCAGTTTGGGCGGCGCAATATACCGGCGCAAAATGGGGGCGCAGTTTGAAATGCGCCGGCGCAGTTTGCAGGCGCACTTTGGTGATTTCAGACCACTTACATAGCTCCGACAAGGGGCAGAGGATCAGACAAGCCATCCTTGATAGACCTTGTTCTCTCAAATGATGAAAGCATTGTTGACCATGTAGCAATTGAAGCTCCACTAGGTAAGAGTGACCATGCGATACTGTGTGTTAAACTGAACGTCTCTCACAAAATCAACAACAGTAAAACCTCCAGAAGAAATTATGATAAAGGTGACTATGGGAAATTGAAGGAACTACTGAACATAGATTGGGAGCAACTACTAAACAGTCATGGGGACAATATTGATAACCAATGGCGGGAATTTAAAACAAAAGTGAAAGAAGCGGAAGAGAATTGCATCCCACTGAAACAAAGTACTAACAGGATAAAAGGGCGTGTTCCACTTGACCATAAAACTAGAGCAAAAATTAAAAGAAAAACTAGACTATGGAGGAATTACTTACAAACAAAGGACCAAGAAGTTTATAAGGAATACTGTAAACTGAGAAATAACATAAGAAGATTGACCAGAAAAGCTGTTAAAATATATGAGAGCAGCTTAGCTAAACAAGTTGGACAGAACCCAAAGAAATTTTGGAACTATGTCAATACTAAAACAAAAGTAAAGAGTGGAATACCTCATCTATCGAAGAGTGGTGACGAAAAAGGAGATCTGACCATTAATGAAGTTGAAAAGGCTGAGGTACTCGCAGACTTTTTCTCAACTGTATTTACCAGAGAACCAGCAGGTATTTGGAAACTACCAAATCCAATAGCACCAACTTCTCCAATGGCATTCAGCTTTTCAGAAACAGATGTACTTAAACTACTTGAAAGGATCAATATTTCTAAATCACCGGGACCTGACGAAATTCACCCAAGAGTTTTAGCAGAGGCAAGGGAAGTATTATGCAAACCATTGACTCTCTTATTTAAGGAAACAATTAGACTCTAAGCTGTACCAGATGAATGGAAAAAGGCCAATATCACTGCACTTCATAAAAAAGGGAGTAAAGTAATAGCGGGCAACTACAGACAAGTCAGTCTTACTAGTGTAGTGTGCAAGCTCATGGAATCTTTGTTCCGTTATTGCCTGATGGACTACCTGAAAGAAAATAAAATACTAAGTGACAGACAATTCGGCTTTGTAAAAGGTCGCTCTACTGTTCTACAACTTATTCAAGTAATTGATAAATGGACAGAAATCCTTGATATGGGTGGCTGTATTGATGTCATTTATTGCGACTTCATGAAGGCGTTTGATAAGGTACCACATGGAAGACTACTACAAGTATTACAACAATATGGTGTGTGTAAACCAGTGCTGGCTTGGATAGAACAGTTTCTTCTGAACAGAAAGCAAAGGGTAGTTGTCAATGGGAAGCATTCACCTTGGCATGAAGTACTTAGTGGTATACCTCAGGGAACAGTTCTTGGACCAGTTCTTTTTGTGATGTATATCAACTCACTCCCAGAAGTGATAACAAATTCTGAGATGTTCCTATTTGCGGATGACACTAAAATTTTCAAAGGTATCTTTAAAGAAGATGACTGTTGTAAACTACAAGAAGACTTGGATGCAATGTGCAATTGGACTCATCACTCACTACTGAAGTTTCACCCAGACAAATGTGTCTCCATGAGAGTCGGGAAATCACACTTAGATAGGAAAGACTATACTATGGGCCAAGATAGGCATATACTTCGGCGTACATCAGTTGAAAAAGACATAGGTGTATATATAGATGAAAATCTCTCCTTTTCGATGCATCTCAGTAACAAGGTGAATAAAGCCAATTCGATCATGGGACTCATAAGGAGGACATATGAATATTTGGATGAAAAGTCTTTTCTTTTACTCTATAAAGCTCTTGTAAGACCCCATGTTGAGTATGCAAACCAAGTATGGGCACCTATCCTCAGGAAACAGGAAATAGAAGTAGAAAACGTTCAACGCAGAGCGACAAAATTAATACCAGGCCTCAAAGATCTCTCCTATGAAGACAGATTACGAAAACTAAACCTACCCACGCTGAAATACAGACGCGTCAGAGGTGACATGATAGAGTTATACAAAATTCTAACTGGGAAATATGACAGTGAAGTATCCAACTTCATCCAACTACATAGATCAGCTCATGGCACCAGAGGACACCTGTACAAAATCAACAAACAATATACCAGGCTCAACATCAGGAAATATTCATTTATTCATAGAAGTGTGGACTTATGGAATAGTTTACCAGAAGCAGTTGTGACAGCAAAATCAGTACAAGTGTTTGAAAACAGACTGGATAAATTGTGGAAATATCAACCCTTTAAATTTAACATAAATGAGGATTTACCTACTCGACAAAACCGAACAGAGCTGACATTAGAGGCCTAATTAAGGCCTGTAGTCAGAAGAGAACCTGTAAGTACCTGTAAGTACCTGTAAACAGTAACAGCAAGTTCAGATTGAAAGCAAGAAATGGTTCGTCTGATTGGAGTTTCATTAATACATATATTGCTAATAAAATTGTCGAAAATTCCCAACATAGAGGAAAATTCACAAGTTTAAGCTTTACAAAAATTCAAATGTAATTGAGTTTTATATCATTTTTGAACGACAAACACCGAGAATAATGTTTCATCATGGGGATCAATTTCAACCAGCCGCGCCCCCCCCCCCCCCCCCCCCTCCGTGTAACTACCACTGCCACTGAACATCGTCGTTCGATTCTTGATTTCAAAAATACCACCAAGATGATCACAAGACATGAACTAAGTACGACTAGAATCACTCGAAAATCAGGTGTAAAATCTTTCAGAGAACGTGTCAGAGTGGAACCACACGCAACGCCAGGATCAATGTCAACACGTCGGCCAACATGGCCGCCGCCATATTGGAATTTATGCAATGTGAACTCGATCGCGATCGTGATCTTACTCGGACAAAAAATAAGATCATCGTTGTAAAATCATAATCAACCTCACTAGTCAACTGTTTCTTTTGTTTCTTTCGCGGTCCATTTCGTTGATCAAAGCATGGGAATGTGATCAAAGGCCCCGCTAGTGCTACATCGCCTACCTCTGTGAACACTTGTCCTCGATGTATACCGAGTAAAGGTATTTGTTGGTCGTAATAGTCGATGTAGAATGAAAACTTGTGAACAACCCAGCCGATTCTTCTATTGTTTTAACGTTCCTCTCAACACTTACGGACAACTTATCGGACGCATACCATACTTCACACCTTCCACTCTTTCACCAGGTTGAAAGTTACAGTGAGCGCTAATGTGTAGACAATGTATGCAACAGCTGGTAGCTACGCAGAGCGCTAGCGTGTGAACTAAAGGATGGCGGGAATATTTTAAAGCGTAGCGGGGAGAATCAAAGCGTAGCAGGGACAGGCGAAAACGTAGTGGGACCGCTACGCTAAAATGGCCTGGGGAGAACACTGATATTGTATAACTAGAAAGTGATATATAAAATGATACATATTGTGAAAATGATGCATGAAAAATGGTTGTTAGGACCTCAGAAAAGTCCTTGATGATTGCTGAAAAAGTCCTGGAAAGGCCTTGAATTTTAAGTGAGTTTGAATCTATGGACTATGGCTCAGGGTACAATTCATAAAATAGAATGCCATAGGGCATTTTCTGACAGTTGTTCAGTGTAGTTTTGTTCTTGATTAAGCTTCATTGGGTATGGATGCTTATACTGGTATGTAATTTATAACTCAGAATGTCAGTCACCTCTACTCATTCTCTTGACCTCATCCCTATACCACCATCTCCCATCCAATTGAACCTTTGTCAGCTGGATCAAGCTGGTATTTGCACTGTAATAAAAGCAGGATTTAGGTAAATTATTGTGAGGCATTTTTGAAGAAGTGTAGTTTACAGAGATTGCTGATGTGAAACTTGGTGCTATGATTTTAAAATGGAGCAAGCTTTGATAAACAAAGTCACTATAAAAGTCCTTCTGACAATATCATACACAAATTTATTTCAAATATTACCAAGTAATATCAGTGTCCATTGTGAACGCAGACTCAAACTGCATGTGGTACTCGGGTATGAAAGCAACTGTATGCTGTAACCAGAAGTAAAATTGGTAGAGATTGAAATTTAACATCTGAAACGTTCGTAGAGTTGTTTCTTTGTTTGTGTCTCTTTCCTCTTGTAGCCTTTCATGATCAAAGAGTTCAAAGAAGTACAGAAAGTATCGGTGTTGTACATTATTAAATCTTTTCAGGATCTTCTGTTTGTAAGTCAGTATCTGAATCCATAGCACGTGTAAATTTTCCCCAACTTTCTTCATTTGCAGAGAATGTTGGCAACCATTATCCCACTGTCCTCACCAGTTGCAGTTTTTATATGGTCTTCCAAAGATATATCAACATAATCAATGCTATATAGAAAGATGACATATTTTCTCATATAATACATGTAACCAAGCTCATATTTCTGGATACAGTATATTTGTAGCCTTTCAAATTTTACTGTGTATCACAGCTTGTCGTAAGTTTCGAAAGTTGTGACTATCTGTGTTTGAAATTTTACTGTATACAACATTGCTTGTATTTCTTCCAGATACTGAAATGTAACACACGGCTTATTTAATTCGTAATAAATTGTGACAAATTGATTTCAAAACTGCATTTCCTAAGTTTTGTCTGTCCTCATATCAATTGGTGAAAGAATGTTGTATATAAAAATGACTCATTGTGTATTTCTGTTTCGTAATTCAGTCCACTTTGGAAGAAGTGGCACCACCATGGCGTCGGTCATCAGATGCAGATATCGTGAAGATGTTGACCCCAAAACATAGTTTCACAGCAGACATCTCAACTGCCAGCTTAGAATTGGATAAAGACACTCACTACTATGATGAAAGGGACTATCAACGTAAGTAAGATTGCAAATCCATAATTACAAATCTTGTACACATTTCTGTTTTCAGACATATTAAAACTCAATTTTACTTCTTAATTATTATCTGTCATTAAATAGTTTTTACAACTTCTTACTCTGTAAAGAGTTTGATCAGATAAAGGCATTTCTTATCTAGTATGATGAATAATTGCAATAATTTGGAACCAGCATTTTTGTATGACTTTCCAATCCCAGTGAGGAGAAAGGAAAATATACAGACATACAGGCATATGTACTTTGCAAGTATATTAGACGAAGTGCAGGTAACCTATACAAATGATGTATAATCTATACATTCTCAATGTATTTACGTCACAAATTGACATAACAATGTCACATTTCAATAAGAATTGATTTGTCACAATTCTTAGCATTGCAGTAGGCATTGCTATCTTTTGTTAAATAGCCATAATTCCTCTGTGTGTTTGATGTTTAGTTGTAAATTTCTCTTTGTGGTTGATTTTTAGTTGTAAATCAATAAAGTTCTTTTCATTTCTGACAGTAAATTTATATCCCCCTTTTTGCGAAGTTGAACACCAATTTTCTACTCAAGGTACCTCGAGTCCATAATTATCACAAATTTAAGTTCAAAAAATCTTGCATTGTTATGTGAAATTTTAATTTTTCAAAAATAAACACCCATTTATAGAGCACCAATGAACATTGAATCGATGACATTATCAAATCAAATGAATTTGTTGGAGATAGTTTAAACTGCAAGTACATTGAGCAGTTGGGTTACTTTTAGCTTAATTTGAAGATGGCAACTCAGAAACGTAACATATATTTTGTTCAGGTATGACTTGTCTTCACTTTCAATAAAATAAAGACAGACAGACAAGATTCTGTACTGGACACACTTCCCCTGTCAATCAAAGTACAGGATGTTACTGTTCTCCTTTAATTCCATATCACAGTGCATCGTAGAGAAAGTCTACACCACCACTCTCCATTTGGACACCACCATCGTTCTTCTGGTAAAATTTCCTCAAGGGGTTCGAAAGGCTCATACCTTGGAAGTTCATCTGGGGTCAAAAGCCTGCAGGGTGAATCATCAGCAAGATCCTTGGAGAAGAGCTTACCAGAAGAACCAGAGGAAGAAGAAGAAGCAGCTGATGAAACTGATGGTAGCAAACCAGTGGTAGGTCTTCTCTCTCTTATCATACAGAATGTGATTTCTGAAACTATGACATAAAACACTAAAACACATTTTGTACGAGTAATGGTAGATTTTAGAGACCTTTGCCATTGTTTGTGATATTGTAAGATCAAAATAGGAAGTCCGATCTAATAGCAGTACTTGTTCAATATAGGTGAGCACATTGTTCATTAGAGAAAGACAGGTCAGCACTTGGAAGTTAGCGTGACATGGTTCTTGACAAAGCGCTTGCAAGTATTTATTACGTTTAAATAATACTCACAAATTTGCCTGACTATGCAAAAAGTCAGGCAAATCTAACTTTAGTCGATTTTAGAGACCTTTGCCATTGTTTGTGATATTGTAAGATCAAAATAGGAAGTCCGATCTAATAGCAGTACTTGTTCAAGATAGATGAGCACATTGTTCATTAGAGAAAGACAGGTCAGCACTTTGATGGAGACATGAGGAAAGTCTGCAATGTTTTACAAACAGCAGATTTCACACCGTACTGTCTGTTTACACTTGGGTAAGCTGGCCACTAAAGTTTTAGTCTTTTCTTTTATCATAGGAACAGGAATTGAAATTTACATAGTAAGAAGTTGTCAAAACTATTCAATAAACTGATCTAATAAAATATCATGGGAAGGCAATATATTTAAGTTATTATCATGACAAGTAAGACAATTTTTGCATAGTCAGGCAAATTTGTGAGTATTATTTAAACGTTATAAATACTTGCAAGCGCTTTGTCAAGAACCATGTCACTCTAACTTCCATGTTTTCATGTTTCAATTATAGGTTATGTAAGAGATGCATTGATGACTATAATATTTCTGAATTGTAAAAGAATTTGACATTTATCTAAAGTCAAATTTTTGTGAATGGATCTGTCAATAATAAAAGCGATTACCGAGTTTAATTTCCTGTTCATTGATTGACAAGCCCTGAAAAGAATCATTAAAATGTGCAATTCTGTAGCTTGTTTTTTCATCCCTTCAACCCTCAACCCTTCAATGGTTCAATCAATGAGCCAGACTGCCATGAAATTATTGAAGAAACGTAGGAAGGCTTATCTTGAAATACATTTAAAGTCAACAATACAGCAATTTTTCTCATTGTCAATGAAGAACCACCTGTTTGGTGTTCCTCTTAATGGCCAACATCTTGCAAGTCTGTATAATATGTGATCTTTGTATCCAATTATGTTTTACAATTAGAATTTCAGTGCGTTTCTCCATTTCACTAAAATCCTCGTATCTAAAGATTGTAAAAGGCTTTTTTCAGCATAAAAGGTCATTGCAAATTGGTCACTGATACCAGCTATTATAAATTTTAACAGTTGGTGCCCTAATAAGGACCCCATTGAATGAATGTTGAAAATTTTATCAAAATGAATATCAAATCATTGTTATATAATGTAAGGCTCACCTGCACATGCAGGAGTACAATTTAAGAGCAACACACAGTGATAATGTAGATGAATCTACTACTGTACCAATCACAGTAAAGAGTTCACTGAAATCATTGTCATTTTGAACTTGGCAATTACAGCTCTCAAAACGACTCGAGTAGCAGACTGCACATGCCAATCCTCTGTGCAGAACACTGACTGTACAGGGTTCCTACGGTACCTAATGGAAATGCCCTCTATAAAATTGAAATTATGAAATTTTGTATCACTGGGGCAGTATGCCCCTGGCTAAAATGTTCATCACAGCTGTTATCAATGGATAGGAGGCTATAGGAAATAGAGAATTAATGGTTTGGGTGCAAGCATACATTATTAAATAAAGGTATTTTAAGTCATTTTCAATTAGCTGATGACAAAAAGAGCCTATTAGTGTTACAGCTGCCAATATTTTGTTCTTAGAATCCAAAGAATGCTTGCATAGAGGCTGATATGTAAATTATACAAAAGCTAGATCCAATCCCAGCAGGGCAGGTTGAATTCCCACTGGACATACAACGTATAACATTTTAAAAATGCAGACAACACTGTAGAGAAATAAAGTATATACATATATGTATGTATGAACAAAGGATGTGTACATATGGGAAGACTTGAATGTCTACACGTAGCATAATGGGATATCAGATCATGTTTTATAATGTCTTTATATTTTTATAACTTTTGCAGTTGGTAGAATCTCCCAAACTGATTGATGCTGGAGTTGCCAGCCGTCTTGACCGTGACTTAGTCTCGGTAATGCGTTTATCTCAGTACAATAGGCAGGCTGAAGTTAAATTGTGTGGTGTTCATTAACTTGTTTCCCAGACAAGATCACCTAGTGTATTTTCAGAAATTACCATTCCACAGAAATGGGTCAGTTTTCATAGTGACATTGAGTTGATACTGGGCAAAAGCTGAAAAGAAATCCTTGATAATGTGGCAGTTCAACCATACAGGACATCATGACATTCACCAGAAAATACCGGTACACTTGACGAATGTAGATCATTACTTGATAAATACTTTAGACACCTTGTTTGTTTATCATTGCACTGAAATGTGAATACACAATTATTACATTAAAGGTTCCAGAACAAAAGACTCATAAAAACAAGTGGTGATAACATCACAATTACTTCCCTTTGTTACGGACTTTTGAACTGTGACATCACATGAAATTCATAAACCGTAGACTGAAGAACAATAGAATCTGATATTGAAGTTATTTACCAATACCACTAGTATGTACTTGATAGTTACTTCCTCACATAGCAGTGACATGCATTGACTTCCTGCTTTGAAAAATTTTTTTCCTGTGATGTCAAGGCTACTCCTAGCAGTATTAAAAATAAATAGTCTTAGTGATGTCAGGTCTTTTCTGAAGTTTTTGAAATAAAATTTCTGTAGCAGAAGGGAAGTCATATCCACAAAATTTATACAGAACTTCATTGAAGACCTAAAGCACTTTATTCTGAGAAATGTAATTTCATACCGGTAATTTTTTGTTCCACACCACTTAACAAATACTAGTCAATAATTTTTTCATTGGCTATTATTAATATCATCAGTTCCCGATCTTGTGTGTAGAGCACAAGTATATTGATGGTAAATCTTCAATTCAGCTGCCCATGAAAATACACTCGGTGATCTTTGTTCAAAATGTAATTTGATGGCTTAAGCAGGTCCAAAGTGAAGCGAATTGCTACTAACATTTACAAATTTACCAGAGGAGTGTGCCAAATTTCCAGCTGTTTGTATGGCTTGCAGCATCTTTAACAAAATCAATGGATTATCTGCATTGCTTGTCAGTTTGATGTTCATTTTCTGTGTGTCATTCAGGCAAAGTCATCAGGGAATGCCAGCATATCACGGATAAGTCTGGTTTTTATTGGTTTATCGTATAGTCGTGATTTAATATTTCTCTTTGCTTAAATTGCCTGGAAAATTTGGTCTATCAGCTTTTTACCGACAAAAACCAAGCACCGTATGAGATTGAGCCGTATGAAGAATTTGTCACTACCAGTAAAAAAAAGGAGAGATGTTTTTGAATTTGCTAATATGACATTCTAACTTGAAGAAAACCACCATCCAAAAGTTCACAGCCTGTGTACTAAATAAATCCCTGTTTATTTTCAAGAAGTATTAATTCATTCCTTCCATCAAATCAACTGATAGAAATGGTCACAAATTTCAGGATGTGTAGGTTTCAGTTGTTTTTCTATTTTCTAGCTTAGCTGTAACCTAAATGTACTTTAGGCCAGAGAAAAAAAAAATCTTGTTCATCGGATTTTTTGGACCAAGTTCCAGGAGCGGCGAGCGAAAATTTTTTTTTTTATTTTTTTTAGGCCGAAGGTAAACGCGGTTCTCTGGCATTTTTGCACAGATGCAGACAAGGCAAGATAATTGTTTCCCTTTTTACCAGAAATATCTCAGACAAGAAACACTGATACTGGTAACTGAATTCAAGACTATATTTCCCAACAATAACATAGGCCATTACATTCACAGTTAGTGTTTGCACAACATATTCTGAGTATTTCAACATTCTCTCAGAATAAAACTGAAATGTACAGCAAATCACTGAAATCCACAATTCAGTATTGTCCTTTAATATTGTCCTAGTGGGACCTAGCATCTGAGTTTTTTCATTTTACTTTGGCCCCATGTTTTGACCTCTTTACTACTGTCTCTACACAGTTTACACAATGGTCTAACAACACTGTACTGTGATCGGAGTGAAGTGAGTTATATAGTCATCATTCAGATCGTACTTTAACATCGACGCAACCATGTGTTTTGTCATTGCCGTAATTTTTTATACTTTCGATGCAATTTTCATTCAATCGGATGCACCGTCCATCTGCTGTCATGTCACGATCTTGTTGAACAAATCGCCGAATGTAATATCAGGACAAACACTGAATAGCGTCTTTAGAACTAACTGTTGGCCATCACGTCGAATGTTGGCGATCAAATTAATACTCATGATGTGACATGTACTAACCTTACCAAATCGACCCACTTTGCGTCGTGATTCGCCAAATTCAGACGTCACAACAACGTGTTGGCGGTCAACTAAGTCCGTACAAACACGTAGGAAGTCTCATTAAAAATCCCATGCCCGCGAAAACCCGACAAAGTGTAGGGCGCCACCAGCGGCAGTACTAAACATATTGTAATGCGGAAGTAAGAATTTGCCGCAATCAAAAAAAAAAAAAAAATTTCCAAATATGCCAAAGTAGAAGCGGCGATTCCGATGAACAATTTATTTTTTCTTCCTGGCCTTACATGGAAAAATTTTGACGTCATAGTGTGATGTACATCATTTAGAGATCTTTATCAAAGTACATTGATAAAAGTTAGCTGATCAGAGCACATGATATGACCAGTTTTATAGGTTGCAGAAGAAATAGGTGGAGATAAGACCATGACAAACCTTTGAAAGCAAAATAAATTGGGTGACTTGTAGAACACATTCATTTTCCACAATTACTATTTAGTATTCATTAATTTTGCAGTACAAATGAAATTGAAATGTCTGTTTGTCTAAATATAATTTGGCAATAGGGGCTTGCATAGGCACTGTAAAACAATTTTCATTGACTTGTAGATTATTTTCAGAAATCCAAGTTCTAAAATGAGGAAGCCAACTGCTGTTGCCCTGGATGGAATTAGCTATCTTCATTTTTGTTCAATGTGTCATTTGATCATTGCAAAAATTGTATTGTTGGGTCTTTAGCAAAATATTGATCTTGAAGAGCTTATTGCCTCTGGAATATCCTAGACCAAACATCCTATATTTCAGATGTTGAATATTCTGTATCAGTAAGTCAGTCATCCAGGCCATTTAACAAGTCACATTTATCCAAGAGTTCTCTCTGACACTGAATTACAAAAGTGAAATATGACACGTACAGGTAAATGGCTGATGCAAAGACATTGTTAGAAATTCCAAAATCAGATGGAAGAGTTCTAAATCTTGAATATAAGAAAAGCACAGTTGGTATTTCTAGTGTTTTCAAATCGCTGAATGAATTGCTTTCTTGAAATACTGAAAAATATCCCATTTGACAGTATTTCCCATTTCTTGACCTAAAATTTTCCGGTCAATTGTCTTGAACTTGTGTGTAACAGTTTTACAGTGTGCCAAGTGCAGATTGGTTGACAAAGAGTCGTTTTATAATTAAATTTTAATATTCTTTTAATTCTTTTTGGCTTCTGTGGCATTTCTCGTTATGAGTTTTTGCGTCTTCAAATATTCAAATATTAATCAAACTTGTAAGAGGTCTAAATTTTGTATTAAGTTTCAGAAAAGCACAAAAGGCTTGGCTCTGGAGCTGTGCTGACTCAGTCAGACGATGAGTTACTCTCTACCCCTTGTTTCAGTGCAATACTAACACTAATTTGCATCAAAATATTGCTCATGTTTTAGAGTAATTTCTTTTGTCCATAATACTCCTTTTTGTAAAATTATATTATTTTTATAGATGCTTATTATTGCAATATCTGTGTTACAAAACATGTAACTTACCTAGGCACATCTATTTTACATGAATATTAATTTCATTTGATGTTTCATATTTTTTGAAAAGTTCACCCTTGGAGGAGAACCTCTTGGTTCAGAAACAGCTGATGGAGAGGAAGATGAGCAAGAGACAGAAGGTTGGCTTCCTAGGTTGACCCCTAAAGAAAGCTCTACAGCTGAGTCTGAAGAGTCTGGCAGAGAAGAAGTTGTTGCCAAATGGGAGGTGGGCGACACAGAATTGAGGGATGAGACAGAGGAAAAAGTAGGAGAAAAGGAAAGTGATGTCAAAATTACTATTGATGAAGCTGAAGAGGAGGAAGAAGGCGACGAAGTTCCAGAATTGGGAAAAGTTGAGAAAAAGTCACCTACCAGACGGAAACATAAACATCGACGTCACCACCATCGACATCACCACAGACGCCACCACCATCACCATCCCAAGTTAGTATTTTTCCATGATTGTCTTCATTTGTGATGCAGAACTAAAATCTAATGTAGGACGAGAATATTTTTGCATTTTTGAAATATATCCAGGTGAATATAGAGAAAGGAATCATGGATGTACAGGCTGAGAAAACAGTCATTGCTGAAAAAAAACGACCTGTGATTAAATAAATGTACGTGTAATATAGAAAACAAAAATATGACTGATGCTGATTTCATTATTAAAATTTTTAAATATCTGTCAAAAGTTGACAAGATAATTACCTTGAGTTTGTTTTCTTGTTAAAGGCCAATGCCATCCCTTGAAGGTTTGTCTGAAGAAGGCAGAGATGAAGAGTTGTTGATAGCAAGTAAGTAGTCACAAAAGATGGTTTCTCTTTTCACCAACGAAATCCTTATGAGAGTGGTCAGTGTTCACGATTGTAAAAATTGTGTTATGAAGATTTTCTTTGATGTACAGATATACTATTAAAATGACTGTATATAAGAATCTTTCTGGATATCACTTTTTATCATCTTCATTGTGTTGTATGTTCAGCATCTATGTGTTGTTCTTTTCATATTGTTCTGTGTTCTTATCCACCCTTTGTTGTGTGTTCAATCATTCCAAATAAAACCAAAATTCACTTTGAAAATTCACGCACATCATGTTCGTACGTGTACATCACTCAATTCAGTTTCAATTTAAGAGGATAAGTACGTTTGTCAAATGTGGCCAATGGTTCAAAATTTTTCAAATTTAAACAAAATGTTATTATTTTGCAATTTATCAGACCTGTATTAACTAAATATTGGTGTTTGAGAGAAACATTCGGCTTCCAATGAAAATATTTCGAAATAGACACTAGGACAAGAATATGTCTATTAGGAATTTCTCATCATTTTAGTTTATGGTGCATGTTTTTGTTAAATGTAAATGTGTTTCCCATTGTCTGTATTTGTGATTTGTGTCAAATCGTCTTTTGTTTTCTCTTTTTTCTATCACTACATTCCGTCTTTTCCTACCTCAATTCCCCTTCCTGTTTTCATGGCTTCCTTTAAACTGTTAACATCTAATGTGACATCATCTGTTCTTCCAATATGACTTCCAGACCAAAATGCAGAGTTACTGGAAGACATTCAAGGTTCTGTATATTTCATTCAATTTTTAGTACCCGTAGCTTGTCTCCGTGAAAATTGCATGGTGGATCACAGCTTTAGTGTTGTAAACCTTTCTATCTCTGCTGTAACCCTGGACGTTACAAGCTCTCCCAGTCCCAGCCAATTTGCATTGCTCAAAAACCATTAACTAGTTGTACACCAAGTAATTCTAATTTAACCCACGTTGCTTGGCTGTTTATTTTTATGAATGTTTGCATCAAGATGTTGGTATGAGCATTGTTTTGTACCTCACAGAAATGTTGATGTTTGCATTGTGCTTTATAATAAGAACAGAAATTTTTCAACCAGTCTACCTCTTGTACAGGCAGCTGTCTGTGATTGAGAAAGGTTTTCACTGATACAGTTATTTCTTTACGTGAAATGTGTTTTCACTGGTAGGTTAACCCATTGGGCGTCAAAGTCAGTTCTTGTCACATTTATGAAATGCACAGCAGTCCAGCTTTTTTCAGAGTTTTGACAAAATTTTGATGAAACACTGTAGGCAACGAAATTTGATGTCTATTTGGTCCAAAATTATCAAAAAGATTACAAAAAAAATAATAGAAATTGGTAAAATTTTGCTCTAAAATTTTGGTGGGAAAAATTTCAACACTCAGAGGGTTCAGCAGTTTCACCAACTCAAGACACTTCAAGCGTGTACAATCACTTTCCAGGAATCAGGCTTAGAACCGCCATTTGTCAGCATAAATTAAAAATGGTAAAAATGTCTTTGCTGAAAACACTTATAATCTGCAACTTCTTGGCTCAGTGTACAATTCTTTCACTGCAGTTATAGTTTTGGTTTGGTATTGAATTTAAGATGGCAAGACTGTATTTATGTTTGCTCATCTCACATGTTTTACGTGCAAAAAGTTACCTTTTGAAAATGATCTTCTACAACAAGATGTTTTCTTCAGATACCAAAACCAAAACAACACTGCATTGGTATTGCCATAATTACAAATCCATGAAAAATCTCTGCACACCTTATGTAAAAGTGAAATCTTATAAAACATCTTGCGGTTACACATACGTATTTAAATTACAAGTGCACCATATTCCTCTGGTGTTTTAACCCAAACATTCAAGAAGCACTTTCATTTCTAACTTTATAATATGATTCTTAGCTTCAATGTTGGTTTTTTAATGGGACCGAAATTCCACATTGTCATTAAAAATATTGTCTATTTATATACCAATTTGAGAAATGCACCAATAAAGTTCTCAAGTTTTGAATAATTTTTAAACTGCAGCCAACATGATCCTGCTATCCAGTGCATAACATGGTGCTAAGTTAAAAAGTAAATGGCATTGATGGCAAAAAGTGACCATGTGGTGATCAACAATGAATATAGACATTAGTCCGTAGATTCAAAAACTTTAATGTTTCAGTAAACATAGTGGGCTTGTGATTGTCGTTTTGATAGCAGATGTGAAGTAAGATGAATAAACGAGGTGTCTTCAAACAATATAACACTCTCCCATGAAATATGAACCTAGTTCCGTGTAATTTAGATAAAGTTATGAAATTTACGAAATCAAAATTTATAACAGGATACTTGATTGGTTAGCTTGTGTATTTACATAGCACCATCACATTTTATCTATACAAATATGTGTAGAGATTGAGGTACAATGTACATCTGTAGCCGTTCAAACGAACAACAAAATGTCTGTCCTTTGATAATATTTTTGTCGTTGTTTTGTTTGATGGGTCAGTCATATTTGACTAACATTTGACATATACTGAACAAATGGTCAACAAACGTACCGTCAACCCTGCTTGCAGACACTACTGATAAAGAAAGCAATGACATAATTTGGGGATATTCTCCAGAAACATCTGCCAATGTCAGGCTAACCTTTTGAGTGCCAAAGTCAATTTTTGATGCCTTTATAAATTATACCCCGGTCAACTTTTTTCAGATTTCTGCGTAAATTTTGAAAAAAAACTTTAGCCAATGAAAAGTGATGTCTATTTGGTCCAAAATTATCAAAAACTTACAGAAAAATTCATAAAAATTGGTAGAATGTTGCACTAAAATTTTGGTGGGAAAAATTACAGCACTCAAAGGGTTAAAGCTACTTAAGTAAAACTGAAAATTCAAGTGTACAGATACAGTACAGCAAGGTTGCAAATGACACAATATACTTTAATTCAACTTCATGTTGGTTTTAGAAAGGTATTTCAATTTTCTCTGACATAAAAAAACAACTGTGACCGTGGTCTTACAAGTAAAATATAGGATGTGCTGCTTGTATCTGTGAGCGTAATATATGCTAGTGAAACTTCATTTCTGAAGCACAATAAATGGAAACTTGAATGCATTGATCAGGACAGCCATGTTACCAAAATGTTTGCACATCTTGGACACAAAGGCACCAGTAGCTAAAATGGCATTACAATAACACACGGCATGTCACAGATGTCTGCTTTTGTCAGTTCTATGACACATGTATTGAATTGAAATCTGAAGTAGCATACCAAAGCACACCATACCAACATTTGAATTCTCTCTGACACTTGTCATCCCAACATATTTTTCCAATGTTCAATTAAGGGTGGAACATATCTTTCTTGTTTCTGGAGCATTTGAAAGTACTATATCGAAACATAGTGAAAGAATAATTTTACAATGAAAGCTCTAATGAGTCATAATGAATGAAAATATCCTGCAAAAAAGTAATTATTAACCCTATCATCACAATGGTTTAGTCCAAACCCATTGTTATCAGTGGTGATTTTGAACCTGTTCACTGGAAATCAGGGGTGAACAGGTTATAGCTCTCGTATGATACATGACACACTTCAAAATGTGTGGAAACATTTCTGTGATTGAAGGGGCATTCCATCAGTACTTCAGAAAATTATGTCCTCCAGTAGTGTAGGGTGACAAGTACACAACAATGGACCGGAGCAAGCTGAGAGTTTTACAAAAAGTTCTCATTTGAATAGATATACTTTACCAAGTTTTCAATGACCAGTATCAAGATAACCATGATTTGTCTGAATGACCTCCGTGTACTCTGTCAAAAAAGATCATCTCCCAGTGATACAACATACCTTGTATGTTTGTATTCACTGTGTGAGTAAGATTAATTTGACATGTTCCAGTGACCTATGACCTGATCATGCTAGATCCATTGATAAGGTCAGCAGGAGCACAGCAACATACTAAACTGTGTATCAAAGTCTCAAAATTCTAAAAATTGTATCAAATCAGATTGCACTGTTCCTAGTATTTCCAATTTGCATGCCAAAACTATAGCATTTATTCACATCAGGTATCCAGTCGTTCCTAGATAATTTGCTGTCAGTATCAAATGAAATCTAAAATTTTAAGAAATCAGATATGGAATCAATAGAATTCTGCACATGCTTTCTGTGTAAAGCAAGCACTCCTTTCACAGTAGGAAGACCTGTCTTTTCCCTGTCATCTTACCACTGTCTTTTTCTTCAATTCTCTTCACTGTCCATATTTGTTTTTCATTTTCTTTTTGCCTGTCCATCTCAATATGTATATTTCCATGCCGCATGTTCAATATTTCAAGTCACAAAATTGACATGATACACCCTGTCAAAACAACATGCTGTTTTGTGGTCTTTTTCACTCAACAGATATTTATGCATTATTACCTGTCCACCACAGTGTCGCACATTGTATAGGATCAATCTGAAAATTCATAATTTGGCAAGACTGAGGGAACGTTGACCCTCACTTATCTTTTTTACCATTCAACATAATCCTAGGGGGTCCAGTTGCTTCGGAAACCTATCAAAGGTCCCCTAAGAAAACTTATTTTCATGACATTTAATCCCTGCAAAGTGATGACTCAGCCTTTGTTTTTCTTACCTATTTAAACATCAATTATCTATTAAAATAGGGCAAAGTATTCAAGTACTTCATTATCAATATGGTAGGCTTTATAAGATATGTCTGACTATATCTTCCCACACCCCCCCCCCCCCCACCAGCACCACCACTGCTACCTTCCCATAGATTATTCTTCCCATATTTCATTCATGTTTGCAAGTAGATACCTGGTTTACCTGGTGAATCTTATGAAAGGCCTGTGAATACTGTCGCCAATCATCTGACATTGCAAGAAATATTAACCATTATGCAAAAAGTTTTAGTAATATGCGCTTAAACTGTGATGATAATTTAAATCTCTGTCTTATGATGATAAAAATTTACCCCCATCACTCTATCTGCCACTCTCCTGTGCTGCAATGTGCCTGTACCATTGCTACATCATACTGGCTTCTACAAGCTTATCAATTAGTCTTTGACTTGCATACATCCATCAATATCTATTAAATATGTTTGTATTTCACCATTGGCATCTCTTACAAGTATTTAACATGAGATGAAAGTCATGTTTTGCAATTGTACAATCATCAGAAGAGTTACAGGTCAACAATTTTAGTTTTGTCCAAACAATATTAGAAATGTCAATGTTTGGTTGCATTGTTCTGCTGTACGGCAATCAAATTGTCCAGTCAGGTGAAACTCCAAGCTGCAACAGTTTCTTTATCTGCAGCAGCGTGCAAGTACTACATATAAGTGATTGCATTTTTCAAAATTTTCTCAGGACATCGATTTGAGGAGGTTCCTGGAATGAGCAGACATTTAATCAGAAGAGTAAGTTCAGTGATGCACCCTGGGAGACGCTCAAGATCACATGAAGTGGATGATGAGAAGGCAGAAGCCAAAAAGTCTGCTCGGAATTTTGGACTTAAACTAAAGAAGAAATTTGATCATCGCCCTCATGAGGTAGGCTTAGGAAATTTCAAACACCAGTTCGGTAACTACAAGGTTAGATGGCTAAAGCAGTTACAAATAGAGAGACCTATTTACCCATTAGGGCATTTAATAACTTTTAAGAGAAAATGCATGGTTGCTTTTGCATATAGATCACTTTAATAGCCAGCAGATAAGGTTCAAAAAAAGAAAAATTCATTTGTTTGTTTTAAATCGTTCCAAATTATATATTATGCTACTAGCAGGGCTCGACATAAGCGCTAGCCCACTAGCCCGAGGCTAGTAAATTTTCAAGAGGACTAGTAAAAATGTCTTGGGAGGTAGTCCTGCGGACTAGTGCAATTTTTCCATAGTTGTCCAGGAAAGTTTATCGCTACAAAACTAATGGGACGCCGGGCCACTCATTCGATAAGAATGAACCAAGCCTCGATCATTTTAAAAATAAACCAACTTTTACCCAAACAAATTGGACAGTGAAGCAGTGAAGCAAACTTTATTGATCACCAACTTAAAATGAAACAGTTTACCTGCTACTGAGAATCAAATTGTACCTGTACATGCCAGTAACATGGCCCCGGGAAACATGGCTCAACGCTGAGCATCAAACGGAATTGTCTGCACGTCGTGTATTTTGGTTTGCTTGAAGCTCATCACTTCGCCTAAAAACATGAGCAACCCCACAATTTCGTTCAAACACTGTATCCTTGCCTTTCAAAGAATATTTTTCTCAAGATTTCTTCAGGGGCATTCCCAAAAAACACCTCCGATCGTTCGTAGCCAGCTTGACCCTGCTTTAGAATGTCTCCAAATGCTGACCTCTATATATAGTCAAGACCCCCTAGCTTGATTGAAGCTGATCTTAAAAGGAGCCATCTAGCTTGCCAAAACAGTGCTATGGCAAGTTGCTACTGCTTGTACAGGTGAGGGAATTCCTCACAGATAATAACTTGGTGCTGGCAACTTATTGTTTTGCTATTTTAGCGGAAAAGTGTAAATTATTGGGGCAATAATAATGAAGTGAACCTTATAACAGTAGTGAAAAAACAACGTATGAAATGGGTGTATCAGACTGTTGTATTACATCACTTGTGGGAGTCATTGGTTATTGCTAATCACATTTTGTTACCAGTTACTGGCAAAAACTCATAAAAGACACAAGCACATTAAAATGGTAAAATGCAACATTTTTACTATTAAAAACTAAATTTTTCACACACCATTATTACAAATGAGAGGTCCTCCCCACAAGCTGGTCAATTTTAAAATGTGATATATGTCAAAAATATGAAGGCACTCCACAGGATCATTTGTAATTGGCTGTAGGAATTTCAGTTCTGGAGAAACAAATCTGTCCTCACCATAAACAAACATGTTCTTTGCAAATTAGTGGTGCACTACCTGAGCTATGAAGAATTTTCCAACAAATTCATCCCTACGTCTGATTTTATTCTTGATGGCTATAGGCTATTTTCATGACCTCTCCTCCTACACAGGACATTTCATTCAGGTTATTTTTGTGGTTTATACATAATTCAAAGTCAAACATTTTGCAGTAAGCAAATGTGCTAGTCTTGCATGAAAGTTAGTTATATTAAAAACCTTTGCGACGAAAAATATGAAAATGGTCATATACATCTCTTTACAACATGAGAGCAACATTTGGCTTTGCTGGAGCAGGACTAGTAGATTTCATTTAGGACTACTAAAAATGAACTGCTACTAGTCCTTCGGGCTAGTGGATGATTTGACCTTGCGTCGAGCCCTGTACTAGGTATATTTAACCCTTTCTCTACTGTGGTTTGGCCCTACCCTGTTGTTTTCTGTAGCAAATATGGGTCTCTACACGGGGATATTGGGATGATAGGGTTGAGTGCTGTATTTTGATGGCATGTTCTTGACAGATGAAACATTTTCATACAAATTAGTGTTCAGTACTAATGAAAGTAATTGTGAGATTCTGAGAAGGTGCAAGTTCGAAGTTTGCAGATTCTATTTGAAGAAACTAGAATGGCTCTTTCAAATTTCTGTGTCATGGATGCATCCAACCCGATGAGGGATGGTCATGCAAAGGGCAACAATGAGTTGCAAAGGGGCTTTTCTACCATAACACAGAAGTGCCTATCTTAGTTACATCAAAAAGTAATGAAAAATGGCGACAGAAAATTTGCTTTGGTGAAGTGGTTTCTTGCTGTGATAACTATTCAGTTATGGGTGAATGCTATACTATTGATGTATTTGTCATGAACTTCCAGGTTTTTGTAGAGTTAGATGAGCTATACACCAATCCTGATGGCAAGATGGCTTGGAAAGAGAAAGCCAGATGGATCAAGTTTGAGGAAGATGTTGAAGAGGATGTCAATAGATGGGGCAAGCCTCATGTAGCTTCCTTGTCATTCCACAGTTTATTGGAGCTAAGAAAAGGTCTAGAAGAAGGTAATAAAGAATGTAGTATGAGATATATTATGGCAGATTTGGTAGTGTAATTTGTACAAATCAATGCTAACATAAATGAATCCTGTCACCTTCATTTGTGGGAAACCAATCAGTGATTTCTTTTTTTGGAGAGGCCAGGCAAAAATGTATGCTGCCAAAACTGTATAGTACCACAGATGGTCCATAGATAAACATGGCTGACACGCCTCTTTTGCCATATATGGACACACATGCAAATTTGCAGTTATTGAGTAACTGACAGAGGAATTGGGCTTGCATTTGATTTTGTAAGTTAGTCTCTTTGAAAACCCACCTTGCTTAAATACTGTTTTAAGTGGAATTTATTCTTCAATGTCAGTTAGTATACAATTTTAAAAATAATATTGGACCATATCAGCATTGAGCCAAATAATTTTTCATGACAACATGGTGTTATTTGCATGAAGACCGTTGATGGATGGTTAAACAAAGTCTACTTGGGTACTTGCAGACTTGCTTGCCTTACTTTAAGTCCATCATAGTGCTGTCAATAATGGAATTTTGTAGCATAGCTATCATTCAGTCTTATAATGTACTTTCAAAATCTTTCTCACCCAAGTGTAGCCATCCATATAATTCTGTTGAAACTCTGAAGTCAATACCGACTGTGTACTGCAATACGGAACTGTCTTCTTGAATTTCTATTGGAAGAACAGAAGTAAATAATACCACTAGATTAGTGATTGGAGCATAATTTTTCTTTTGTAGGTGCTCTGATACTTGATTTGGACGAAAGAGACATATCTGGTATTGTACATCACATTGTTGAACAGATGGTAATTACAGATCAGATATCAGAAAGTTCAAGGGGAGATGTACTCAGAGCTTTGCTTATGCAGCACAGGTAATCATAAAATAATTCTTCTGTGAAATATTGAAGATAGGCCCTGAAAGGTGGGAATTTTACACAATATTGGAAGCCTATGTACATTGCTACATTTCTTAACCTCTGACCCCTGTGACCCATGGCATCCAATGGACAAAAAGATTTCACAGTGTTAAAGTAAGCTAATCCAGCCAGCTTGCTAACAAATGCAAACCTTTTGTAGTGCCTTTACGGAAAAGATAGGAAATGTCAGACAATTTTTGTATGCCTCTATCACTTACTTGAATGATTTCTGAAGATTTTCAAATGCGGTAATAATAGTTGTCATGACAGCTTCAGTAGTAAAGTCGTAAAAGGGATGTAACTATCAAACTTGAAAACTTTTCCTGGCATCATTGATCAAGTGACATCGCTAAAAGAATATCAAAAAAGATGCTTCTTTGTGGAAATTTGTGAAATGAATACTTTTAACATGGCATGTAAAGTCTGAGTTCCAGAGGATGTAGGATTAATTTCATTTGGACTGTGTGTCTCACTGGTGTGAATTTCTATTGCAGGCACTTGAAAGAACCACAGGGTATTTTTAGGACTCTGTCCACATCAAGTCTGCCGTCCCTGAGAATCCCACATTCAGAACCGAGGAAAGGCATGGAAAAGAATTTCAGTTTTGCCGCACCAGAAACAAAGATAGACATGGAAGGAAGAGCTACAGTAAGTTAATGTGGATTTCTATACTGAATATATTCATGAACAAAAAATAGAAAACTTCAAAATTGAGTGCACAGTCCTACACTCTGTCACTTACAGATATCTTCAGTGAAAGCGAATGTTCAAAGTTGCGGCACCACACTTGATCCTTTAAATTACAAGAAGAATCAAACAATTTAATATAGTTTGTGTCTTTTTCTCTTTCTAAAAGTTTTCCACATAACTTTCTCAGCAATGAACCATACTAGAGAGATTTGGGATGCTAACCACACCACCAATGTTGTTTGTCTGTGACTGTTGTATACAGCAATATGGCTTCTTCTTTGTCAGATACCAGTTATTGGCAAATACCGTAAGGTTTCAGTACTGAATTTGTGACATGTTTCTTTGGACTTGAATTATTTATCATAAAGACAATATAAAAATCCATAAAATACAAATGAGATTAGAAGCATGAATATAAGGTTTAAGGACTGAATTTGTTCTCGTTGCAGAATCATTTATCATGGACAAAAATCATGCATACTTTATGTTAGTGTAATATTACTGATCATGCAAAACTTATTGTGTATCTGTCAATTTCAGAATATGTTCATAATTTGATATTATATTATTTAGTGTAATATTATACATTATTGCCTGAATACAAGGGCTTATGAGTCTGAGAGCAGGTGACAATTTGCCCGACGACAGGAGGGCAAATTGTCTCCTGCTGCGAGGGCACATAAACCCATGTATTCAGGCAATAGTATTTCTATTACATGCCTCTTCACAGTTAATGCTACCATTATGACACTGAGTGACATGCAGGGCATTTTAAACAATTTTACCATTATCGACCAGCATCAAACAGATTTTAACGAAAATCAAAATATCAGTGCGTGCATGGATATTTTGCATCTAACATTAAGCGTCTATTTTGACCTCAAGCACGTTGAAGGGCTTCACTGGACCGGGTCAGTACATCATTCACATGGCCTGCTAACTCCCTGGACATTCCTATTCAATGCACTGATTTGCACTCACATCAAGGCATGTAATAAAACTGATCATGAAATATCATATTGTATCTGTCAATTTCAGAATCATTCGGATGCTTCTTCACCGCTGCTGGATACATCTCCCTCATCTGACAAATCAGCCAGCAACCTTCAACCTTCAATAAGCAGTGACAGCAATCTATCTGAACACATGGTCAAACCGTCAAATGCGGACAAACAAATCAAAGGCATCATGAGGCAGATCCCGCCAGGTGCTGAGGCGACCACAGTCCTTGTTGGTGCTGTGGAGTTCTTAGATGCACCGTGTATGGCGTTTGTGAGACTTGCGCAGGGAGCCATGCTTGATAACTTCACTGAGGTGCCTCTTCCTGTCAGGTTCATCTTTGTTTTGCTGGGACCGGCTGACAGTGCCATGGATTATACAGAGATAGGAAGATCTATATCCACTCTCATGGCAAATGAGGCAAGTCTCACACCCTGTTTTCTTGTATACTTATCAGACAGTATGTGCCACAAGTCCAAAAGATTTAAACTTTTACCTCAGGGAAACTTTAATCCATTTTCTGTCAAACTCAAGAATGAATTAAAGCTGCAAGCAGCGTTGGCGGGCCCCGAGCAGTTAACATGGTTTCAAGTTCTGGCACTGATGATATTATGCACAAAATTTGAGCTAGGAAAGGTCTTTTAGTTCTTGTAAAGAAGGATTTTGAAGATCATCTAATAGTTACTGCAGGTTTCACTGGTAATCGTATGTTTTACGCAAAATCCAATATGGCTGCCAAACTACTTTACCGATCCAAATGCCTGTCCCAAACTTGAAAGAGCTCACTAAGAATGACACAAGTAAAATTTCAGTTCAATCGGTGTTTTAATTCTTGAGAAGAAGAAGATTTTTAAAGATTAAATTGCGATTTTTGCAAAATCCAATATGGCGGCCAAACCATTTGACCGATCCAATCGCCGTTCACAAACTTGAAAGAGCTCAACTCAGGGGTCATCATGCAAATTTTGGTAGAAGATAAACAAATCATAAAAAAAGTTAATGATATTTTGAAACTCAAAATGGCTGCTATCACTCTGTCAACTCTGGGGGAAAAATTGGAGTCTTGATTTTCACAAAAACCCTGATGTGGCTACTGTCTTACAAGGTGCACTCCATCAGACTGTACAGAGATCATCAGATTTTTTTGTTGCTCTCAGAAGCCTCTATCAAGAATTACTACATACAGCCTCATAATCTGTGAATTTTTTACTTCAGAGGTTCCACAAACAGGCTTATGAAGCAGATGAAAGAGCAGACTTGCTGTATGCCATCAATGAGTTCCTGGATGAAAGTATCGTGTTACCACCCGGTGACTGGAATAGAGACACCCTCTTGCCAATTGCTAGGATGCATAAGAAGAAAATGAAATGGAAGCAGATGCAGAGGCAAAAAGATGATGAAAGTAGAGACTGTAAGTGTAATATTCATTCATTCTTCTCCAAAGATGGCGCCAAACAAAAGCGACACGGTTTTGCGTAAAACCAAGAAAAATTATTATATTATTATTATTTGAAATCTACTTTTTCACGTTGCAAAGATGCTGTCAAATAGATTGAAATCAAAATTAAAATGGACAGCAATACAAACAAAACGACTTATGTAAACAAGCAAATATATAATATTTACCATCCAATGCAATTGTGTGGAACACAGTAGTTTATAATTCAACACTATATACAATACAATACAACACAAATGCAATGCAATTTGCAGTTCTCTATGTAGCAGACTAGTGACAAATAGTATGACAACATGTCACAATGAACAAATGAAAAATTGAAAGTGTAAATCTATAATTGAGTCTTCTCATAGAAATTATCACATTGTTGGCTAAAAAGTATTTTGATCAATATAATATTGATGCATGTCTTTTCATTTGTACTGTTATCAAATAAATTGTTTTGGATCGATTGGATTATCTTCACAATGAAACGTTGTTGTATGTCAAAAGTAAGAGGGAGTTTTGAATGTTTTTGACAGCTGGATCATCACAAGAGTTGGAGGATAGAAAAAAGCACCCTGATAACATTGATCCACTGAAAAGAACAGGATGCCTATTTGGAGGATTTATAAATGATGTAAAAAGACGTTACCCTCGCTTTGTCAGTGATTTCAAGGATGGCCTCACAATGCAGTGTTTTGCAGCATTGGTCTTCATCTACTTTGCCGCCCTATCTCCAGCCATCACCTTTGGCGGTCTCCTTGGTAAGTTTTTGAACCAGGGCCAGAAAAAGTCACAGTTACAGAGCAGGACATCGGGCAGATCGTGTTTTCAGTTTATCTGCCATGTTGGTGGTTGGGAGTTAACACATGTGATGAAATGGAAAGAGACAGCTGTTTCTTGAATCAATGTTAGCAGTACTTCAACTTTTACTTCATATGGATACGGGTATAATGCTGTTAAAAGTCATTATGACTGGCTATTGACTGCTGGCAAGACAATAAGAAGATTGTGGAGTTCTGTGAATGCAATAATACGGGTTATTGCATAGAATGGTGAGTATTATGATACAGATGAAGGGTTAAGCTGTTTCTGTCCAAGTTCATGTGTGTTGGTTTCCTATCGCTGACATTGTGGACCGTCTGTCATTTGATGCTCTGCTCTGTAACTTGAAGACACACACGGTTTTCTGATTTCAGACTTTGTGACGGAAAGCTACAGTTTGTTCACCCTGCGTAGCTAACTTATTTCTTTTGGCTTCACGTAGCATTGCGAAATTTCCACGTTTGGAGGATTGAGCCAGCAAAACTTGCAGCAATAGAGAGTATGTTTATGAAGGCAAGTGAATTGTTTCATGTAAACTTCATTTTTGCCGTACTTTTCTCTCAAAAAATTCAAAAATTACAAGTAGCCACATGAGATCATGCTGCTTCACCGCGGGAAATAAAAAGCATTTTTGCTGGTTTTACAAGTAGCTCCAAGAGGTCACAGAGGCATATCTGCCTTGTTCAATGAACTCTCTCACATTGGCATAGTGAGATGCCATGTGATGTTACGCCGTGTGTCGTCAGCAAACCAAGTGTTGGAAGCTCGAAATATATCATGTTGCTGCCATAATATACAGGCAGCATAGGTATGTGTTGTTGGAGTGTTATTGGACAGTGTTATTGTTGGTGTTTCAATAAAATTATCATTTTTGGTGTGTTGATGGTATTATCATACCTCAATCTCCCTTTTCACCCAAGGTATAATAGGTTATGGTTTTTATTAAAGCTGTTGAACCTGTACTCTTCACTTAGGGTACAAAAACTCAGATCAAGGTCATCTCTCATTGTGTCTGTCGTTCTGTCAATTCCATCGCGATATATCTTCATCTTAACAGGTGAGAAGACAGACAAGTGGATGGGAGTCGGTGAAATGATTGTCAGTACTGCTGTATGTGGTACCGTCTTCGCCCTTCTCTCAGGGCAGCCGCTGATCATCGTTGGTGCCACTGGCCCAGTACTTATCTTTGAAGAAGCTGTATATCAGGTAAAATCTGATGGTTGATTTCATCTTTCTCTATTTTTTTAAAACGCTCGTATTTTTGATGCATTTGTTTATGATCAGGCATGCTGTTTCAACTGCTTTTCCCTCTGTGTGAATCATACTCAGACAACAAGAAGTCTACCAAACCATGTATACATATAAATTAAACACTTCCCTTTATTTGCTAAAGCCCCATTAGCTGTAGCTTTTTGCATTGTGCTTATTAAAAAGTACCATTTAATCTTCAGAGAAATGTTTTTGGTTCCTGTTTTTTAAGCCGTATGGATTTTTAAGAAAGTCACCATTTCAATCCGTAGTGACGGATTTGGTGTATTCAATTTTTGTGTACTTGCGTGTGGTGGCCATATATAACTCTGAAATCGAAAACCATTTAGTTGTTAAAGTCGAAGTTCCTCGTTCATCTCCAATATTTGAAAAACATCCTGTGCTCACACTTCAGAAAGCACTTTTACATAAGTTGCTTTAGATTTTACACCAGCTTGTTGAAATAAATGCAAAATGATACAGCGAATAGGAGCTGTAAAACTTCACTTTTCAATAAGCCAGTTATCATTTGGATGTAAGTATACATTTGTATAAAGTACTGTGTACTCTGATGAATCATCTGGCGTGTTAAAATAAAATCTGCCTTTCAGGACTGAAAAGTAGACATGAAATGGAAGCATTAGAAACAAATGAATGCAATAGACTGCTCACATGCACAGACATCTCAATTTTTTTGCTGTAAATTTCATGTCACACACTGAGATTTGTACAATGTAGTACTTTTTGACTTCTGTACCTATTTAATAGTGGAATGTGTCAGAATGATTACTATATTTTAACTTCATCAGAAATGCTTCACGGCAATCCTGTGTTGAGCTTCGGAATCTTGTAGTGTGTGACCAGTTATTGCTTCTCTTAAAGAAATTTTTAAAACATACATTCTACAAAGTTCAAAAGCTTTACCCTGATGAAACTACAAGAGGTTTGCTTCATAAATAGATTTTTTGTCTCATGAAAGTGGTAGTTTACGGTGATAAATTACCATACTGAGTATTGGACATAGATTCCAGAGAAAGTAGTGACACATCCTTGATCAATGAATTTGGAGTATTTATTTTTTTGTATTATACCGGCAGTATAACTCTTTTAATGCTGTACCCTTGCACCACCTCTCTACCAGTTTGGGACCCTTTGAAGGGGTCACCAAAAATAGAAAAACTATCTGTAGGGTACAAACATGTACGAGGCAAAAATCTCTATTCTGCAAAAAAGTCTAAGCAAAATTGCTCAAAAATATATTTGCAGCTTTTTTTTTATTACTTTTTTGATAAGAAAATATTTGTACACTGATTGAAAAATAGTGAAATTTTTTAAAAGGAAAAGTATGCATATAAAGCAAAATCTAAAACATGTCAAGTCAGGAACTCAAAATATGTATGTGTCAAAATCTGACTACGTCCAGGCCCCTCCCATCAGGCCCCTCCCAAGATTTAATGGTTCATCCCAAAGGGTCTGTTGTTCTTGTTGCAGTTTTGTGAACAGAGCAACTTGGAGTTTCTACCATTCCGTGCCTGGGTTGGGATATGGGTGTTTCTAGTCACTGTCATTGTGGTAGCCCTGGAAGGAAGTACCTTGGTCCGATACTTCACAAGATATACAGAAGAAATATTTACTGCATTGGTTGCACTTATATTTATTTATGAAGTGTTCAAAAAACTCCACAAGGTGAGTTGATATTGTTCAAGATCGATGTCCTGAAAGCTGTGCAACAGCCAGGCCTTGTGATATTTTATTGAATCATTGCATTCCTTTTAAAATAAATACATGCTTCTTTTTCCCAATGGTCAGTCCAAAGCATAACCAGTTACTTTTCTCAGCTCTTTCCTAAATTTTACCTATTACTGTGTTTCTAAAGTCTTTAATCTTTCAGTCCCTTTTCATTCAAGTTGTTTAACTCTAACTTGACAACACAGTCTCTTTCAAAATCGACCTCTTGTCATATAAATTCACATCTTCTTTGTTTTCAATCTTTGGTATATGAATCTATCATGTCAATCCCTTCAACAACTTATATGTCTACCAGTCTTATCTATGTGCCTATCTATTTTTCCACATGTTTCTTTTGCCAATCATATATCCAAAACTGTGTCAGTCTTTCCCTACCTGCTCATACCATCTAATTCTCAATATCCGAAATAAATATTTCATGTGTGCAAAAGCATATAAATAGTATGACCAGATATGAACTGAAAATGCTCACGTTGCAGTTATGTGTAAACTTGAACCTTTGCCACATGTTTGCAACTTCATTGAAAGTATTATGATCAACATAATGAAAAATAATCACCGCCGATTAATTCTAAAAGGTCATGAAGTATACAAATATGTAATAAAACTATTAAAGTTCTTTGACTGCTGTCATTGTATCACCATTTTATATAGCAAGTGTACTTACCGTTGGCCAAGTCCTTCAAGCCATATATGCCGAGCTGTGAAAGTTCATTATATATGCAAATTATAAAATAGCTGACATAAAAATGTGAAATGACTTTTGATATTGTTTATCCAGGTATAATCATCACTATACATAGCATGTTTTGCCAACTTTGATCAAGTAAATCCCAGTATATATCCCTAATAAGCAAAGTTCATTGAATATGTAAATTAGGAATTGGCTTAAGTAAAAATGCTTAATGATTGTCAATAATGTTGTATCATGGTATCTGCAATATATGTAGCAAGTTTTGTCAACTTTGGTCAAGTTAATTTAGATAGATATCTCTAATTAGGAAAGTTCATTAAATATGTAAATTAGGAATTGGCTGAAGAGAAAATGCTTAATGACTTTCAATATATTGTATTATAGTGTCTTTAATCTACATAGCAAGTTTCATCAATTTTGATCAAGTCAAGTCAGATAAATATCCCTAATTATGAAAATTCAATTAATATGCAAATTAGAAATTTGCTGAAGTAAAAATGTCTCTTGACTTTCAATAACGTTCGTTATTTCACAGTATCTTTGATGTATATAGCAAGTTTCAACAACTGCAATCAAGTTAATCTAGATATATATTCCTAATTGGGAAAGTTCATTAAATATGCAAATTCGGAATTGGCAGAAGTAAATATGCTTAAAGACTTTCAAAAATGTTGTATCATAGTAGCTCCAAATACATGTAGCAAGTTTCATCAACGTCGGTCCAGTCAATTCAAATATATATATCCCTAATTAGCAAAGTTCATTAAATGTGCAAATTAGGAATTGGCTAAAGTTAAAACGCTTAATGACTTTCAATAATGTTAAATAATAGTACCTTTAATATACATACCAAGTTTGGTCAATTTGATCGAGTCAAATCAGACATATATCCCTAATTAGGAAAGTTCATTAAATATGCAAATTAGCAACTGTCCTTCATGTCACCCCATAATGGTTCCCACTTCTGATATATCTTGGTGTGATCAACATTTGTAGCATATCTCATCAAATTGTGTGTAGTCGTTTTTAATGTATATCCGTTTTTTCTAAAATCATTAATTATGCAAATGAGCAAAAGTATGCAAGCCACACCCACCAAAAACTAATCAGTTCTTGCCATTTGCTAACTGAATATATATACCAGATTTGATTCTGATCTGATAAGCCGTTTTTGAGATATCGGACCAACAGACAGGCAGACAGACAGACACACACACGGACACACAGACAGACAGACAGACAGACATCGCTGCGACATATGCTCACGTGTGTAAACACGTGAGCAAAAAATGAACCAATAGTCATTCATCATCAGTGGAAAAAAGATTGGTCTCAAGTCATTCATTTTATAATTTCTGTCTTTTCATTTTGCGCATGCATTTGATACTATACCTAATACATTGTTGTTTCCCAACAGATCTACGTGAAGCACCCATTGTTGGATGATTACTGTTTTGATGAGCTGCTTCATGATGACCTGGACAACTCCACCAACCACACATGGCTTCAGTATTCAACTGTCTCTGTGACTCTGAATTACTCAGTACCACCAAGTTCACCGACGAGTTACAAGGACTCCTTGCCCGAAAATGAGCCAAATACTGCTTTACTTTCAACCATTCTTACATTAGGGACTTTCTTCATTGCGTACTTCCTCAGAAAGTTCAAAAATGGCAGATTTTTCTCCAACAGGGTAAGACCAATGCTCCCCCTTGCAAACTGTTACCATTGTTACCAAGGAAGTTTATGTCAGTGAATGGTCATTTGACAAAGTTCAATAAGCAAATAGCTAGAAAATGTTGTGTGTTGTACTTCAGTACTCATATCCATTTTCATCACCGCTATCATTATCATTTCGAGTTACATTGTTTTGCCATCTTTTTCCCCGAGTAGAAAATTTGCAGTGACTGTTGCAGATTACATTCATTGTTTGTTATTTTTACTACACACCATTTTACAATACTGCATCAATTCGAATCCATGAACAACTTGAATAAAAGCTACAAGCTGGCTTCATATTTCCCAGGGGCCTTTTTGGTATTCAAAATAATAGACCACACGTCTCAAATCAACAACAGGTACTCCATGTGACCATGTTGAACATTTCTGCGAAAGCTTTCCCTAGCGATAGTTCACAGATAAATATAGCGTGCCATGTTACAACCAAATATTTATGATTTGTCTGTGCAGGTACGGAAGACTTTGGGTGACTTTGGTGTACTTATTGCCATTGTTATAATGGTGCTTGTTGATGTAGCAATAGAAAATGTATATACACAAGTAAGTCAATGGAATTTTAATGCCGTACCCTGAGTACTTTTTCACACTTTCCATGATATAAATTTATGTTTAAGGTTATGCAAATCAATGGTTTACTCACATTGTATCGATTGAAATATTCCGGACTCCAGAACAGCAACCCTTTTTGCAATTATCAGTTTCAAAAGTTTCTAACTTTCAGATGTGTATCTTGCAATTCAGATATTTGCAAATCTACAATTTTCATTCGTGAATGATAAAGAAGTGGTAAAATATGTATTAATATTAGCTTGGTACTCATTTAGAACATTTATATCAAGCAATGTCAGTGTTAAGAGTGTAGAATGATTCTGGTTTGTGAAAAGTACTATTTCTTGTAAAGCAAATGGTGAAAGACTCTGCGTTGTTACACCCTCCCCCCAAAAAAAACAAAACAAAACAAAACAAAACAAAACAAAAATAAAATTGCTCCATTTGCTATATTGAAAATTTTCAAAAAAGCAAAATCTGTCATCCCTTACAAACGAATGCTTGTATGCATTCACTTCCTTTATTCTTAGAATCAGCATAGTTCATGATGCAATAAAAAAACTTTACATCAAATTTCTCGCTATTTTTTCTCTCTGTATGCCAATTTTCATTTTTTCCTGTTTTTTTGTTTTCATAGAAATTGGAAGTGCCTGATGGTTTTACTCCAACAGCACCAGAGAAAAGAGGCTGGTTTATCAGTCCGACGGGCTTAGAAAGTTTAATACCTGTATGGGCTGTTTTTGCTGCTATCATACCAGCTATATTAGTATTTATTCTTTTGTACATGGAAACACTTATTACAGAGTGAGTATTTCATTCCCACAGTGGAAAGTGTGAACTTTGGACAATTCATGTGGAACTTGCATGCGTATACCATATTATTAATAAAGCTCCTGTGGCTTTGACTATAATATGATGTATTTAAGCAATAAAGCACACCCAGCGACAGTATACCACGAGATTTTGATCAGTTCACAACATATATGCATGAGCGATAGCGAGTGCATATATGAAGTGAACTGGTCAAAATGGAGTGGTATACTGTTGCTGGATGTGATTTATTGCTATTATATCATAACAGTATATTGAAATTCTGGCGTGGAACATCAAAAATTGATTTTTGCTCAAGCTGAGAGCTTGCGCGTATGCCAGCCGTGGTATATCGCAAATATACCACAGTTCTTTTCGCATCTTGACCAATCTGATCGCTGTATTTGTGCCATCGATGTACTGGTATGATTTAATTTGCAGTATTGTTTGTTCTATTCCTAAAATCACATTGAAATGCCTGTAGTTTTCAACTCATCAACACGGCATGTACATTTGCGAACTCCAGTAGACTGCAAACTTATGGTCTGGACTAAAATCGATATGTCAACAGTATCATTACTTGTCATATACCATTTAATTCCATCTTTGTGACATTCAATGTAAAATATAAACCATGATGAATGTCGAGATATGCATGATAGAAGAGATCAAGCAAATGTTTTACTTACGACAGACATGTTTTAACTTTCATCAATAACCATCGTACCTTGGCTACAGTGTTTACATTGGTTGTACGGTCCCATACGACCTTTGAGCGCAGTTCCAAAGACTGTTTCCCTTTAAAGGTACACGGTCACCGTAAATTTGCATATTCCATATATGGAAAAGGTAGCGGGGCTTAACGCACAACCCCTTAACACCTGTACCTGTCGGTCTCCATATTTGATACGTCAAAGATCATGCAAACGCACGCTGCTAAGTATGCCATGGCTGGTCATGTGGGGGCGCCCTTTTTAAAAAGCGGCCACCCGAGTAAAATCTGTGATTGGCTATTAAAAAACAGGTGACAGTATACCTTTAAACTATTTGCTGTCCATAGAACCTGTTAAAGAATGTACCTCAGGAAAGATCAGCTTGTTGCTACCATGCTGAACTTTGTTGATAAGAAAACATAGCAAAAGTGAAATATCAGTATTGAAAGGAAATTTTTGCATGAGCTTCTTATTTCTGACATGTTTTCTCTTGCAGACTTATTGTAAATAAAAAAGAGTACAATTTGAAGAAAGGGAGTGGCTATCACTTGGACCTATTTCTTATTGGTGCTCTGGTATTTTGTTGTTCAATGTTTGGTCTACCGTGGGCATGTTGTGCAACTGTAAGGTCGGTGTCACATGTTCAGAGTCTTACAAAGATGAGTAAGACATATGCCCCTGGTGAGAGACCTACCATAGAGTGCGTCATTGAACAGAGATTAACTGCCCTAGTTGTGAGCATTCTTATTGGTAAGTTACAAATATGGTTGTCAAGATAAGTTATTTCTTCCTACCTTTCATATCTTATTATGCCGGAATCAGAATTCACTTATGCAAACTGAATTAAAGAGTATTTTTTGAGTATGCAAATGGAAGATAATGTAGAATACTAATTAATGCACCTCTGATTTTGTACTGTATACTCTTACCTTTGGTTCAAGTATGTGGATGCAATTTTGCTGTACAGTAGGAAATGGTGTTTTTGCAAACATATATTTGAGAAGGGGTTACATGAAGTTAAGTTCTAGTTCTGTGCACTGTGACATGGTTGCATTTTTTATTTGCATTCAAATATGCTGTTCAACATGAGTGCATTTCAGCTGTAACATATGGTTGAAGTTAGGAAAGAAATCATTGAAATTTTAGTTACTTTCAGAATTACAATAGTAATTACAGCAGAATTTCTGACTGCATCAAGTAGGCTTAAGGTTCCAAGACAAGAAATTTGACCTTTTTAATCTAACAATTCTCTAACGGTTAATAAGCTCAGAACCCCTGTAAAGTATACATTTTCTGAAAGCCTAGATATACGGGAACATTTTGGTAACCACAGTGTCTCCATTGTTTACATAACTATCACGTGACACGGTAATTTGCATAACCTTTCATAAAACGGTTTGCCCTATGTTTTGTCTCAATACTTCAAAATATCTGACTCAAACTTGCTGGAATGCAAGCTGTCACAAGGCTCTTCCAAAGTGTGTCTCAGATTTTTTGTATCTTGCTTAGTTTTTTTGGAGCACAATTTTAAAGAAATCAACTACGCTTAAATTCACTGCTCTGGAAGTTTTTCTGGCATAAAAACTGTTGTAGAAGGTTTAAAAAAATTCTGAGACATACTTTTGAAGACCCTTAAGACAGCTTGCACTCACACAAATTTCAGCTACATATCTCAAAGCATTGAAACAAAACATAGGGAAAACCGATTTTTGAAAGGTTATGCAAATTACCTGTCACGTGATAGTTATGTAAACAATGGTGACACTATGGTAACCAAACTGTTCCCCTATATCTAGGCTTTCCGAAAATATACAATTTAGGGGGGTTCTGAGCTTCTTAAATACTAGAGAATTGTTGGTTTAAAATGGTCAATTTCTTGTCTTGGAACCTTAATCAACATTAAGTGGCCATGGGTGTAATTACATCTAAGTGACTTTTCTCGTACTACCACCATAAATTATTACATTTTAAAAATTGATTTAGAATAAATTCATGCAAAAGGCATTGTTTTTTATGTGTTTCATGGACTGTAAGTTAAGTTATGGTATTGAAGTCTGTACATGGTTCCTATTGTGTTGCAGGCATATCATTGGCCATGCAGTCAGTAATGAGGCAGGTTCCCATAGCTGTGTTGTTCGGTGTGTTCCTGTACCTGGGAATTACATCGCTGAGTGGCATCCAATTCTATGAGAGGGTGAAGATGTTGTTTATGCCAGCAAAACATCATCCGGATGTCAGATATGTCAGAAAGGTGAGATTTTGCACCCTTCCAATCTTTCAGAATCATCCCGAACTTTTGTTATCTGTAACAATCATGATTTACTGTAAAATCAAGACACAGTACTTTGAGTCAAGTCTTCTCTGTTAATGTTCAAAGATGTGTGTTGAATTTCATTTGAATGTATTCTGGATTCTTACACACCATCAACACCATGGAATAGACTCCAAGTAAAGGTTATTTGAAACGAAGATTTTGTGACAAAGAAATAATAGGTAGTTTGTCTTTTGCTGTAGAGTTAGCACTTTCAGAGTTCCTGATACTGCCATGAGAGTTGTTTTTACAAATTCAGGAAATAATACTCCTTAATGTTATTGTAATATCACAGGTGAAGACGTACAGAATGCACATATACACCATACTACAGCTATTCTGCCTGGGAACACTGTGGGCAGTCAAATCAACCATTGCTGCTTTGGCTTTCCCATTTGTTCTTATACTCATGGTACCTGTAAGGTTCCATGTCATTACCAAAATATTTACACAGAGAGAGATTGATGAGGTAAGTCAACTTTGACCTGATCTGAGCACACATCTATCTTCAATTGCATTAGACTGATTCTGTGAGTCACTTTATAACAAGATTTTTTCCCTAGCTGTGCTCTAAATTCTTGAAAGCCTCCTGCTAGCTCTACAGTTTGCTCATAGATGTTTTCTGATGTTTTCTGTTTTCTGATGTTTTCTTTCTCTGAAATGGCATTAGTCCATTTAACCCTGACCTCCTAGTACATCATGAACTTTGACATCATTTTGAGATTTTCGCACACCCGATGTCAGGTCGGTTTGCTATAACAGGTCGAAAGTAGAAGTCGGGTCCATTGATGGTGAAAATTAGAGTTTGGTTCCATTACAATGTGAAAAGTAGGAAATATATTTTACAAATGTTGTTTCAGTGAAGTTGATGTAGCAGTCTTTGATATTGCAATTCTGTTCTCATTTTCAGCTTGATAGTGATGAAGTTGGTGACGATGACGAAGGATGGGATGAATACAATATAACACATATGCCATTCTAGAAAGGCACTAGCTTGCCATTGAAAACAGGAGAGAATTGACAAGCAATTATAACAAAGAAAAATGATTACTCTCACTTTTGTCCGAGATTCTGATTAATCCTTGCAAAGGTAAAAGTATCAGAGTATTTTTGGTTTTCTAAGCGTATTGGTATGGCAAAATCTAGTGATTAAGAATACAGGTAACAGGGTAGCCATAGTGATACTATTCATCAACTCAACTTTTACAACTGTTTTGGTTCTTCCCTGAGAAAAATCAAAGGAGTTAGAGCTTGTCCTGTTAAAGCAAGTATTCTTCACTCAAATGTAAATTGTAAATTTACCAAGAGAGGTTTTCCATTTATGTCCGAGGGACAATAATTCAAGCTTTACATTATACAGTAATTGCAAATTGCTCATTGTAATGCTCAGTTTTTGATAAACAAGTGTTATACAACTCTTTCAAGTTGTCTAACAACTAAATTTTTTGATGCTGTTTTGTTAAATTTGTAGATATTTTGAAGCAGTAAGATACAGTTAGATAGTCTTAAACCTGTACATGTAGATAGAAAGCTTTATGCCATGTTGATGATAAACCAGGCACATTTTTGAAGCGTTTTTGTGGTACTCTGGTGAAAATCTTCAACATTATTGGTACATTTAGCAGTGTTGTTACAGAACCCAGTTTGGTATGTTTGACCCAAGTTTCAGCTAAAGACGCTATGGAGACTCCTGAACAACAAGACAGGACTAATGAACAATCTATTTTCTGCTTTTTTTAGTGTAGCAGGAATTATTTACAGGGGATAAAATACTCAACGAGTGCATGTGTTTTTGAGATGGCATGTAACGTAATTCATATAGTTGTCATGGTTACCAAAGGCATGGCTAAACATGACAGGAGTCAAGCTTATAAACAACTCTCAACAAAACATTTTCAATATGTTTAACCACCATTCAGTATTAGACAGACCTGTGGCAGTAGAAACATTGTAGAGCCCATCAAGAATAAGTATTGTGGTAATTTCATTCTGTGAAGAGAGCTTTTGGTAAGGGTAGTGTCCAACTGATGACTCCACGTTGTGTGAAGGGTAGTTGGACAAGCCAGGTATCTGTGTTCCTACCAAAGTATTGGTATGACTCACAACTGTTTTCTATAGGATAGTTAGATTAACTCTTTGAGCACCAAGTCAGATTTTGTCACCTTTATCATATGAATACCAGTCAATATTTTCCTAATTTTTGTCAAAATTTTGATAAAAATCTGTTGCCCATAAAATGTGATGTTCATTTGGTCCAAAATTATGAAAAAATGGCATAAAAACTCATAAAATTTGTAAAATGTTGCACCAAAATTTTTGGCGGGAAAAATTACAGCGCTTAAAGGGTTAATTCACATACAGGGAACTTTGGAAAGGAGGATGAAGACTTGATTGTATTGGCAAGGCATGCAACACTACAGAGTTCACAGCTTTAATAGTATATGTGTGAGAAAAAGACATCACAGCTTCAATAGTATATGTGTGAGAAAAAGACATCACAGCTTCAATAGTATATGTGTGTGAGAAAAAGACAGCACAAACATTGTGATAACATTGTAACTTAAGTTAGAATGTGCTTTGGGACAGTTTTTCTGACATTCAAATTTTCACAATACTGTTCTAGTCTCTTGTTTGTGTGGACTCATTTCAAAACCCATGGAGTGAATGAAGGCTTTATGTTTTGAAAATCAAATATTCAATTTAATGTAACTTTCACCCATAGAGTCAGCTCAGGGTTACTTTAATAGTGGCCATTTCGCATTTGAAATATTGGTAAATTTTATATAATTTGTTTCTCATCTTTAATTTTGCTCCGTGACCTCAGCTTTTAATTCTTCATCATGAAAAAGAGCAGTTCAAAGTGTCCCTGGGCAAAGCATAGGAATGAGCAAACATTAGAAACTTTCAGTTATGAGGTGTTTATTACCTTGAAGAGGAAATATTACTTAATGTCATTGCAGGGTTATAAGGCTTTAATATCCTCCACCATCAAATATCACTGTAAGGTGATTTTTTGTCAATGCTTGATATGGACCTATGAGGCTTTTATGGTTTTCTGTAGTCAATCACTACTGCAGAATACTTGTCATGTGAGATAGCGTGTAGTGTGTTCACAGTTACACATTAATTTTCCATGCTTTCTGGTCATTTCTCCACAATAGTAAAATGAATGCTGATAAGTCCTCCGCCACAGCACAAGTGTTGCTGAATTCTCTTATATTCTGGTATTTACACAACACATATTGTCATTCTGCTTGTCCAAAACATTACATGTTACCATGACATTATTCTCATGAAATGATCATATTTGCATTTATTTTCTAAGAGAGACGTAGCTAGGTGTATTAAGGAGACCTGGCATAATAAGTCACAGAAAAAGTTACACTGTCGTGCACATCCATTTTGCCGTCAGAACTTTTACAACCAGGATGTTAGATTCTTTGTTCTTTATATGCCATTGAAATAGTCATGTAACGCTGCTTGATGATGTCGTTAGAGCTGAATCAGTGAAATACAGGGCAAAACTCAAACTTCAATATAAAGCTACCCCTTGCAAAGGCTACAACCCAAAACTTCCCTTCCATTTTGATTTTTTTTCTCTTTGATCATTTCATTCATTCACGTTTCGATATTTATGATCAGCATATAAATTGTAGTGGTTTGTGTACACAGTTTAGTTCCAACTGTTTTTCCACATGCTGTACTTTCTCTTTCCAAATGTTAGCCGCAGGTTTACTTCAAGGCTAAGTTTGAAAATGCGAATGTTTCTAAAACAGTGTACAAGAAAGGCGTATTTGTTGGTAAAAATTCATTTCTCCCAAAAACCAAGAGACACCTGGCACTCATTAGAAAACTCTTGTGTGATCATCCTTTTTTGCATTAGCCATTTTTTTTCACTGCCCATGTAAAAAAAATCATTTTCTTGAAGATCAAATCTCTTTTTCTCCTATGACCACTGAATGGACAATGTGGTGCCCAAGACTGAAGATAATTTCTTTGTGAATGTAAGAGGCAATATTTTGATGAACAGGTCACTGATAATGTACCATTTGTTCATTTAGAGCTAAGAAATACCTGAAAATCAAGAAAAGTCTAAGCTTGCCACACAGAAATGATCTTTAAAAGTCAGAATTGTAGTTTGACACTGAAGAATTACTCTTGAAATGTTTGCATGTCATCAATTAAAAGGGTCCCCATTGTGTGGGAATCAGAATAGCTGATAATTCCCAAAGTAGATGAAAAATGCCTAATTGCCCATTTCATTTTTCAATTTTCAAAAGTACTGATATTGGATAGAAGTAGATTCCAATAAAAAATTATATAATATCTGCAGCAGGACATTGCCTTATCATTAGCATCCATGTGTGTCCAAATCTCATTTGTATCATCTCAGCATTTCCACTGCTCTGCAATGTGTTCAGTTTTTATCTTTGACTCAATCTGAAGATGAGTGCAGTGCATACGTACTAAAGTTAGGTCAAAGTTTGTATTACTGTGTCACATTTCTTGTCAAGAATCATGAAAACAGCCAAAAGATTCTGCCGTCCCTCTTGCCATCTCTGAAAAATATAACCTCGTACTGTCCTCAAAGTTAGCTTGGCCTGATAACAAGGAAATTTCCCAATGTAAAGCATCACCTCTAACCACTTCATTCTTTGTTTACCTTTAACTGGAAGTCCATAGACAGGTGTTAGATAGACGAAGGCTTCATTAATTTTCATCTTATACATCCGGAGTTCAGTTCTGCATCACATTCAGAGATTGAAAAGTATGAAATCAGAATTTAAAACTTCAATGTGCTATGTCTACTCGGTGTTTGGGATTTCCAAATCCACATTCCAGAAATGACCAGTATTAAAACTCTTACTAATAACCTAGTTTTGGTTGTCTAATGGTGGTTTACATAATAAGGTCAAATTATAAGACTGGAGGAGTAATTTGTGGTCATCTTTTGTTTAAATTTCATCTTTCTCATTTTTTCTCTATTACAACTATACTTACATTTATATATATATTCTGCAACTCATAGTTTTAAATACATTGAATATTTTGGAAAATATATATTTTTGTAATACGCAAAACAGGGTTGATTTGTGGTTATTAAGAGCAGGGAGAGGTAAGAAATTACAAATGTAACGTTATAGTTTGATTTTGCAATTTGCTTTTGTCATAAATTTTGTTGGTCACCTTGAGTACTGATTTGAACTGATGTTTGTAAATTACTTTTTGTTTAAAAGCCGGCTTTATTAAAATAGATATATATTTCAGTTGAGTATCCTTCCTTGTATACCAGTGACATAATTTCTTTTTTGAGCTTTTTCCTGTTTATCTGACATAAAATACAGCTGGGCTGTATTTAATGGTTTTGATCAAATATATTTCATATTCCAAATTGCTGTAAGTCTGGTAAGAGCACTGTGGACATGCGTTAAACAAAATAAACTTTGTATGCATGCCAAGTGTATTATTAGTTTTGCCAAATTATTCATTTTTTGAAAGTAACTCGTAAGTTTTTTGTTGATTTTGGGACATACAAATTAACAATGCTTGTAAAGCTATTGACAGGGTTCATATTTCCATGTAATTGATGAAAGTTATGGGTAATTTTTGTGAACGCATTCAAGTCAATTAACAACGTGTTATGGAGGCTGGTAATAGCTTTTTTCTCTTCCCCGATGCATGACTTACAGATATAGTTTGATCTCTTATATAAACTTGAACCTGTATTTATGAAAACAGAACTAAGTATGTAGAGGCTCAACAAAAATCATAGCTTTAAAATTTCACACTTTTTACCTTGGTTAAATTCTGCAATAAAAACTGTATTGGAAAAGTTTTCAAGAACAGAGATTCTTTTTGTACCCAGCCTTATCTTTGTCAAATACCCTTGATTATTAGTGAAAGGAATCTTTTTATATCCCAGATGCTACTCCAACTTTGAACTCTGTTAAACTTTTGTAGTTACTTCTACCTTTACTAATGTTTCCTTATTAATCATGAGAACAGATACTCATGCAAACTTGTAAATATTTCAATTTTTTGTTCATGATTTTCTCATTCTGGAAAGAAGCTTTTCAAACTACGTGGGCGGTGACAAGGAGTCAAATTTTGAAAGATTCATTTTACTTTCTTTTTATTTTATTTATTTGTCACGTTTGTTACCAGACAATGTAGAACTTTTGCCTGTATTGTAAAGTGTCACTTTGTCCTGGAGACCACTCATAACATTCAAAGGGGAATTTACATTAGGTAACATGCGCACAAGATATCGACACTACTTGTCGACCTTTTGAAGATTGATCTTTGAGGTACTGATGTTTAATGTTATTCTTTAAAATTACTTTTTTTGTGTGATGATATGTTTTGACACGAGATAATCATGAAAACGTATCATCGTCATCTCTGCAAATTGTTTCTAGAGTGTCAAGCAAGAGTGTTGTCAGTTACGTTTGCATATTTAGATTTCATATAATTGGTACTATGTTTGTTGTTTTCTTAACCTTCATTGGCTGTACATGGCAAATGCTTATTTGTGTTTACATCACAAATGTATATGAAATTTAGATTAAAGTTTCATCGTTCAAAACTTTAATCTGTGTATTCTGTTTTCTAAAACTGACAGTTCAAGTACATGTCCCCAGTACATACATGCTCCTGGGACAAACATTTGATAAGGGCTAAATGTGTTTCTTGAAATAAAACTGGATATACTGCTTTTGATAATTTTAAAGTTTTGTGTCATGCTGCAAGTCAAGATAAGGAAATTGTTAGATATAGGAATATTATTACTTGCTTCTCACAAGCATGGCTATGTCAAAGTATGCTGACGTGAATATTGAGTTTACATTAGCCTGTAGTCTTGCACAAATGAATGGATGATTGTTATCAATCCTGGAGAGTAGAACTTTCCTCCTCACAGCCCCCCCCCCCCCTTCCTTTCAATATTTAAGCCTGTAACTGTGGCATGTATTCTTAAAATCTACAGTTTTTAGCTCCGCTGTCAGCGACGCGGAGCTTATCAAATAGGTTGATTTTCCGTCGTCGTCCGTCAACAATTGTCTTCTCCTCTGAAACCGCAAGTCCAATTGCTTTGAAATTTTATATGCAGTTCACTTGGGGTGACCTCACTTAAGTTTGTTCAAATCGTGGTGAAATTTGCATATTTGTATTTTTGGGGCATTTTTTAGTGGTTTTTTTGGTAAAAAAATCTTCTTCTCTGAAACCACTTGTCCGATTGCTTTGAAATTTGATATGCAGTTTACTTAGGGTGACTTCAGTCAGATTTCTTCAAATCGTGGTGAAATTTGCATATTTGTATTTTTAAGGCAATTTTTGTCATTTTTGGTAAAAAATCTTTAAAAATCTTCTTCTACAAAACTACCAGTCAGATAGCTTTGATATTTGGTACCTATGTCCCTAGGGATGATCTATTTCAGATTTGTTCAAATTGTGCAGAAATATGTAAATTTGCATTTGTAAGGCAATTTTTGCCATTTTTGGTCAAAAAATGTATTTCTCAAAAAGTACTGGTCTGATAGTTTTGAAATTTGGTATACAGGTTTCTATAGATGAACAAAGTAATATATATTGAATTTCTGATGAAATCTGTAATTTTGTATTTTCGGGGCAATTTTTGCCATTTTTGGTCAAAAAATGTGTATTTCCAAATTACTCATCTGATAGCTTTGAAATTTGGTGTACAGGTTCCTACAGATGAACTAAATGATATTTATTGAAATTATGATGTAATCTGCAATTTTGTATTTTCGGGGCAATTTTTTCCATATTTGGTCAAAAAATGTGTATTTCCAAAACTGCTCATCTGATAGCTTTGCAAATTGGTATACAGGTTCCCACAGATCACCTAAATGATATTTATTGAAATTATGATGAAATCTGCAATTTTGTAATTTTGGGGCAATTTTTGCCATTTTTGGTCAAAAGTGCTTATCAAAAAGTACTGGTCTGATAGCTATGAAATTTGGTATACAGGTTTCTACAGATGAGCTAAGTAATATATATTGAATTTCTGGTGAAATCTGTAATTTTGTATTTTGGGGGCAATTTTTGCCATTTTTGGTCAAAAAATGTGTATTTCCAAAACTACCCATCTGATAGCTTTGAAATTTGTTATACAGGTTTCTATAGATGAACTAAATGATATTTATTGAAATAATGATGAAATCTGTAATTTTGAATTTTTGGGGTAATTTTTCCCATTTTTGATGTGTTTCTCAAAAAGTACTGGTCTAACAGCTTTGAAATTTGGTATACAGGTCTCTATAGATGAACTAAATTTGATCTTTTGAAATTTTGATGAAATCTGCAATTTTTATTTTGGTCAAAAAATGTGTATTTCCAAAACTACTGCCATTTTTGGTCAGAAAATTTTATTCTCACAAAACTACTCATCAGATAGCTTTGGTTGACATGTTCTTAGGGATGATCCGATGTGATATATTCAAAGTATGATGAAATCTTCAATGTGTATTTTTGCAGCTGATTTTAGCCACTTTTTTTCTGGCCACTGCATTGAGGTATCGAAGATTTTCCACCTTCTTCATCAACATGTGTCAAAAATAGTTATTCTCTACACAAACACAGCGGAGCTGTATCGGCCGCTAGGTCGCTTGTTTCTCATACAGCTTTGATATTTCAAAAAGAAGATTCTTTGGGATCTCCCCTCAAACCACCATGTTGTTTTGTACATGGAGAGAACAACCAATTGTAGCAGGGTGAATAACCATTGCCCCTGTTGATATCTACCTGTCTGCCTAAACGTCCAAGCACACAGAATTTGTATTACCTTAGTTTCAATCATTCAAGTGATCATGGTATGGCATTATTACCATTATGTATGCATATACCAGGTACTTTACTGTGTCTGTGTGTTCAATGGCAAATAACATTCCCCATCAAGGTTATAATAGCACTGTGTTGCAGTCATGTGAAGATCAGCAACAATGAGTGCCATACCATAAACATGCAATATATGTACAAAGCACTGTAGAATTGGCGATCCTCTGAAGCTTGCCATACACATGTAGCTACTGTAAGGAATGAGATCATGGTTACAGGGTTAGTTATTACCAAGTTCATACAAAACTGCTTGACAAAATCTTCAGGTCACCATAGGCAAATAATGAAATGGTTACAGTGTTAGCGTTCAACCAAGATTTAAACTGCTTGACAAAATCTCATTAAGGTGCAGAATTGTGTTTTATCATGTTTAGAAAGTTTAGCTCGAAGTTTAGAAAGCTAATCTAGATTTGTCTAAATCTACACTCTAAATTTTCTAAATTAGCTAAAAGTTTAGAAAGCTTATTTTGATTTGTCTACATCTACATCTAAATGTACTAAATTAGCCCAACTATCCGATATTTAGCCGATCTAATTATCGTTCTAAACTTTCTAAATTAGCCCACATGTAGCCGGAGTTTAGATAGGACTTCCCCAGCCAAACTTTTACTCGGTGATATATCCGATATTTAGCCGATCTAATTATCGTTCTAAACTTTCTAAATTAGCCCACATGTAGCCGGAGTTTAGATCGGACTTCCCCAGCCAAACTTTTACTCGGTGATATATCCGATATTTAGCCGATCTAACTATCGTTCTAAACTTTCTAAATTAGCCCACATGTAGCCGGAGTTTAGATCGGACTTCCCCAGCCAAACTTTTACTCGGTGATATATCCGATATTTAGCAGATCTAACTGTCGTAATGGTTCTAAACTTTCTAAATTAGCCCACATGTAGCCGGAGTTTAGATCGGACTTCCCCAGCCAAACTTTTACTCGGTGATATATTCGATATTTAGCCGATCTAACTATCGTTCAAAACTTTCTAAATTAGCCTTGTCGTTTCCATTCTTTTGCTATCCGCAGAACATCGGATAACGAGCTTTCTTCTAAGCAATCAGTACTCGCCAAAGCGGGGGATAGCTAAGTGTTGTTGTGTATAATTGTTTATGTTAATAGTTAATTTTCACCCATTTTGTCAATGTTTTCCATTTTCAGTTTGCGGACGGTAACAGTTAGTGTGGCAAATCCTCGATTTTATATAGCTATCAATAAAGAACATCATAAAGAATATGCTTGAAAAGCGTGCATCGAAAATCAGAATATCGTAGCTCCATTATGTGCAGACTATGTAAAGAAAGTGGGCATATAAGAGCGCAATGTCCAACCCAGTCACCCGCCGTCAGGCAGCAAGCGGGTAGATACTCGACTGAGGAAACAACTGGAACGGAAGCCGGAGAAGGGGAGGCTACAAGTGTACACGGTGCAGATGACAGGAGTATAGATAAGGAAAATAAGGCAAAAAAGAACAGTCCAAACAGCCGAAAATTACACCTTTTGTCAGCGGGCCACAGGCGACGAGCAAGACACCAATCGCAGACATTGCAAGTGACTCCAAGCGCAAACACATCAGTACATCGACAGAACTATCAACTTCTACCCAGCTGTCAGATGAAGATGTGTTAGATTCGGACAATGAAAGTTCAGCATCAACACTTCGCGCTAAAGACAGTCGTGGTGGCTCTCAAAAGAACACGAAAAGAAACAAGGAAGCGGAAGAAAACTAAACGTAGGCGATAAGTAGTAAATTAAATGTAGTTTTTTTTCTCCTATTATGGGCTGAAATAGCATACACTTCTTGTCGTTGAACTGCAGGGGTCTAAGGGGACCAGAGAAAAGGCAACAAATATTTCGATGGTTTAGAGATCAACAACCACAAGTGTTACTTTTACAAGAAACTTACTGGGACGAACAGATTCAGGATCAAATCGAAAAAGAATGGAAAGGAGAAATGTTTCACTCATTTGGTACTTATCACAGTAAAGGGTGTCGATAATTGTGGATGATAAGTTAGACTGTGAGATAAAGTGTACAAAAAGAGATCCATATGGTAGGAAAGTGCTTGTATCTCTTGCAATCAATGGTGAAGTATTTACCATAGTAAATATCTACGCACCAAATCAAGCGAAAGAGAGGGAATGCTTTTTCACTTCATTAATAAGTTGGATCCAAAAACATGGAAACAACGATGATTATGTTGTCATTGGAGGTGACTTTAATACTGTGTTAGATCCTCAGTCTGATTCAGTTGGCACCAAATGTCACTCACTTAAATCAAAGAAACTCTGTAAAGTGTTGAAATCATTCTATTTATGTGATGTCTGACGAGAGTTAAATCCTGAAAAATCTCAGTTTACATGGAGACAAGTGAAATACGGTCTTGCCAGTCGACTTGATTATTGGTTACTGGCCTAAGAATTAATTTCCAATGTTAATTCAGTGGATATTCGTCCGGCCATTAGAACAGACCATAATGACATTTCGTTAAAAATTAGTTTGCGAAAGAGTATTAATGGTCCAGGGTATTGGAAACTCGATACGAGTTTTCTCAAAGAAGAAAATTACAAAAAAATAATAAGTCAGATTATAACACAAACGATAAAAAATTATGTGACAAGAGAAATCTATTAGACCTAACAAAGGTAAAAGTTAGAGAAGCAAGTATTAGATATGGAAGGGAAAGAGAAAAAATAGAAAAAAAGAGGCAAACAATAATACAAGAAGAGCTAAAGGAAATTGAATATAAATTACTCAGAGATAACAGTCCAAGGGATGAATTATTAAAAACACATGAAGACAAAAAGACTGAATTAACTCAGGTATATGTAAATCAACTGCGAGGGATTCAAATTAGATCTAGAGTGAAGTGGTATGAGGAAGGAGAAAGAAACAGTCGCTACTTTTTGAATTTGGAAAAGAAAAAATCTAGAGAAAAACATATAAGTAAGTTGATGATAAATGACAAAGTTATTACGAAGATAGACGAAACATTGGCTGTAGATAAGTCACAATGTGTTGATAATAACACAGTAAGACATTACATCAATGATGTTCAAATAGAGTCTAACATTAAGAAAAGTGAAGCATTATTGTGTGAAAGAAGAATAACTGAAGGGGAATGCCTAACAGCCATGTCTAATATGAAAAACAATAAAACACCAGGACCAGATGGAATTCAAATAGAATTCTATAGGGTCTTTTGGAATATACTAAGTATGACAGTTGTAGATGCATTCAATGAAGGTTATAATAAAAGTATGCTAGCCAGTTCTCAGGGTAATGGTATTATAACAGTACAGTACAGTACAGTACAGTAACCAGTACATGACTGGTTCTTTATTGCATTTCAAGGCCTCCGGCCCATATACATTACAACTCTCAACAAAAAAAGAACGACGAAGTCATACATCGCTCTGGAATCAGCTTTTTTACAAATTCTGATTTCTTTTGGAAAAAGCATAATAGACAAATTTGCATAGATTAATTAAAATATCTGGATGCTGAGTTCGCATAAGACTGTAAAACTTGTCGTTATTCACCTCTAAATGAAAATATGGAGGAAAAATGTTTTTGTCTCAATTCTCTATAATAAGGGCAGATAAGAAGAAAATGATATTCATTTTCTACCTCTCTCAAGTTACAAAACTTACAGACTCTGTCAATTAAATCAATATCATGGTGCCTCCCTTCTTCTATTGCCAATAACAAAGTGAAACATCGCAAACGGGCAAATGCGTTAATGTATTTTCTGTTACAAGTTAAAAATAAATATTTCTCAGGTTCCAGTAAACTTTTGAAACCTGAGTAAATACGCAATTTTGATTTTTGGGAGATACCGTATTGCCATTGTTGTTTACAGACATCAGCTACTCGAGTACAAAATTCTGAAAGAAAAATCTTTTTGTCGCCAACTTCCTGAAATACCCAGGCATATCCAAAACCATAAAAAATGTTTTTCAAGGATGTCGCCTATGTGTGCCTCCCTAAATCATCAAATCTAACTAACATAAAATATGCTTGTTTTGGAAGACAGTCCCTGGGCATTTCAAGAAGCTTCAACCAGTAGCTAACACAACGTTTCACCGTTGTTACAAATATGGGCAATCGCCCACATTCCCTAATCACTGCTTCACTGGTTGTATTACTAGGTACTCCCATAAATTGAATACACCATTTTCTATGAACCCTTTCAAGTACATCAAAACGTTGAAAGCCCCAGATTTCCGCTCCGTAACATAAAATAGGAAGAATCATACTGTCGAAAAGTAGGGCTTCAAAGTGTTTCGATGTATACCGTTTTACGACAGGCATGCAAAACTCATCGTCATCCTGGGCTGTAGGTCTAAATGTCGCAAAAAAATTACGTCTTTTAAGATTTTACGGTATCATTGAAGTGATCGTGTCGCGATCGTTTCCAGCAGCATAGAGTGTCTGTCAAACCTTTCAGACTCATTTTAATAACTTTAAGCTTTCAAAGGGCGATGAGACCCAGCAATCGCTCAGGCAAAACCTTTTGATCAGAAAATATGCATTCATTTCCGCGAGTGGCGACGTGTGCCATTCATGTTGTCTGCAATTTCTATAATCGAGAAAAAGTTACGATACTTGTCCTTTTAATTAAAAGTATAACTTCATCTGTTTCTTCATGAATGCAACAGAGGTCACATTTAAGCATATTTATTTTTTGAAAATGTTGAAAGTAATACATACGTCATATCAAAATACATACCAAGTATTTTCTTCCTTCTGTTTTACATTACAATAAAAAATACGTAGTGATCAATGTTTGTATAAAAAAAATATTCATACACTCCCCTTAATCATGACTGTTTTCATGGTACTAAGCTATTTACTCAGTCTTCTACCACTCGCGTTGGCTAATTTCAGAAGTGATTTTCAGCTCGCCAAACATATTCAAATCACAATATTACATGCCCTGGTGTAGTGTACAATTGTACACAGTCATGTAGAGAACATAATCCCCCATAGAAAGTAATGGGAGACAAACTGTCTCGCTTTCATCATCCACATGTAGTCAGTGCATGAGCCTGTATTCGCCGGCTGCTGGGTGTTTGACATCATTTTATGGTCCGAAAGTGGGGATTTGATATGACTAAAAAATGTCAAATTCTCCTGTTAGTCTCATAGTCCCCCCACGGTGGAAAACATTAATAAATGTGTGGGCATGGCAGTGAGGAAGATGAGAGTTGTGATCTTTTTCAGATTCCAGACAATGTAGGTGAATGATTCATGATCATTCACTAACACTATTCTGCAATCTATGTGAACAATAGTCCTTTTGAGTGAATACTTACTGACTCTATTGATAAAAGGACATGAAAAATTAAATATTACAACATTCAAAAGCATAGTGTCAGTGGAAAGAGTGTTGACTTTAATGGTCGTTAACAACTACATTTACTGAGGACCGGCAGTTTTCTGTAAGGACCGGAAGGTTTGAGTTGGTGCAGGCCCTTATGACCTGAAGCTATTTTCTCTTAATTTCGCACACTGCACCCAACTGACCTGAATTCATCAACATTGAGTTAAGCTCTTCAATAAAGAAAGAAAACAGAATGGAACTTAAAATACAGCCTTGGCGTATGCCATTTGGACACTCAAAGTATTCTGACAAGACATTTCCAGATCTTACACACGCTTTAACACTGCTATACATGGAGTGTAGAATATTACACATTCTCCCTTTAACACCCAAAGATAATAATTTATACATTAACAAGGTGTGGTTAATCTGATCAAAGGCTTTTGAAAAGTCAATGAATAAGCAGTAGAATTTCCCCCTTCTGACACTTAAATATTTTTGAATTATGGCATGCAAAACAAATAAATTGTCAACTGTGCTATGACCTTTGCGGAATCCTGCTTGACAATCAGACACTATATTCCCTCTAGTGAGCCTTGCATTTAAAATGGAAGTAAAGATTTTACCCAGTACATTTAACAAAGAGATGCCCCTATAGTTGTTCACATCATCCCTGGATCCCTTCTTAAAGATGGGAATGACAATAGCACTGGACCATTCATTGGGAAAGTTTCCAGAATCAACAATATAATTAAACAATTCAACTAAAATTGGAAGAATTACGTTGGCAGAGTACTGATAAAATTCACTTGGAATACCATCGGGACCAGGTGACTTGCCATGTTTTAAACTACGTAAGGCACTTATGATTTCTTCTTCTGTGATAGGTGAGTTGATGACGTCATCGGAATGTAGATCAGTTTCCCCTAAAGGTACATGATTGTCAAATAAATCCTTAATAGAGTGATAAAAATCCATGTCACACTGATTACCATCTTGTGTGTTACATTGAAATTTTTTGTACAAATCACGAAAATAAGTATACCATGTATCCATGTCGATGTCATTACGAACAGAATCCTTTTTAATAATAACTGATTTTAGTACACTCCAGAACTCCTTGGAGCCTGTGGAAGACGCTTCAATTAACCGTGTTTTGATGGAACGTTGATAATCACGTTTACTTTCACGACATGCCTGTTCGAAAACCCTTTTCGCCAATTTGTAACTGTCAAGGCTTGAAGTTCTTAGATTTTGTCTGAAATGAGACAACTTTTTATACATAACAGATTTTGCGGTTTTACAAGTCTCTCCAAACCAAGGTGGTTGTTTTTCAAACGTACGCCTATTGTGTTTACCACCGGGGGAGTAGCATTCACTACCCGCAATCTGGAGTGCTTTATTTAACTTTATCACACGGCCAGACCCTGTCAACCAATCAGAGACCAGTATTGCCGTGGATTATAGGCCATAACCCACTCTTAACTCGTGCATTATGGCCATAAACACGGCACGATTCTTTGTCTCTGATTGGTCGACATGAACAAACCACCTGACAAGATGGTATGCACGAGATAACACAGTTTTCAGCAGTGAACAAGGTCAATTTTCTTCCAACACAAACTTGCAATTTACAGAGCACAAATGCAAGTCTTTAGAAATCAAATGTAATTGTCATTTTCTTTCCAGATCGCTCTAAGCAGACAGAGTCAATTCCGTCAGGAACAACAATGTGTAAGACTCGATCATAAGTTGAAGGCTTGTCTTCAGGTTCCTTGTTTTCTGTTTCCGAACACGCTTTTTCTTGTTTAGGTTTGGGGGGCTGCAAGGCATTGGATAAGTTTTGCAACAAGTCTTCGGACGGCCGTTTATAGCTCCTCACTGCAGTCGAGCGATGACCGCTTCTTCCTGTTATTGATTGTTCATCAAATCCCTTGTCATATAATCTGGTACAACATGTAACTTTACCGCTGTGATTTGTGATGTTTCTGTTTTCAGCTTCGTAGTCAATACCGGCACCCCTGTACATATCCTTTAGGTATTTCCTGAGTGTATTAACACCAATCGCTTGCTGTGAAAACATTATAGTCCCATTATCGCGATTTGGCATTGGTCTGCGATAAAACCGGCCAGAAAAACCAATGAGGGCAAGATATCGTTCATAAATTGACACAACACATCGCTCATTCGAAGGATCAGAATATTGTCTGATTACCTTTGGTTTTGATTTGCAATCGATGTTTCCAGTGCAAGTCTTAGACAGGCGTCCTTCATACTGTAGAAATTTTCGCCCGTTTTCATCAAATCCTGTGCGAAACAGGTTGGCCTCGAGGTTGGTATGTTCATCCATAGCTCTTAGTCCGAACATTTTGCAGTTATAAAAGTAAACTATGTATGACAAACATCTTGCTGTGTCAGAATTGAACACACCGCGTTCCCACAATCTCTCCTCATCCTTCTCGGTAACAGGATCTGCCTTTTTCACGGCGATGCCTATACCCTCAGCGATAAGCTCTTTTTTACGTTTTTCGAGTGCATGTTGAAATGTTTTGAAGGTCCCATCGTCCTTTTTAAACAAATGCACGTCTCTACGATCACAGACGTCGACTAAATAGCGTTGCAATCCTGCAGCTATGTTTGTCAATGTATTGGGGGGGGTATGGTTTACCATCCTTTCGTTTGATTTCGTAGATAAATCTTGCAAACCAGTAATCGAGGGATTTCAAGGAGCCAATTCCCAAAGCAGGTATCGGCCAATTCTGGTCTGTGACAGTATTAGGTTGAATTTTCCTCCACATGGCCCATTCATTATAGAGTGATACTGCCCAACTGTTGGCGTGCCTGGTTCGCAGCGGTATTCTTTCATTCAGAGTTTGCTTAAATTGCGATTCCGTCAAGGGAGTTGAAAATCGTTTTTCATTGATCTGTCCACTCACATGACATAACTCCTGAGTTGGTATCAAATCCAGTTGCGTCAGTGAAACTTCATCCCACTGAAAACCAAGATCAAAAGACGTTACGTCGTCCATGACTATGTACGGATTTCAGCGTCATGTATTCAGTGTTCATTTGTACAACTGAATACTTGTAGACAAAAATCGAAATATATACAGTTCAAGGTTATCACCTGGCAAGAAAATTAGAATAAAATTCGGCTGTCTATTGTCAATGTCATCCCCTGCCAAGGAAATTAGAATAAAATTCGACTGTCTATTGTCAAGGCCGTGTGATAAGTGAGATAATGAACGAGTTTGGTCGATTATGCGCTATAACACTCGGGGGCTACGCCCCCTCGTGTTATAGCGCATAATCGACCAAACTCGTTCATTATCTATCACTTAAAATGGCGATGCTTGCATTAGGCAGTGAAAACGTGGCTTCATCCAAACACATTTGGACATTTTCAGAAGCCAGACTTGGAAGGAATGCACTTTTACCTTGTTCAGACCATCGATAATGACCCTTTGTATTAACTGTGGAATTCAACACATTTGCATGGTCGGGCAAACTGAAAACTGATCACTTTGTAGCCAGGTGACAAATGAGTGGAAAATGATCTGATTCGGTCCTCAAAAGAACGTCAAAATGCGTAATATAATTGAAAAACACAGACATAATAAAATAATCAATGACACTGGCTCCATTTGCTGCATCACATGTAACATTCCCGTATTTGTCATTTGACAGTCTACCATTTACAATATGCATATCGAATTTTTTACAGATACCTACAAATGTTTGACCAGCTTCATTACAATACCATCTTTAGAATTACGTGGGCATTGAAAACTATCAGATGTATACTCTGTGTCTGCAATAGGTATTTTGTAGAATCATCTAAAATGAAATCTGGTTCTGTTCCTGTCCTTGCATGAAAATCCCCAGTGACAATAAAGAAAGAACGTGGAAACAGACTTTGTAAATTAGCAAGATAATTGCCCAGCTCATCAATGGTAGAAGCAGCATTTTGTGGTCGAATGTAACAGCACAGAAAAATAACATCTCTGTCAAAGGAAAACAAGGATTTATCAAAACACATTGAAAAGCAATTGACGAAATTGTTTTGAAGTCTATGAACTGTGCATACAATATTGTTACGTATATATACAGAAACCCCACCGCTTGGTCGGCCTCTTTTCCTATGTCCCACAGCAGGGAACAAAAAAAGCTTGTAGTTATCTAAGAATTGGAGTGAATCATGACAAAGACAAAACGTTTCAACAAAACAACAAATATCAAACTGTTTGCACAGAGAAATAAATTCTACATTTGCTAACTTAGCTTTAAGTCCTCTAACGTTCCAAGTAATAAATGACAGCTCGGCACGTTTTGGGCTTTGGCCAGTCTCCTAGCTGTGGCTATAGTAATGGCGGACCTCGCGTTCTTCTACTTGCCTGGTGGCTTCGTTCACTGTATAAATCTTCTTCCGACCTTTTTTATCAGTACAGACCAATTTTTTCATATCGAACGCGAGCTTTCAGCTTACTGTTCTCTGCAATGAGGCATTTCCGATAGTCCAACAGTGTAGAACGGATGATATGTATTCTCTTGGAGAAGTCCTCGCCGATACTAATTGCTGTACCTTTGAGTTTGGAAGCTTGGTCCAGAACATGGCTGCGATCTTATGCTTCGAAAACATTGCTATGATTGGTTTGGATCCACGTACAGAGGGTACATTTGTGATTCTATGGACTCGTTCGAAGTCAATTTCTTCAGGAATTTCTAAATTTGTTTTAATTAATCACCTCTCTCACCTTCAGTTCTAATGTAATCCAATTTTCTTGTTTATCGTCTTGTGCAACCCCGTAGAAAATGAGATTGTTTCTTCTCGATCTATTCTCTAAATCGTCTTTCTCTTGTTTCAGTTTCTCATTTTCTTGTACAAGTTGTGTTACTGTTTTCTTCAGCTCTGTTTGTGTTTCTTCTATGTCATTTATTTTACTGTTATTTTCGTCGCTGTTCTCTTTTAGTTCATGCAGCTCATCTTCCATATTGTCCATCCTCGTCTGTAGTTGATCCAGCTTGTTATTCATTTGTTTTGTGTCATTTATCAGAGTTTCTAGTTTCTGTAAGATATTTGTGACATCCTGTTTTGTTGCCAGTTGTTCCTCGGAACTTCGTAATCTTGGCGGCCCTGGATTCTGTTCCACATCTCCACTCATGACGAGTAACAGTGCGAGAGAAAGTTTAACGGCAAGGACACCTGGCCGGACAGCCACGCTGGCACAACAATGGACGCCATATTTCGCAGTTTCTTCTGACGATTCGGGTCGCCACCAGCAAAACCTCCAATTCTTGGCGAAGTAATCTCCACTCTGCCAGTATGACTTCGCCATGGTATTATAACATTAATACACAAAAAAGATTCTAGGCTTAACCTAACAAATTGGAGGCCCATTTCTTTACTCAACCACGATTACAAAATTTTATCATGCGCTTTAGCTAATAGATTAAAAATAGTGTTACCTAAGTTGATTAATCCTGACCAAGTTGGTTATATTAAAGGACCTTTTAGTGGTCAAAACGTCAGGCTTATTCAAGATGTCATTGACTTCTCTGACAAGCAAACAAAGGGAGGAGCTATCTTGTTTCTAGACTTTTGCAAAGCATTCGACATCGTGGAACACAAATGTTTCTAGCACTAGAAAAATTCGGATTGGGACAATCCTTTATTCATTGGATTAAGTACAATATATTTTCACTGCAACAGCTCCATCATAAATAACGGCTGGATATCAACACCTTTCAAGCTCCAAAGAGGCATCAGACAGGGATGTCCTCTTTCAGCATTACTATTTTTAATAGTAGCAGAAATTCTTGCGCAATCGATTAGGAATGATGGTGAAATAGGTTTCAAAGTAAAAGATAGAACAATAAAAATTACGCAATTGGCTGACGATATGCAGGTTTACATAAGTAAAGAAAGGTCTCTCATGCGATTGTTGAACCTGATTGATGAGTATGGGAAGTACTCTGGCTTGAAATTAAATAGAGATAAAACAGAAGGTATGAAATTGGGAAGATGGAAAACAAGAAATGATCTTGGTCTGATTCCGTGGCCGACAAAACCAATCAAAGCACTGGGTGTATACTTCGGGCATAGTAAAGAAGAAGTACGAAAACTCAATTGGGAAAAAATTGAAAATATCGAAATTCTTTTGAACTCATGGAAAAAAAGAGTTTTGTCAATTTTCGGGAAGATCACAGTTATCAAATGTCTAGCCATGTCGAAAATAACATACTTGTCATTGACACGCCAAATGATGTAATAAAACAATTAAGTTGTATGATTCAAAATTTTCTATGGGGAGGGAAAAAGGGAAAGATTAAGAAGGATATTGTCATTAACAAATTTGAAAATGGTGGAATTCAAATGGTTGATGTTAAAGCAATGGTAAAAGCACTTAAATGTAGATGGGTGGAACGGCTCAGGAATAGCAGCTGTGATTCTTGGAAAGCTGTGGTTGACTACTATTTCAACGAATTTGGGGGCATTTCAAACATTTTTTCTTATAATCTCGACAAAAGAAGAATAACATGAAAATTGAAGATTTTGTAAGCGCTATTTTAGGAGAACTAATAATGCAATGATTAACAGGAGTTGTCTCAAGCATCGAAGGTAAGATGAAGCTTTTTCATTTTGATACTGTAATGTATTGTTTTTGTATTGCAACGTGTTAAATGGCAGTATTATATGGTATTGAAAAAAAGAATGATAACACCCAAGAATTTCAGAAAAAATTCTTACATTTAGTCTAAGTCGAAGATAATGAGTGGTCTTTGATCTCTTTCTTTCACTAGAAACGAGAGAAGTGAATGCCATACCGATGAACTTTTGACTTTCTCTGATCATTTATATGTACTGTAATCAGCATTTCATATCGATGCTGTAACTTCAAACTCGTATTGGGAAATTTTGCAGATTTGAATAAACTCTACTTAAAAGGAGAAAAAAGGCCATCTTCTGTAACGATAAAAACGGAGAAGCTAAATTTGAATTAAGTGAAATGCTCAAGTCACATGCATTTATTTTGTCGTTAAAGTTAAGCCCTGACCTAAAACACTTGAATACGCGTACGTAACAGGAGGTAGAGACCATAAAGACAGCGATTGCCAGTCATTTCTTGTTGATGTTGGCATGCGCAGACTACAGTATTCGGTTGAAGTTAATATCATTAAGTTCTTCAGCTTGGTCTTTGAAAGGTTTAGGTTCGTTTTCCACAGTGAATAAGTATGTACAGTAGAATATCTGAAATACTCGCTCACGATTATGCTTTCAATTTAGAGAAAGCAATTGGATTTGTTGTCGCTGCAGATGGTAACTTTCTATTCCACTGTAGCGGTTAAAAACAATACTACTTTTGATTATATGTCTTCATTGTGATATCAAACGAGAATAGTAGTTTGTCTCAAGAACGATTCACTGACAAATCACTTCAAAAACGCAAAAGTAACCTGTCACAACTTTCCAAATTGCACACTAATTGTTTGAGTACGTTGTGGATAAACAAAGAAGGAATGAGTAAGCTTATTATGGTTCATCCTAGCTGAGACAACTAACTTGTCAGCCGTATCTGAAATCACGCGGTATCACTACTAACAGATAGTAACTGTTAAGTAGGGTGAATTCATCTGAAATTACAGACCCGAGAAAGTTATATGTACGTACAAGTGAACTTGCATACAGACACACATATACAGAAAACATAAGTTAGGGACGGACCATTAGATCTTGGGAGGGGGGTGGTCAAAAACAGAAAAAAAAAAAATTTCAGAGCAGAAAGTTAGGAAAAAAAAAATCTTCAAACTAGTTTGCAAAATAAAAAAAAAAATAAATAAGAAGACAAAGGCGTAAAAAAAAAATCTGCAAAAGTCTTTAAAATTTTGAATTTTTTTAGATTTTACCGACAGAAAGCAACTTTCTGTATTTTTTAGTACATCCTCCCGGCACATTTTTAATTTTAATTTATACATTTAGAGTGACTGTATCCCTTATACTGGAATTTGTGATTATCTTATCTTTTCAGGACTTTTGTATTCTGATCACTTGAAAATTATGAAATTATAGAGCCTGTTTTCTACTTGTTTCCTGCGTACAAACCAAGCAGGTACACTAGGTAAAACATTGAAACTATGGTATGGTTGTCAAGACAGAAAGTTGTATTTGCCTTTAAGATCAAGGTAAACAGATGCAGGCCACATCAGTTTCATTTTTTTCCCAGCATTTTATTGCAATGATGAATGCATGAATGGGTGAACAAGTAGAAACACGTCAATAATGATAAAACAACATATCAAGTCATTATGTATTATTTTGCTTTTAAAAAGGCATTTTCAATTCTTTTTTCTCAAAAAACAGCCTCAAAAAACAACAGCAACACATGTTTTAACATTCAACAATACACTACGTAGAATGCCATCTATATCCAACAAATCCCAACACAAAAACACACAAAAGGGTTGAACTTTGAAAGTTTCTCAATAGCAAATACTGAATAACTCTGCATGAATAATCGTTTTTGTGTAGCAAATTTCAAAGAAATTGGACAAGCCCTTTCAGAGAATACAGATTTTTTGACCATGAATGGCATAAATTGCCCTAAAAAAGACAAATATTGAAATTTCAACACATCTATACACATCCAATCAATTTGGACATGCTGCTACAGAGAAATAGATGTTTTGATCAAAAAAGGGCAACAATTGCTCTAAAAACACAAATATGCAAATTTAACTATATTATTTAGCTTATTTTAGCTTCTCAGCTTGTCAAAATCAATTGTAAATCATGAGATATGCATGATGTTTGGTGGGGTGAATGTAGGCATTTCACCACGCAGTAGAAAGGGAAGCCAGGAAACCAAAATAGTCAATTTTCAAAACTATAGGAAGCTACTGAGGAGCAAGAAGACCATGTTTCAGAGGAAGATGTGTAATCTGAAAAAAATGCTCCCAAAGTGCCACCAAATAACACCATTTTAATCTCTATTTTTCAAAAGCTCCAACAGCAGGAGGGGGGGACACCCCCCTCCTGACCTCCCCCCGCAAAAATATTCCCAAAGTGCCACCAAATAACACCATTTTAATCTCTATTTTTCAAAAGCTCCAATGGCAGGAGGGGGACACCCCCTCCTGACCACCCCCCCACAAAAATACTCCCCAAGTGCCACCAAATAACACCATTTTAATCTCTACTTTTCAAAAGCTCCAACAGCAGCAGGGGGACACCCCTCTCCTGACCCCCCCCCCCTCCGTGACCGCTTGTGTGGCCGCTTGTGCCCTCTTTATGTTCAGACGACGAGGGGGACACCCCCTCCTGACCACCCCCCGCAAAAATACTCCCCAAGTGCCACCAAATAACACCATTTTAATCTCTACTTTTCAAAAGCTCCAACAGCAGCAGGGGGACACCCCTCTCCTGACCTCCCCCCCCTCCGTGACCGCTTGCGTGGCCGCTTGTGGTTCTTGGCACCACATCTTTGCCCTCTTTATGTTCAGACAACGACGAACTAAAAAAAAATTATAAATCTGAAAATTTACTCTGAAAAAAAAATTTGCACAGCTAATCTCAATTGGAAAAAAAAAATTTCAGAAATTTACAATAGTAAAAAAAAAATTTTCACAATTTCATTGTGACCACCCCCCCTCCCAAGGTCTAATGGTCCATCCCTTAGCGTACTCCGTCGAGTGAGAGTGTCGACAGTGAAAAACAATAGAGGGCGCTATGCACTACCCGGTTCTCAGTTACCGACAATCAGCAAGCACGAAACAAAAAACTGATATGGTCGTTAGCGCGCTCTTTGAAAATCTAATCCTTGGCACCAGCTGTTTTTTGTCATTATTATTATTATTATTATTATTATTATTATTATTATTATTAGTTCTTCGTCATTAATGACGCTCATTAGAAAATGAGAGATACACAAAGGCCGAAAGATTTTGTACACGGTGTAGTAATTAAGTTCAAGAGTTTGGGGTACAACGAAGGCAATTTGGTAAAAAAAAAATTGTTGTTCTGCATGTTAGTTTGAGCGTACGGTCTTACCCAGTGAAAATCGCCAGGAAAGTGAACAGTCTTCATCACAGCTCTGAATAATTCCTAAATTTTGCAAATAATTAAGGTTTATTTAATTAAGGTTTATTTACTCGATTTTAAAAAAAAAGTCAATTACATGACACATGAACTCGAGAGGGAGAAAATAACAAAGTAGAGGGTAAATGGGGAGTCGGGAAATAGCTTACAGCTAGTCTAGCCCAAACCCCGTCATGATAGCTTGTCTGAAAAAACAGTTAGCAAAGGGGGCTCATGATAACAATAACAAATAGTTCTTTAAGTAAATAAAAGAAAAGTGCTGAAATAATTACAATATCGTAGAAGATCACTAAATTACTACATGGCAAAAGTGAAATCTGTTACTGATTGATCAAATATTGTCTAAACGTGTGTTTGAAGTTATGTAGAGAGTTTGTGGACTTTATATGAAAAGGTATGTCATTCCAAACTCTTGCTCCAGAAAAAGAAACCGCAAACTGGCCTGAATTTGTCATTGCATGATATGGACGTAGGTTTTGAAGTTGACAATTTCTAGTATTATAGTCATGACAACTGACACTGAAGTAATCTGACAATGTATGTGGTGAATGCTTGTGAATCAAGCTGTAAACGAAGGTACCTAGAAGGAATTTATGGAGTTTAAAAACATCAAGAATATTAAGTTGAGTGAAACAAGGAGCTGAGTGGTCTGTGGTTGATTTGAACATCATCGTGCGCACAATCATTTTCTGGGCTGCTAAGGCAAAAAAAAAAATTGTGTTTCCGGTAACCCGACCTACCCTAGTTCAACCCCCCCCCCCCCCCCGACCCTAAACTTTTTTTTTGGACCTTGAAAACAAATCCCGCGAGATTGGCTGGGAAAAGTTTTAAATCACGCGTGATTTCATGACGTCATTAAACAACAATGGCGACTGTTTGTGCAAGTGTGTTTTCCGTAACATGTGAGAAATGCGATCACGTTAAAGAAAGAAATGTAAAAAGTGTGAAAGAGGCTCCCGACCTAACTATCCAAATGTTTTTGTGTCGAGTTTGTGTTTGATTCGTTTCAAAAATGTGTTCGTTCCTACATTCTTATCCTATTGTTTGTGTTAATGAAAATGTTTGTTTCGCCTCGGATATTTGTAGGGAAGTTTGGATTAGTGCGTACGGTAATGTTTTGTTTGTGTGGGAAAAGCTTATGGCGAGACGCAGCCGGACCTATGGTGTTACAAAGTTGATAGAGTGGCCCTTTGACGCTTGCGTTTCGAAACCCGAGTGTCGTTTCTCATCAGTCGCAGTGTAGATTCTTTCCTTAGTTTGTGAAAATTTATTTTAATGTATTTTAGTGGTCTTGCTCTTCGAATAGCGAGGCAAGTCTCGTTGTGAGTCCGTTTGGTGGTCTGGTTTGTTTGTTTTTTTGTTTCTTTACTTCTGTAAATTTTGTTTTGACTAGTGTGACTTTTAGGTTTTTGTTTCTCTTGTAAGCAATGATTGGTGATTCTGGGAATAGATTCCTTAGTGTTGAGTCCTTCTCCAGTTCAGCCCAATGTTTCAAAAGACTTCCCTTAAGATCTTTTGTTTTTATGTAAGGGCTGTATGTTGTACTGAAGATGAGTTTGTTTGTTGCTTCTTTACGTGTACTTGTACAGTTTGTTACTGTATTACGAATACTGTGATTTATTTTTTATGTTATATTCGTGATTTCATTGTTTTTGTATTCTCTGTCGAGTAGTTTGTTTCTAAAGAAAGCGACTTTTTTTAGTAAAGTCGTCATTGCTGTTACAAGTGCGAGCGTATCTAAGGATTTCACCTTTGATAAAGCCATTAAATGTTGCTGTCGGGTGTCACGATTCTCTATGTAGAAATTGGAATGTGTCTGTTGGTTTAGTATGTGTTTTGATGTCGAGGATATTTTCTTTGTGGTATCTTGCACCTTGGAAAACTACTACATCTAGAAATGTAATTTCTTGTGTTGAGTGTTCGTATGAAAACTTAAACGTTGGGTGCATTATGTTGATTTTTTGAATGAAGTTAGTGAGTTCGGTTTGTGTTCCCAGAAAGATTGCAAAGACATTATCTCTGAATCTTTTCCAGAAGTGAATGTTGTTGTGGTTGTTTACGATTATTTCCTTTTCAAGTTCATGAAAAGCAATGTCTGCTATCTCTGGCGAGGCATTCGATCCCATGCTGCAGCCGCGGGTTTGGCGGAAATATTTCTTGTTAAATTCAAAACTGTTGTGTTTTAGAATTAGTGAAAGCATTTCTATTAAGTCTTCCGTGGGTGGTTTTTTGATGCTGTAATTTGTTTGAAGCGAGGTTTGTGAGTTTAATGTTTCACTGACTAGCCGAATCGCTTCGTTGTGAATTGTGCATGTGTTTGTGTACATCGACACCGCGTCGAGTGTTATAAGAAATGCATGTTGGGGGACATTTGTTTTTTCTATTTCTTGTATGAAGTTTGTTGTGTCTTTTATATATGACGGTTGTTGCTGGACCAGTGGTTTTATGAAGTAAATCCAGGAATTCTGAAATTCTGTTAGTGGGACTGGAGCAGCCACTAATTATTGGTCTCCCTGCAAACGTTGAGTTTTCAGGCGGCGGTTTGTGAATTTTAGGCAATAAGTACCACTGCGGGGTACGGATTTTTATGTTTTTTGGATCGAGATACTTATAAGTATCATGGTCGATGTGTTTGTTCTCGTACATTTTGTTTAATAGTTCGTGTACTGTTTGTTCTGTGTCGTCACTCTCTAGTTGTGTATAATACTGAGTGTTGCGTAATTGTCTTTCGCATTCGTGTATGTAATCTTTTGTGTTGACAATGACGATGCCTCGACCCTTGTCGAAGGGTATTAAAATTTTCCCATTTTCTTTTTTGCAGAGAAAAAAAATTACCAAAAAAATTTTTTTTTCCTACCTACCTACCCTATTTCTGAAGAGCATGTTACAGGAAACACACAATTTTTTTTTTTTTTTGCCTAAGATACAGCGTGTAGAGTACGTACTTCCCAAGACTTCTAGGCCGTAGCTGATGTGGGGAAGTATAAATGCATTGTACAAAAGTAACAAAATGTGTAAAGGTAAAATGGATCTGAGTCTGTACAAAATATTCCACATTTTTTCCGAATAATCTTCTTTATCTTATCAATATGTTCAGACCAAGAGAGATGCTTATCTAACAAAATACCCACAAAAGGGGCAACATCAACCTCTCTGATTTGCTCGTCACGGATGTAAACAGAACCCGAGACATTCAGTTTCTTACGTCGACCTCTAAATATAATAAAATTTGTCTTACTCCTATTTATTTTCAGTTTGTTGGAATCACACCACAATTGCATATCGTTTAAGTAAGATGATACAGCAGTAAGGTCTATAAAATCTGAACCAGAGTAAGTATGAAAAAGATTGGAATCATCAGCAAATAAACGGAAATCAAAAAAGGACAAGAATTTGGAAGATCATTTATATATATTAAAAATAAAGTCGGACCCAACACTAATTCTTTGGGTACACCATGATGAATGCTAAATTTCTCTGACACTTTGTCATTTAATTGAACAAATTGAGAACGGTTTGATAAATAACTTTGTATCCAGTGTAGGCAGGGGCCCCTAAACCCATAATGCTCAAGTTTTGACACAAAATGTCATGGTTTATGGTGTCGAAAGCTTTACTAAAGTCGATAAATACCCCTAAAGTAGAATTTCCTTTGTCAATTTCATGCAACAAAAAACTTACTAAGTTAAATCAAAGATAACTTTGTGCTGTGCTTCTTTCTAAAACCATACTGATGTTTGTACAGTATGTTAAACTTATTAAGGTATGAGGTGAGCTGCTTGTTAACTACTTTTTGATGACTTTGCTGAACAATGATAGAATAGACACTGGTCTGTAATTCCCAACAAGTTCTCGTTCTCCCTTTTTAAAGATGGACGTAACTTTGGCAATTTTCAAAGCGGCGGGGAACACACCTGTTGAAAAATAATTATTTATAATATGGGCCGAAGGTTTTGAAATAACAATGGCTGCATCAATGAGAAGTCTCGGGGGCAAATTGTCCCATCCACTCGCTTTTTTGCCATCTAAATTTATTAAAAGTTGGTGAACCTCATACTCTGTTACTGGTTGGAGAAAAAATAAGTGTGTCATTGGCTGACTAAGGTAATTCCTAAAACTGTTTGCAGAATGTTGAATATTTTTTGCCAATTTTTCACCAACATGTACAAAAAAGTCGTTAAAACCCCGTACAATATCAGCTGGGTCAGTCAATATGTGTTCAACACCATTTACCTCAACCTGTAGGCGGTCTGGTATTTTATCAGGGCTGGTTTTCTTACCAAGCAATTCATTAACAACACTCCACATATTGTTACCATTATTTACTCTGAATTTTAGCATAGTAATTCTTTTTTGCATTCCTTAGAACGCTTGTGAGAATATTTCTGTACGATTTACAACGAGAAACTGCTCTGGGATCATGGTGACTGGAGATAACTTGGGCGTACAATTTACGCTTGGTGTTAATAGATTTCTTTATAGCCTTAGTGATCCAAGGATTATTTTTCTTTTTTGTTTTAACAGTTTTGACTTTCAAGGTAGCATGACGATCGCATACCTGAGTAAAAAGATTGTTAAACAAATCAAAAGAAATGTCGACACTGCTATCACCGGCGATAAAAACGCTATCCCAGTCAACATTACGTAGGTCAGAAACAAAACTGTCACGATTATAACGCCTGAAATCTCTCTTATAAAATGACTTTACAATTGGTGAATGAATGTGAAAATTATCAAAAATATACAGAATACTGGGAGATACCTGCAATAATTGTACCAGCATTTATCTGACAAGAGCTAAATATTTGTATAGATGTGGTCAATTGTTGTAGATGTACTTGTAAGCCGAGTAGGCTTACAAGTACATCTAGGTCAACAATATTTTCAAAGGTATTTTTGATTTCCGTCAAGCCCCAAACGACTTTTCTATTAAAACATTTCTGTTCAGCAGGGCAGCGGAGCGAGGGCCGGGGCGGGGTGTATCCTAACAAAGGACTGAACCAAAACGGAGCCAACGGAGCTAACGAACCCGAAAGAGGCCACAAATACCTTAAATGGTTAACTCTGATACCTGACCGGGGCCAAACAGGACCAAAAGTTAACTACAAAAGTGTAAAACTGCCACAAAACACATATCCGGCGGGACATCAAACTTTGACCATTGCAGTGTCTATGATTAACTGAACCGTTGAGAGCGCCATTCAACACCTACCGTGAGCTTGACGTATCATTTATTTTCCAGCAACTTTCTTTCAGTTTGTGAGGTTGTTGTTTATAAAGGTGTAACGAAAATTTTGATGTTGTCAATTTTAGTTTTAATTACAGTGATGACATTCAATGAGTGTGCAACGGTGTTGACGAGCTCCTACATTTCGGACACCATTTCTGTCATATAAACTGCCAACCAAGCCATTACAGGTAGTAGTTGAGTTTACATTTGTTGTCTAGAAAAATCTTGGTAGCAGAACTGAGTCGAAATGTCTTCCGCACGGCAACAGAGTTCAAAAGATGCAAGTGACGTTCCACCTACAGAGGCAGCGAGTCCGACATGTTTTTCATTAGAAGACAAAGAGATACTACGTGGCATATGGTCACGGATGCCAGTGCTGGACACGTTGTCAACAAAAGTCGACCGTGCTTTGACAAGACTGGAAAACTTGGAAAAGAGAGTTGGAGTATTAGAGACCACCAGTACTGATTTAGAAAATGCTGCTAGTTTTTTTGAGGAATCGTTGGAAGGTCTGAAAGAGGAACTGACTGAAGTGAAGAAGGGTTTGGCGACGGCCGACCAGGTGAGCAAACTGCGTTCGGAAATTGTTGACTTGTCTAACCGCAGCAGAAGAAACAATGTCGTGTTGTATAACATTCCTGAAAATGCGGAAGGAAATCGTGTTCTCGACTGCTCTGATTTTGTTAAAGAATTATTCAAAGATAAACTGAACTTAAATAAGGACTATGAAATTGAGAGAGCTCATCGATCGCCAATCACTGCCAACCCTCGCATTGGGAAGCCGCCGCGTCCCATCCATGTAAAGTTTCTGCGTTTTAAAGACAGAGAAGAAATCCTTCGACAAGGAGCGAAAGCTTTCAGAAAGGACGAGCACAAGATACGTATCTCAGACGATGTCCATGAAGAAACCCGAAAGCAGCATAGGCAATTGCTTCCAAAAATGCATGAACTACGTCAAAAGGGAAACTTTGCTTTTATTCCATGGTCGGTACCTCGGGTCATTAAATACACCGACGAACCATTCGTGTCAGGTCGAAGACGGAATCTGAAAGTCATTCGCCTGGAAGACTTAAAAAAATGAACGTTTTCATTGGACAGTAACGGTCGTCCTAAATGTGTGAGTTTTCAAAATGCTGAAAGCTGATCGCGTGATGTTTGTTTCTGTTTTCCTTTGTCTTTGTTTTTTTGTTTCTTCTCTTTTCCATTTCCCAGTTTTTCGCTTCGTAATGTTTTCGTTTTGGAATCTTTATCTGCAAACTTTTCGCTTCTACGATAGGCTGATGGGGTTGCAATTTTTTGTGCCAAATTTACTTATTCTTATGTGGGTAGAAGTATTTTTCAGATTGATTTTTTTTTTGAATTATGAATGAGTTAAACATTTGTTCGTTGAATGTACGAGGATGTGTAGACACCAAGAAAAGACGTCAGACTTTCTTGTGGTTGAGAGAAAAATCTTTCCATATTTATTTCTTACAAGAAACACACTCGTTGAGGGACTGTGAATCTGTTTGGAAAAACGAATGGGGTTATAAAATTTTGTTCAGTCACGGGTCGTCTTCATCAAGGGGAGTTGCTATTTTGTTTAAAAATAACTTCCCCTTTGTTATTCATAAAACATGGTGTGATGATGATGGCAGGTGTATTATTTGCGAGGTCACAGTCAATGACCGTAGATTGGTATTATGTAACATTTATGCACCAAATACTGACGAGCCGTCTTTCTTTGAGTCAATTTTTGAAAATATCCATAATAATTTTACAGATGCAGAACTCATCCTAGGAGGGGATTTCAATTTTGTACAGAATGTTCATACTGATAAGTCTGGTGGAAGGCCATCCACGCATTTTCGATGTCGAGATATTGTCCGCCAAAATTCAGATATGTTGGATTTAGCTGATATATGGAGGATTTTGAATCCGAACACTCGTAGATACACATGGAGGCAAAAGAAGCCTCCTGTGCACTGTAGATTAGATTTTTTCCTTTTGTCGTTCAGCCTCCTGAGCCAAACTACCAAAGCAAATATTAGTCCAGGTTTTCGTACAGATCACTCTCTTGTTGCTATTTCTATAACCTTGGATAAGGTTAAACGTGGTCCAGGTTTCTGGAAATTGAATTGTTCTCTCTTGTCTGAAATGGATTACATCAATCTCATCAATGCTTGCATTCAAGAAACAAAAGACACTTATGCAAATGATCCAGATGTAGATGAGCAGCTGTTATGGGAAATGATCAAGTGTAATGTACGTGCTGAGACAATTCAGTATGCTGCAAGGAAAAGGCGTAAAGAACGGACGTTACTTTCCACCTTAGAGCATGATATTTTAGAACTAGAAAAGAAAATTTTGGTAGAACCATCTGAGCAAATTGAAACTGAGTTATCTGAGAAGCTTTCTGAACGCGAGAAATTGATTGACATGTATACACAAGGTGCGATGATTAGATCTAAAGCTAGGTACTATGAACATGGTGAAAAGAGTTCTAAATATTTTTTTTCACTCGAAAAACGTAATTTTAGAAATAAGTCAATTTTGAAGCTGATTAAGGATGATGGGTCTCCCACGACTGATTCTACCACAATTTTAAATTTGGAAAAGACCTTTTATCAGAATTTATATTCCACTCGTAACAATTTCAACACCTGTGATACTGCAGTTATTGACGACTTTTTCCCGGAAGGCGTTGTTATTCCCAAGTTAAGTCCTCGTGAGAGGCAGAGTTGTGAAGGTCGCATAGACAAGAATGAGCTGTTGTTGGCCCTCAAATCTACTGATAACGGTCGTTCGCCTGGAACAGATGGCATTCCGGCAGACTTCTACAAAGTCTTTTGGAATGTGATCTCCGACAGTTTGGTCAATTCCCTGAATTCAGCCATAGTTAAAAATCAGTTTTCAATTTCACAACGAAGAGGTGTCATTTCGCTCATTCCTAAAAAAGATAAGAACCCATGGTATCTTAAAAATTGGAGACCTATTTCGCTCTTAAATGCTGACTACAAACTTGCTTCTAAAGCCATTTCATTTCGTATACGTAACGTTCTTCCATCTATCATCAACCCTGATCAGACAGGTTTTGTTAAGTCCAGGTACATTGGTGAAAACATTCGTACACTCATGGAAATTATTGATATCACCGAAAGAGAAGAAATTCCTGGTTTAGTTTTTACGGTCGATTATGAGAAAGCTTTTGATTCTCTGGACTGGAATTTTCTTTTTAAAGCTCTGTCTTATTTTAATTTCGGCGACAGTATAGTTCAGTGGGTGAAACTGTTCTATTCAAATCCTATTTCCTGTGTTATGAACAATGGCTGGTCTTCGGAGTTTTTCCCCATTGAGCGAGGTGTACGCCAGGGTTGTCCTTTGTCGCCATACTTATTTATAATTTGTGCAGAGTTATTTGCAGCAAAGATAAGACTGGACACTTCGATTCAAGGTATTACTATTGGTGGTCATGAGTATAAAATCTCACAGTACGCAGATGACACAAATATTTTCATGAATGGCTCTGAACAGTCACTCAATCAAGTTTTGCTTACTTTGGATAATTTTGAAAAGATCTCTGGGCTTAAAGTTAATTATGACAAATCAAAGGTTTTTAAAATTGGGTCCCTTCATCACCAGAGGATTAACTATAACATTCGTAATCTGGTGGTATGGTCGAATGGTCCAATCGATTGTCTCGGAGTTATCATTCCCCTAACTGATAAAGGTACTATTTTTGAGTTGAACTATGTACCCAAAATCAAATCTATGATGTCTGTCCTCAACACCTGGTCCACAAGAAATCTTTCTCTTCTTGGAAAAATTGCCATTTTGAAAAGTCTTATCCTTTCCAAGCTATCCTACCTCGCTTCTGTTTTACCAAACCCCCCTGAAAAAGTTTTTCAAGAAATAGATCGTATAATTTTCAAGTTCATTTGGAATAACAAAGGAGATAGAATTAAGAGAAGTACGCTCATGAACGATCGTGATTTAGGGGGCCTTCGTGCTCCTAATTATAGAGTGACTTGCAAGTCGATGAAGGTCGGTTGGGTAAAAAGACTGGTTGAAACAAAAACAGAAAGCCCAATTAATTCCATTTATAGTTATCTGTTGTCGTCTGTTGGAAGTTTATTTGTGTTCCAATGTAACTTGCATACCCGGGATATACCATCATGTATTAAAGTATATCCTTTTTTGTATGATATGATGTATTCCTGGTGTACGCTAAATTTTAAGAAGGATGTGTACTCCCAATCAGAGGCTATAGTGTGGAATAATTCAAATATTCTGGTTGCTGGAAAAACTGTATTTTTGAGAAATTTCCATGACAGTAATGTAAATTTCATTTCTGACTTTTTCCTTAATGGTGTTAAAATGGATTATCAGACCTTCACTAATAGATATGACATACGTATTGATTTCATTTCTTATTATAGTATTTTGAAAGCAATTTCTTTGTATGAGAGAAAACACAATATGACTATGCGTTTGCCTATGAATACTTACCATTCTGATATTTACAAACAAATATTTAATAAGAATTCATCTGGAATTGTGTATTGGAGTCTTATAAAAGGAATTGTAACAATGCCAGAAAAGGCCATGAGTTCTTGGTCGCTTTTATTTGGTGTTTTCGACAAAAACATTTGGAAGAAAATTTTTTGTCTTCCATACAAATGTACTATAGAAAGTAAAAGTAGAAGCTTTCAATTTAACCTTATTCATAGAAATATTTTTACAAACACAATTTTAAAGAAAATAGGTAAGATTGAGAGTGAAATGTGTAATTTTTGCTGTCAAACACCCGACTCCCTTCTTCATCGATTTTGGACTTGTCCCATTGTAACTGCCTTTTGGAGAGAATTTATTCTGTATATTTTTGATTTTTTTAACATCGATATCACCCTTGATGCAATGTCTGTCTTCTTTGGTTATGATCTAAATGCTAAGGACATTCTTTTGGAGCATCTACTTATTTTGGCAAAGAAATATGTCAACAACTGTTTTATAAATTCTGCGAGGTTGTCAAGTTCTGCTTTTATAAACACGGTCAGAACAGTGAGGGATGTAGAAAGAAATATTGCTGTAAAGAATGGAAATCTTGAGAAACATTTGTCAAAATGGAAACATTATGTGTAGTCCTTTTGAAGTTTCCTTTTCCTTTTTTTGTGCTGTGTAGTTTGTCCTTTGTCTCTCTTTGTTGCTTGTTGGTTTTTTTGTCAGCTTCGTGTAGCTGTTTTGTCTCTGTATCTTTCCTTTGTCCGCTTTATAATAAAAAAAAAATAAAAAAAAAAGAAAAAAAAAACAAAAAAAAAAAAAAATTTTAGTTTTAAAATGACTGTTTTATTCCATATTTCCTTTAATTGAAGCAAATCTTTGACTCTCGGAACAAAAAACGACTTTCAGATGACTGTGCAAAATCGGCTTTGTTGTTGTATGTTCCGATTGTGGTTTTATTTGAGTCATCCGTTTACTATGTTGTTAATTTTGTGTTGCATCATTGATCGCCCAGTTGTCGCTGACATTCTCTTATGTATAAATCACCAGTGTTAAGAACTGCTGTTCCCCTTCCTTTATCGGTTTGATTGTTATATTCTTGTTTTTGGATAGCATTTTCAATGCTATACGTTGTGCGAACGTCATGAGATTTTTTGTGTTCCTGATGGGGATGTTGAAAAGAGGCATTTTCGAAGCTTCCAAACAGTTTTCTAGTTGTGTTCTTTGTTGTATGTATGTATGTATGTATGTATGTATGTATGTATGTATGTATGTATGTATGTATGCATGCATGCATGCATGCATGCATGTATGTATGTATGTATCTAGGTATGTATATATGTATTTATGTATGTATCTATGTATGTATCTATGTATGTATCTATGTATGTATGTATCTATGTATGTATGTTTATTCGACATAATGTATCGAAGGCTCTTTTTCCGGATGTACTCGTTTGTATCATATAACAGTTGGTTTCATGTGGGATGATTAGTTGTCAGAGTGCATTTTAAGCCTTTGCTAAGCACATTGACTTCGGTGTTTGAGACTTTGTGTCCGGATGAGTTATAATTTATTTTAGGAATCTGAGATAATTGTTTGTAACTGGCTCGACTTTTTGTTATTTTGATCATATAATGTTTTTCCCGTCTGCACATTCTTTTGTTAGCTTTGTTATGCTTGTTGTATTTTCAGTTGTCATGTGTTTATTTTAGGTTCATTTTGTTTTACCGACATACAGTTATCTTTTAAAAGATGTGTTGGCATTGAAAAAGGCCGTTTAAAGTTTGGTTTAGCTGGGCAAAAAGAGTCATTTATGTTGATCAGACTGGCATCATGGGCCAGTGGCTAGAGCAGTGGACGCACGATCATAAGATGGTGAGTTCGAGCCCCAACATGGCAATTGCGATGTGTCTTTGAGGAAGGTACTTTGTTCCTCATTGCTTCTCCCCACCCAGGAGTGATGGGTACCTGGTAGGACAGTGGTTGTTAGCTGAAAAAAAGAATGTTGTGAGCTGTTGTTTGCTCCCCAGGGAGTTGTCAGTGGTATCATATTAGGTCCAGTGACCAGGGGTAATAATAATTGTAAAGCGCCTTGATCACATGTACTTGTGGATATGTGCGCTATATAAGAACCTATTATTATTATTATCATTATTATTATTATTATTATTATTATTATTATTATTTATAGTTAATGTTGCCTTTCTCAGTTTTTCTTAGCCGACGTTACTTCGTTCGCATTGCATATACGACTTTTGGAAGCTGGAAGTTTGAGATTGAAGTTACCAAGCTACCATGCGTAGTGACGCACGCTCAATCGACCTAGAAAGGCTGATTGTACAGTCGATCCGCATCAGTGCACCTTCTACATTTGCTGAAACAAACACACTTTCCCCGATCACAGACCCTCCATGATCAAAGTCCATTTGATAGAGAGACTGCAGAAAAGCCTGCACGGTGGGGGTGCTCCTTTCCATATCTGCTTTCACAAAATTGATTCCTATTCTGGTTCAGTAGTCAATCAGGGGAAAGACTGGAAAGATGTCGTCGATACAGTCGATTTTGAGGACTTTTGGTCCCGTTTGGCCCGGGTTGGGTATCAGAGTCAACCATTTAAGGTATTTGTGGCCCCGTTCGGGTTCGTTGGCTCCGTTTTGGCTCAGTCCTTTGTTAGGATACACCCCTAGGGCCGCACACAGTAAGTGAGGATACCCACAATTCTCCATGATCTGTACACACAGAGATCACTCACTGAACTGAAGCAAATTTCTTCTGTACACAGAACAACGCGGTCCATATTTCAAAAATTCTGGCAACATAGTTCTGATAATCATAATTTTCTGATTTCTCACTGTAAATAATGAGAAGATCAATCCTTTTCTGCGGAGGAGATAGCAATTTTGTAATTTTGTCGACATAGATTTTCGACAGCTATACACAATATTTTCAAGGAAACTAAGGGAATAAGTTGCATCTGTGTTGGCAAGAGAAAGGGTATTGATTTTTTTTTTTTTCGTAACAAGGGAAATCTGCATGTCTGACAGGTGGTATGATGAGACCATCTTAGTTGCTGACAACTTTATCTTGAAAAGTGTGCAATTTTTAGCACCTCCAAACATCGACTTCTCATTCAATTTACTCTTGAATTTTAAACATATCAATAATTTTGGAACATAGTTTTAACAAATAATCCTGAACTTAAATTGTAAGTTAAAATTGTTAAGAAACTGATAAAATTGAAAAAGCCTTTAGAAAAAATGTCTGAGTGAACACATCAAGGGGAATTGTACAGTGCGTTTCACCTAGGTACCGCAACTCAGAGTATGAGACGGACACAATCCACGTACAAAACTCACGATTAGCTTGGGTATCACGGACACATTTCAAAGCCACCGACTCGTCGATTAATTACACTAAACCAGCATGTGGCAGCCGTTGTCTAGACTGAGATATAAACAGTTGACTAGACTTGATCTACAATGTAACTGTTTCTTTTACAATTCCAGCAAAGAGTTCAAGAGGTGAAGGTATTCTCAACAGAAACTAACTAAAAATCCACACATTGTAGATCAAGCGTATCTCTCAGTCTAGACAGAGCGGCTGCCCCATGCTGGTTTACTGTAATTAATCAATGAGTCGGTGACTTTCAAATGTGTCGTGATACCTGAGCTTATCGTTTGTTTTGTACGTGGATTGTGTCCGTCTCCTACGCTGAGTTGCGGTACCTAGGTGAAACGCACTGTAGGTAGCCTCGTTTACTGCCTGTGCCGCAGTGGGGCGCCGGGATACATATGCATAGTTCTGCTGTCGTATAATAAGCCGTACTTCCCTTCGCGTGTCAGCTTTCACACGACTACTGAAGTTATAAATTCTGACACAAAATGTATTATTATCCAACGACGATTATATCTTTGCATTTTTCATAAAGATATTTTCTAACTCTTGCTGACTGGTTATGTACAGTTCGCGTGTACCGTAGGATGTACGCGTTACTAGTATCAAAACAAAATTATGACATTACATGTGGAATTGCGGTGACTTTACATAATAATTCACCAACAACAATACCCTAGCTCCCAACCATGTGATGTGAACCTTGAAGTTGCATGCAGTCACTGATTTTGTAAACTTTTAAAATGTTTGAAGACGTTTTTGTTGATCTTTGTTGGATTACAATGTGTAATCGAATTCACTGAGTCAATAGCTTGAAAAGTGTACTTTCTGCTCAACTATTAGGTTGAGGGCCAAGTATAAAGGTGAGGTATGTATGGCTGTATGTATATGTAGGCAGGGCACAGGGAGTTGGGATACAAGGGAAATGGATTGAAAACAGGTGCACTCTGAAATTTGAAGTCTAAAACTCTGAGGCAATTATTAGCAATAGCAGCGTTCTTAAATGCCTCAATATTTTATTCAACTTGATGATTGAAAAAATATGGATAAGTTTACAGATTGAATGATTTTGATGATAATCAAAAAATATTTATTTGTTCATTTGAAACTTACACTTAACATAACACAATCTATCATTGTCAAGAAAATGAAGGCTGCAAAATAAGCACGCATTCACAGAAAGTTTCTCCCTCTCTCTCTCTCTCTCTCTCAAACACACAAACACATTTCAAAAACAATATAAGTACAATTTTCAAATACTGGGATCTACTATACATTTCAGAATTATTATTTAAAATTGATAGTAATTCATCACTTATTGTCATGATTTTACACGATTCACAAAAAGGATCGAAAACCTGCTGAACTTTATCTTGAAAATTGTTCAGTAAATATGATAGCAACACTCTCTATCCCACACTCTAAACAGTGGCGGCGCCCTCACTTCCGTGCGCCTCTGCTCGCGCCGCTACTGTTCAGTAAAATAATCGCAATCATACCTATCCGTAATCCATAACACTATAGGTCAGTATAGGACAGACAGGAAAGCACCGGTACACCGGTGATTGGTCAAAAAACATGTTAAACAGTTTAGACAACCGGGTTGGATGAACGAAGATGTACTAAATGGTATGCGTAAAAGGGATAACCTTTTGAAGCTCTCGAAACGTGATGCTAGCAAACTTGCCGATTACAGACTGGAAAGGAACAAAGTTGTCCATCTAATCAACAAAACAAAGAAGGCTTATTTTATTCAAGAACTTTCAAGCAAAGGCTCAACCCCAACGGCAGTTTGGAATATTTACAATAACATAATAAAACCAGTGGAACATAAAAATATCTCTAAGCTTATAGTGGTTAACAATGCTATGATCACAGACCCCTCTGCTACTGCAAATGTCTTCAATCACTATGTTGTGAATATTTCAAATAAGAATATCGAGTTTTCTTCTTTAGCGGATACTCTGAGAGATAAAGTCACTGAAAACTGATTCCGTATTCTACATATGTCTGGAGACTTTGTCACTAAAATGTTATTAGATGCTAAATCGACAGGTACCGATAATATCAATGCAAAGTTATGGCATTATGGTGCCTCTGTTATTTCACCGTCCCTTACAAATGTGTTAAATGCTAGTATTGACAATGCAGTCTTTCCATCCACTTTTTAATGTGCTCGAGTAACTCCTATTTCTTGGATCACTGTCAGCCATTATTTTCTTACGGGTTTTCAGGTTGCTTTGGGGTACTGGAGGTTGCAAAGTGCTGGTTGCTGCCCTGCATTAAATTTTTATATAGTTTCTGACATTTTCAAATGCCTTTAATATCTCAATAAAAATAGGGAAACCAGTTGCACCTGTCTTTCCTGAAAAGTGATATCATTCTTGTCTTTAAAAAACATTGTCACTTTAGACTGTTAACAGGTGTAGGCCACCTCAGTGATTATTTTGCATCGAAAATCTGAGTATTTTCAGCACCTCTGTAATTTCAGATGTAATTCAAACAGAAATGTTGCATGTCATCTGTACACTTTTATCAAATAATAATAAACTGATACTTTGCAGTTTAAAATATTAAAAATGTGTTGAAGAGAAAACAGGCTTGGCACATAATAAACTGATACTTTGCAGTTTAAAATATTAAAAATGTGTTGAAGAGAAAACAGGCTTGGCACATAATAAACTGATACTTTGCAGTTTAAAATATTAAAAATGTGTTGAAGAGAAAACAGGCTTGGCACAGGAAACATTCAAGCATACAAATCAAGAGAAATTGTGGGTAATATACTGTACTGTGGGTAATAAAATAAAAGTCTTGCTCCTCTCATGCATGAGGTCGTTGGTGGCGCACTCAGACCAGTTTCCTGTCTACAGCAAAGGAACGAGGACGTGTCCAGTAAAGTGTGTTTGTTTCGATTGCTTTATTCAGCCAAGATCAACCACGCGGGTAAACCGCCATTACAGCTATAAGTAAGCTCAAAGCATGTTGAGAAAATCCAGAAGTAAACAAATGTTCAACAAGTCCAATAGAGGGCGCTAGACCGCCAACATCTCCTCTCCTTCAACAAAAGAAAATGTGTTTTCAACCATAACACCAACAATAACATCTAATACAAGTGTTACTTTGAGTGATTTCCATCCTAACATTAAGTTTGATGAGTTCCAGTATTTGGTAATCTTCATCGTAAGTCTCTCTTGAGAATTTTTTTTACTACTAATAAGACCAACAACTTTAACAACGGGAAGTCTATGTGAAGCTTGGGTGGACTACCAAGACTTCACTGCAGGTTTCCAGGGATTATTCTGCCCTTTTGTGGATACCCTGCATAGCTGGTACATGTTTACATGATATAGTCTTTATATTTTGATGGTAGGTGGGAGATCCTTGTTCTGGTTCTCACAGTTTGCCCTTGAATCTGAGGACTTTGTTGATTGGCTGGAGAGATCATCTGCTCAATTGTCATTGCCGCCGACTGGTGATTGGTGGTTTGCTGCCCTGTCACGGGTGATGTGTCAGCATTGTCACTGATGTCTTTCTTAGTTGTGTATGTTGTTGGATGTTGTAATGTCTGACTTTGCTTTGCACTGTCACCAGAGTTCATTGCTCCGGCCACGTTCATGGAAGTTGTAGATATTGGTGATAGTGGCATGGGCTTTTGTAGGTTCAAAAGATTAGGAGACGGGGTGCCGCTGGCTTGATCTCCACTCGATTCTGTCTTACTTGACCCCAGGGTGTTTTAACTGTGTACGACCTTGACTCATCATGGTGGATGACCTGTCCATATGTCCATGGTTTACCTCTCAAGTGTGGTGGGGGTTTTACATATACAAAGTTTCCCACTTTGATTGGCTTGTGCTCTGGACCTGCATATCTATCATACTGCTCTTTGCTTGTCAATCTCTTGTTCTTTATCTCTTTGAATTCTTTTTCGTCATCTATTACTTGTCGTTGGAGTAATTGCTCTGATGTGGGAAGTAGGGTGCGTGTCCGTCTGGACATCATTCACTGAGCAGGCGAATACGAGTGACCTTGGGGGGGCGTGTTTCTGTAGTTGAGTAGTGCACTGGGAAAATCAGCGGATTTTTTCAGCATTGACTTTGAGATGGCGACAGCAGCTTCTGCTCTGCCATTCCCTTTTGGATGATAGGGAGATGTGGTTGTGTGATTGAAACCATAGTCATGGGCAAACTCTGCATATTTTTTGCTTATAAATTGAGGCCCATTGTCTGTGTGACATATCCTGGGAACTCCATACCTTGCAAAATGGGCTTTGGTTTTGTTTACTATTGTTGAAGATAGTGTGTCGTCGAGCTCATCAACTTCAATCCAGTCTGAGTAGTGGCATACTGTTACTAGGTAAGATTTCCCTTCAAAGATGAACAAGTCTTGACTTATCAGCTGCCAGGGCAGAGTCGGTATTGGCAGTGATTTCATCGGCTCCTTGGGGGCTGTTTTCCCATACTGTGCACATATGCTGCATGCATCACACATATCCTGGATCGATTTCCTCATGCCTGGCCAAAACAAAACTTCTCTGGCCATGCGACTGTTTGATTCGGCTCCAAAGTGATTTGCATGTATTTTGTGTAGCATTTCTGAGTACATGGATTGGGGAATCACTACCAAGTTTCCTTTGTATACTAATCCATTTTGAGTTGTCAGCTCATCTCTGTAGCCCCAGAATGGGCGTAGACTGTCAGGTAAAGATTCTCTCTGGTTTGGCCAACCAGATGTTATGACTGTGTGGAGCTTGGAAAGATATGGATCTTTTACTGTCTCTTCCTGGAGGAGCTTCTCAGTATCTTTCAAGAGTCTTGTGTTGGGTTTGTAGAAGTCAGGTTCCAGTTCTGCCCTGAATACCTCAAAGCCAGTGACTTTACATTCAACTGGTGTAGGAAGTGCTGCACGGGAAAGAGTATCAGCTAGGTGTAGTGATGTGCCTCTCCTGTAGGTGACATTGAACCTGTAGCGTTGCAATCTCATTAACATTCCCTGTAATCTGGCTGGCGCTTTGTTGAGCGCTTTCCTCATGATTGTCTCCAATGGTTGGTGGTCAGTATGTACCTCTATGTCTGTCTTGCCATGCAACCGCTGGTCAAATTTCTCGAATGCGTTACAGATTGCGAGGCATTCTTTTTCAATCTGTGAGTATCACTGTTCTGTCGGGCTCATGCTGCATGAGGTAAACGCCACTGGCTGCAATTTTCCTGTGTTATTTGGCTGAAGTATGGCACCGCCCAGGCCTTCATCACTGGCATCTACCTGTAGTATCACAGGCTTGCGTAGGTCATAGTATTGTAGTACAGGGGCAGTGGCAATCAGCTGTTTTGCTTTCTGAAATGACGATTCTTGAGCTTCTGACCAGCTGAAGGGTACCCCATTCTGGGTCAACATTGTGAGAGGTCTGATTGTGGCACTCAGGTTTTCGCAGAAAGTGGATAAGTAATTCACCATTCCAATAAATCGCAGTAAACCTGCTTTGTTTCTTGGCCTGGGCATGTCCGTGATCGCAGCAACTTTGTCAGGGTCTGCTTTAATTATTCCGTTGTCTGTTATGATGTTGCCAACATACTTAATTTCCTTAAGTTTGAATTGAAGTTTGCTTGGTTGGTATTTGATGTTCTTTTGAGCAGATCGCTCCGTTAAGGCAACAAATCGACGGTCATGGTCGCGTTCAGCCTCTTCATATGTATTTCCTTCTCCAAAAACAAGGAGATTGTCAGCTATTGATAGAATCCCATCGAGACACTCAATTGCTGCCATTAGTCTCATCTGGAATTCCTCTGGTGCACTTGTGATGCCAAATGGCAAGCGAAGCCATCTGTACTGTCCGTAAGATGTGTGCATTGTTGTCATCATGGATGATTCTTCGTCAAGGGGAATATGTAGGAAACCTTCACGTATGTCAATGAGTGAAAAACACTTCGCATTACACAATTTGTGTAGTTGCTCATTTAGGGTTGGCATTTGGTATATTGGTCTCAGGGTAGCCTTGTTAACAGTTTGACTTGAGTCTATACACACTCTGAATTTCCTTGGCGTTTCACGTATCAGCAAGTTAGAGCACCATGGGGTGGGTTCATCTACCTTCATCAGTATGCCCTCTTCTACATATTTGTCTAGTGCAGCTCTTTCTTTTCCACGTTTCGCTACCAGTACTCTATGTATAGGTACTTGTTTTGGAGAGACGTTCTCTCTTACTTTAAAATGTACTGGAGGGCCTAGTTCACCTATCCCTTCAAAGTTTTCCGCGTATTCCTTGATGACGTCTTCTTTGCGGAGTTGGCCTGGTGGAGGAAGGTGTCTGCCAGCTGGTATTTTGATCTGACATGACGGCAGTGGAGTAGGTTTGCACTTGCTGGGCTCATTGTTGTGTGCAGCTGCAACGTGGTTGCAAGTGGTTGGTGAATCAAGGGCTGACTCTATATACCTGTAACCTGGTAAATCGCTTGGATCACTCTCTTTAACATTGCGTAGTTCTTTGGAGAGAGAAAATACTTCATCAGCATGTATCTTGATGAGCCCTAGCCTTTCACAGTCATGTCCTGAGAAGAGGGCAGGTTTGTTCCCCATTACAGTGGACGGAAGTACTTGGAAAGTTAATGTCTTGTATTTGTTGTGTCTTTCACATATCAGGTCAACTTGACCAGCTGGCTTCAATGGCCTTGAGTTGCCATATGGATAGAGTAAGTATGGTGAGCGCATGACTTTCGTTCCAAGTATTAATGTCTGCAGCGACTGATCTGAGATTGTGTTGCATATGGCAGCTGTGTCAATTTGAAATCTAACTGGAGCAAATCGTGTGCCATTGTTTGACATCAATAAATCGACGTAGTATCTCTTTCCTGATAATTTGGTACCTACTTTGTGTACCTGTGCCTCAAGTGAGTATATCTGCTGTTCTTGGTGTTGTTGATCATCTTGGTAGCCATCAGTGTAGTGTGTGTCAGGCAAAGCCTCCCATGATTGTAGCTGGTTAACAGCCTGTGTCCGCTGGTCTTTATGACTGGCTTGTTGTGCTCGCATCCTGTTATTTCTGTTTGCTTGGTCCCGGCCACGGGATGATGTGTGTTTGTCTTCAGCTCACTGTTTGGTGGAGCACGCATGGTTTTGTTACCTTGTCAGACATACTCTAGCAAAGTGATCGTTGCCCCCACACTTTGTACAGGTCTTTCCCCTGGCTGGGCAGATTCTCCAGGGATGGCTCCCCCGGCATCTCCGCACCAATGACAGGTGCCTGGCTCACGTTTCAGTCTCATATCTCTATGCCTGGTCCAATTACAGTTATGCTCAACGGAAAGTAGACGATTAGATTAAATGATACCTTACTCAATTACTAATTTACATCAGACACTTTATTTCTAAAACTACACTAGTACCTCACAATATTGCTTGCGAGCGGCAAGTTCTCAAAGACAAGAATAACAAATACCAGACCTAAATGATTCCTTAACATAACAGTCGCTTGCCTGCTTCTCTGCCGACATGAGTGCCTTATCTCTTTCCACTGGTTTATTGCCGTAATCTTATACCACGATACTAATTACACAGCGACAAAAAGACAACTGTAAGTTGGCTGAAGCATGAAGTAACATATGTGCCTCTCAAAGAGATATATAAAAGGCAAATAATGAAACATCTTCATCATTCATGAATCAAACGTTTTGTCTGAAAAGCTCTTGCAAAGATATCTTGAGACAGACAATAATTATATGGTTTCTCTGGTTTGGCGAGTAAATCTTGTAGAGGATTATACAAATCTGTAATTGACCCTCATCAATTTTGAGCCATTGAATAACAGATAGACAAAGTCTCATTTGATTGGATATAATAAACAAAACGTTAAACATCCCAATCAAATGTACTTGGAAGAGTATGCATGAGAATAGTTGCACCACTGTTTGACTGCTAGAAGAGATACACAGAACAGTGGACACATAGACAGTATTTCACATTAATCATCAGTAGCTTAGGTAATTGTAAAGTTGGCGATATGGTACATAGCTAGAGACCCCCATGCGTGATAACATTGCCAAATTAAGTCAGTTTTATCCAAATGTTTTTGTCCACACTTATCTTCACTCTAGCACAAATTACAGAGTGGCAGTTGATTGCAACATTTTCACCACCATGGTTTGGCAAAATACCCATTGTTATCAATCGTAAGTGTGGACCTGTTTTACAAAGAATTAGGGGGGTTAGGTCGAGGCATTTTAATACAAAGAATTAGGGGTAATCTGTTTTAAGGCATTTTAGTGTCAAAGAAAATGAAAATTGGCAAAAGCAGAAGTCATGATTTTAAAGATTGAAAAATCCAATCTACTTGACACTTACTGAGCAGTGTCTCAACAATGTCGACCGGTCTACCCCGACGATGACGTTCATTTCAGCAAGAACTACAGTTGTCTTTTTGTCGCTGTGTAATTAGTATCGTGGTATAAGATTACGGCAATAAACCAGTGGAAAGAGATAAGGCACTCATGTCGGCAGAGAAGCAGGCAAGCGACTGTTATGTTAAGGAATCATTTAGGTCTGGTATTTGTTATTCTTGTCTCCGAGAACTTGCCGCTCGCAAGCAATATTGTGAGGTACTAGTGTAGTTTTAGAAATAAAGTGTCTGATGTAAATTAGTAATTGAGTAAGGTATCATTTAATCTCATCGTCTACTTTCCGTTGAGCATAACTGTAACATGTTCTTCTATCCCTCTTGATGTGTCAACGATGAGTTTGTTTGCTTTCTGAGCTGACTCAAGCGCTTTGGCCTCTCTTACAACATCTGATATGGTTTTCTTGGTTCCGTCTGCCTTTAAATGTGTTTTGAGGAGTTCAGTTCTTATCGTATTGTAATCCAAATACAAATTTGTCTCTACACATCTCATCCATCAGGGCTGCATATTCACAGAGGCTACCGGCTTGTCTCACTTTCACTTCCCAGTCCTGAACTGACTCATGTGAGCTTTGACTCATGTTCCAAAATTTGAATCTATCAGTCATGAGTGCACTTCCAACAGACCCAGTGAAATGTGTGCGCAATTTCTCCATCCATACCCATGGTTTTGTTTTGTCACCGTCCGGTATCTGTGGCTCTATCCATAGGGGATTCAATCTCCGATGATGACGATGATGATGATTAAATATTTAAAAATGAAGATAAATAAACATATATTTGGACTCAGTAAATTTGTTGTTATTGTTGTTGTTATTGTTGTTGTCGTTGTTGATACTATTTGCAGAAAAGAACAAAGTATGCGCTGCAAATTTCAACACAGCCTAACTATACATGTGCGTCGCAAATTCAATACAGCCTAACTATACATGTGCGTTGCAAATTCAATACAGCCTAACTATACATGTGCGTTGCAAATTCAATACAGCCTAACATTACCCAAGGGGTGTCACTTCATTGCCACACACTTTTTTTCGATCGCCAAAAATGCACCTAGCATGCATCGAAATCGGTAAAATTCGACGTAGGGTCAAAGCACATTAGTCCTTCTCAATAATACTCCAACATTTTTACCTCTTACCGATGAAAGTCGAGAAATCAGCAAGTTTTTCAGCGTATCTGGACGTCTCTTACATTTCAGATTTAAAAGGCGCGGCGGTGTATTGAGTCACGTGGGCGCTTTTCAAATCGAACCAATAGCAGAGCTCGCCAAAATGCACCCAGCAAGCATCGAGAGCGGTAAAATTCGATGTAGGGTCAGAGCCCGTACTGAACGAATGGGCCCAGCGTGAAAACCCGGCAGTAACGTAAGTTTCTCACGTCTTTGGAAGACTATGGGTGACACTGTCTGCGTGCGTCTGCATACGAAATTCTGGTAACTTTAACAGTTCCAGTTCACCCGCAGCAAGAGATCGTTCTTTCCAAAGATGTGAGAAACTTACGTTGCCTCCGGGTTTTCAGGCTGGTCCATTCAGCTCTGCTATTGGTTCGATTTGAAAAGCGCCCACGTGACTCAATACACCGCCGCGCCTTTTAAATCTGAAATGTAAGAGACGTCCAGATACGCTGAAAAACTTGCTGATTTCTCGACTTTTCATTGGTAAGAGGTAAAAATGTTGGAGTATTATTGAGAAGGACTAATGTGCTTTGACCCTACGTCGAATTTTACCGATTTCGATGCATGCTAGGTGCATTTTTGGCGATCGAAAAAAAGTGTGTGGCAATGAAGTGACACCCCTTGGGTAATGTTAGGCTGTATTGAATTTGCAACGCACATGTATAGTTAGGCAGCAACGCACATGTATAGTTAGGCTGTATTGAATTTGCAACGCACATGTATAGTTAGGCTGTATTGAATTTGCGACGCACATGTATAGTTAGGCTGTGTTGAAATTTGCAGCGCATACTTTGTTCTTTTCTGCAAATAGTATCAACAACGACAACAACAATAACAACAACAATAACAACAAATTTACTGAGTCCAAATATATGTTTATTTATCTTCATTTTTAAATATTTAATCATCATCATCGTCATCATCGGAGATTGAATCCCCTATGCTCTATCGTGTAACGAATCACGTGAAGGGCCTCATCGGGCATGGCCGATCGCAATGCAGCTATTTCAAGTTGAGGTTTTTTGTAATACTCCATCCTCTCAGTATGTGGGTCTTTTGTTAGGTCCCGGTAGTCAGCTTGTACACAGTAATCATCAAATCTTAGCTCAAAGTTCTTGAAGTTCTCGGAAATATTACCAACCAGTTTGAGTTCGGTGCGTTTCAGGTTATGCTTGAATGAAAGTTGAATCAACCTCAAATCTGAGTTTGCTCGATAGGCAGATAATATTCGTACTCACAGCTTGAAAACCTAAGTGAATATCTTCATCGATCCCACTCCTGACACCAAGTTTCCTGCCTACAGCAAAGGAATGAGCACGTGTCCAGTAAAGTGTGTTTGTTTCGATTGCTTTATTCAGCCAAGATCAACCACGCGGGTAAACCGCCATTACAGCTATAAGTAAGCTCAAAGCATTTTGGGAAAATCCAGAAGTAAACAAATGTTCAACAAGTCCGATAGAGGGCGCTAGACCGCAACCTGCTTGATTTTCTACATTTTCACACTCTCATCGTAAAATAACATAAAAGTAAAAAAGACTATAATTTAAATCAAATAATGTGTGACTAAATGGAATGATTTTAATTTTACCATTGAAATTTGCCATAATTATATCCAAAACCTCAGAGATTAAAAAGTTTATTTGATGGAATATTTTAACCTTACAGTATTCAATTTTGTAAAACCTTTATAAGTAGCATTTTAATAGCATCTACATGTCTTGTACTTTTGAGAAAAATATGTTTTGTAGGTCTCTTTTTGGCAAAATGTAGTCAGGAATTCACAATTAATACTTACTCATGATTGTCATTTTGTGTGCTCTTCAGCAGGTGTGCCATTAAGTTGGCAAGAGTTGGTTAACTCAAGTTGGCTTTGACCAATAAATCGAAACAGTCAACTGATGCGCTTAAACATGAATCTTGCTTTAGAAATATGGCTCTGTTGATAAAAAGTAGTGTCGAACATCAGCGAGCAGAACAACGCAATACAAGCTTATTTATACTCTGTGTGCATTCCTATAGTAAATATGATAATCGGGGGGACTTGAAAAATTTTGATCATATACAAGTGGGGACTTGAAAATTTTTTGAGGGCACTGAGGTGCGATATGAAACAAAATAAGATTTCAATCGCGATTCCTTCAGCCCCCCCCCCCCTCAACGTTATTTGTGAACGCAGCCTCAATACAGAAGGTATGAGAACAATATGTTCAGTGCAAAATTGAGTGGCGAACAGCGCGGTCTGTCCAGGGTTGTCCTAACTTTTAATGATTTTTTTCACTGTTTTTGTTTTTAATGCAAACCGTAATTTCTTATTCTACTCCCCGGTGCATGTTGATATATTGTATTCAGCTTGTCAACTCGGCTACTGCAAGTGTAAACTGCATTGTTATTGCTGACAAGTGAATTCTGGTACGGAATAGAATTCAACTGTAAACAAAACTGCAATTTATACATATAGACGTTATATTGACAAGCTAAATAGTGGACTTTTCAACATTATTTTAGGAGTAGAAAAATTGCATTTGACATACAAAATAAAACATGAAAAAAAATCATCAAAAGTTAGCATAACTGGCCCTTTAATATAAACCCCAGATTGGACACACTGCCCTGTTACATGAAAACAACATACATGAACAGTACTCTACTCAGCATCAACTTGAGAGTCCGTACCCATCCACTAGTGGGAACATGATTTTAAAGTTATTATATTGTTTGGCTTTTTTGATGATTCCCTATCTAAGCATCTAATATTATCCGCATAGCGTGTGAAAAATGTAGTTTGAGGTCAACAAATAGGGTTGAAGGTTCGGTTTTAATGGATATCGTTTATTGTCGGACAATTTTTGTGCGTATTTGTGGATGACCTTTGATGACCTTTGACTTACTTCAGTGTATCTCAGCATGGAGCTAAAAAATCTCAGCAACTGCAGGGCCTACAGGTTTCTATTTCTTGAATATTGCAAGGCGTCCGACGAAACTACTACTGGCAATCACGGCATTTAAAATGTAGCGGAAATTCGCAGAGTTGTAGGCCGTGACAGTTTTTGGCCATATTTTCAAGGAGGAAATGGAAAAAATGTGTTAAAAATTGCATCTCGGTATGTATTTTAGGTTTTAGACACGATGTTTTCGGGCACATTATATAAATTGCTGAGGATTTATGAACACTTTTGACATTACACTCGGTATACATATGGTACATTTTGCGGCCGGACTTTCCCAAGTTTTGAATTTGAAAATATTTGTGTGAATCAGTCTCAAATATTAGTGTTTGTCATTATTCCATAACAATACTTGACGTCGGACAGTAGTGGCTTTCGTGGAACGTATTTTGACATAAGGCACAGAATCTAAATTTGGCATGCAATCGTTATTTCATTATGCGACTTTTATATCGAGTTTTACCCGACCTATATCTTACATCCCGCCAGACAGATGTTATGATATCAATCTGACGTTGGATAAGGGCTGTGGGTATTTCAAAATTCAAGCTAAATTCTAACTTCCACATACATAAGATTCCCCATGCCATGACGGTGATAAACTATGCTGACGCCACAGCCCACACCAATTAAGTATTCATAACATGACTGGCGCAAACGTGCGGGTGTAAACAATAGGTTAAAATAAGAATAAAAGGGACTAAAAAGTTACGTTTAGGAAGGATCGACGGAGGAGCATCGACGGAGGAGCATCGACCCAGGAGGAGAATCCTGACGACCTGAAGACCACGCAGAACAAGACAATTGCTGGACGCTCCTCTCCTCAATGATTTAGACATCTTGCTTTCCGCTACCCCCGCACTATTTTGTTAACTAGGCAATTTTAGGCAGTAGTTTACGTAAGTGCTCGAGTTAGCTTATTTTATTAAATTTTACACATTTCATCTTGCATCATAAATTTCCAGTGTTCGTGTCGGTCTATTCGGATGTCAGCACGATTCTGTAAAGGTACCTCCCAGCCCAGTCTTAGCCAAGCGAGTTAGCCCTACCAAGTGAGTGAAATTCCCCCATTATATTCCCCCGCTCAGATTGATATCATAACACAGACACTGAATTGGCAAAACATCGCATTGTTCTTTTTTGATACCGAAAATAAAGCGCGCTATTTTCTTTAATGCAAGAGTAATGTCTTCACTCAGACCTCAGAGATGACTTGCCATCATTGTCTTGTATATATTCTTACTGAGGAACGAAAACTTTACCTGGAATTTTATCCATTCCAGGTCGTGATTTCTATATTCATAATTTCATGTATCGGTTTGAAATGCTGATAAAGATAATACGCAGAGAGTCTTATTCCTAAATCTGAAATACATTGGAAAGGGAGTATATAGAGGAACTGTGAACTGAGTGGAGGAAAAATAAAAATTACACATTTCAACTGGCATTCTTTGATTTTACGGTGAAGGGTTAGCCGAAAGATATCACTGATTTTTCTGTTCTGCATCAAATTTCGACATTCGATACTTCAGGGATATTGTGTTTACCTCTATTTTTGATGTGAACAATTTATATCCTTTTAGGTATCTCATCCAATATGAGCTGGTCGCCTAAATCATGGTGTTTCATGCAAAATCAATCATGTCAATTATTCGTGTGCGAAATATAAAACGACAATCACAGGAAGAAAAATCCAATCTTTCAGTGCTGTTTCTTCGATTCCTAAATAAAAGTTTGGTCGCGACAAAACACGAAGCCTTATTCTTTAACATCGAAGGCAGCAATGATCTATTTTGACATTCGTTTATGACGTCCGACAATTTACCTTATTCGGTTTTGCTGACACAAGTATTTCTCAGGAAAGGTTCAGTAAGTGTGCTATTAACAGCTCATGTTTAGCCAAGTAAATGAGTGTCAGTTCTGTATTTGTATTTAGAAACTTCAATTGCTTTCGTTACTACATATTGATTTCCCACACCTTTACAACTGTGTTAGATTTTTTGACCAATTAATATTACACTTAGTTGGACCGGAAATGTCTATAACGAACGGCGGTAAGCTTATATGAGAAGGTAGCTGATGCAAGAGTTTCAAGATTTGCGCAACAATTATCGTGAAGTTGCTCCTGCTATAACCAATCATATAATTGAGCGGTATCCCTGTAACCTGAAGCCTTTGTAGGCTTTATCCAGGCTGGTGTGTGTGTGTATATCTATATAATATATTATATAATATATATATATAATATAGTAATATATATGGTCTTAACATAAATGCCATACATAAAAATCCCATCAGCGATTCTTCGGTTTTTGACAGTCAATTATTCCCGTATCGACCAATTACCTTTCGTATGATATCGGGTCGGTACAACAAATTGTCCTTCAACGAAGGGAAAATACATTGTGACAATACAACGCCACGGTCTGGCTTGTTGTAGTAAGGGATTGACCAGCGGAACTTTGGCGAGGGGTTGTGAGAATGAGGATGTACAGTGGATTTCAACTAGGCACCGCAACTCAGCGTATGAGACGGACGCATTTCATGTACAAAACAAACGGTAAGCTTGGGTATCACGACACATTTCAAAGCCACCGACACCTTGATTAATTACGGTAAACCAGCAGGGACAGCCGCTCTGTCTAGACTGAGAGATACATCTGACCTACAATGTAACTGTATTTACGGTTTCGGCTGCAAGCTAAAATGAATTGAAATATCGCATTTGTTGCTGCTAAGACAAGTCGAAGTACCAGATATTTTGCTGCACAAACACCTCACATTGGAAAAGGAATAAACAAATACATACCTCTTATCATACTTTTTTAATATTTATATTATGATCACGAATAAAGTGAATATAGTGGTGACATGAGTAAATGGAGTAACATGTACTTCGACTTCCGCTTTGGAATCGGTGAAATAAAGTCAACATATCTTTAGTCGACGAAAAAACCAAAGCCGCTTATGACTTTGTCTGTATTTTGCACGAGAAAATCTACTGTGCACTACTTCACGGTAAGAAGTTTAGAATACGAAATCAACGGATAATTGAACAACGTAACTCTGATGTAAGGTCGAAAAACGAGAGAGCAGTTGAAATATATTTCGAAGCAAATTTTTCTTTCTCAAATTTCTGATATGTTGTAGTCTACCCCGGTGGTGGCAGTCCCCGGGTTGGTGGGTAACCATGCGCGTTACCAAATTCATGAAAAAGGGGGTGTCTTTCTTCAGTCATCTCGGAGATTCTAGGTCCGTGAAATCGAGAAAAAGGGGTACTTTTTCAGAGTAACCTCCGAGATTAGGGGTAGTCCTTTCATAATCTCCCTAGGACACTAAATCTGGTCTAGTCTCACTCACAAAGAAAATGAAAAACAGTACCGTACGTTTGTATGAACATATGACGTATACATGCCCATCACTGAGGGTCCATTCCCCCCTAACAGGTGAGGACAAACACTTGTGATGTATGTGTATACAAAGTCAACCTCCAGGGTCAACCCTGGAAGTCAACATACTAACCTCCTAGATTTCGAAAATAAGGGTATGTTTTTTACAGCTAATTTCTCCCAGATTTGCCACAAATAGGGGGTGTTTTTCTCATATTCTCGGAAAGGGGGTACTTTTCAAACTTGGGTAACAAGCATGGGTACCCACCAACCCGGGGACTGCCACCGCCGGGTAGTCTACTAAAAGTTAAAAGAAAAACAAGAACAGCAAAATATTGCATTGCCTTACGGAATGAACATTTGGGACAATTACTCGCCATTTATCGAAATGGAGGAGGTGGAGATGGCGGGCGCGATGGTTGTTCAGTCGGCAAAGGAGGCTGAATGTTAATGTCATTACATGCCGGATGAGAAAATGGATTACGAGTGTAAAGGTTGATTCAGAGCCATACTATAGTATCGCCCATAATTCGCCATGTACGCATAGGGATGCATTTGTGCGAACATACATGTAGACTGGGGGTGTCTGTAAATGTGGTAACTAGCCATAACGATCAGTAACGAGCAATAACGACCTAGAACTAGACAGAACGAGCCAATAACGATCCGTAACGAGCCAAAAAAATTTGATCTGTCCCTAAGTTAAACTACAAGCGCAGTTCCCGCCAAGCTTAGAAATCACGCCCTCTATGACGTTTGGTATTGCCAAAAACTTCTTCAACAGTGCTCATAGAGTAAGCAATAACGAGCTAGAAATAGTAAGTACGAGCCAATAACGAGCAATAAAGAGCAAAATAAAAATGATCTGTCCATAAATTTAACTACAAACGCACTTGCCGCCTGTCCTTTGAAATCCCGCCCTCTACGACATGCTTTGTACAATCTTGAAACCTCTGCGGCAGTGCTCAGTACACACGTGGCGTACGACTGAAGCTAGCTGTGGGTCCATAGCTGTGGTGTTTTCGGACGGGATTCCTGCCTTTTATGGGCTGGTTTTGACTTTTTACGATTTTAACCCCGCCACCACAGCTATGGGAAAATGCGTAGAAAAGCGTCCATGTTACGCCCGACAGCACCCTTGTCGCAACTTTGTTCGGCGATATTTCGAAAAGTTTCCATCCAAATTACAAATTGCCAACACTCATCGACAACTTGGTTATTAGGGACTCACCACGACCAGAAATCCGCTTAAAATTCACGGAAATATCGCCGTTTTCTAGCTTCAACCGACATGACTACCCGGAGACCGCCATTTCGCTGGCGTAAAACTGTTGTTCGAGGCTCTCTGCAGAACGTCACTACAGTGACGTAGCGGTGACCTCTCAACTTACAGAAAACAAACTGAGAGATTACAGCCGGCATCCACGCCGCATAAACAATAACAGATCCCAGGACTGAACTATTTTTTCCAAGTTAAAGTTTGATTTCAGTTATGTGAGACTGGCAATGTCCATAGGACAAACGATGGTCATCGATATCACACGATGAAATACTCAGTTTGTTTTCTATAAGTTGAAAGGTCACCGCTACGTCACTGTAGTGACGTTCTGCAGAGAGCCTCGAACAACAGTTTTACGCCAGCGAAATGGCGGTCTCCGGGTAGTCATGTCGGTTGAAGCTAGAAAACGGCGATATTTCCGTGAATTTTAAGCGGATTTCTGGTCGTGGTGAGTCCCTAATAACCAAGTTGTCGATGAGTGTTGGCAATTTGTAATTTGGATGGAAACTTTTCGAAATATCGCCGAACAAAGTTGCGACAAGGGTGCTGTCGGGCGTAACATGGACGCTTTTCTACGCATTTTCCCATAGCTGTGGTGGCGGGGTTAAAATCATAAAAAGTCAAAACCAGCCCATAAAAGGCAGGAATCCCGTCCGAAAACACCACAGCTATGGACCCACAGCTAGACTGAAGCCTGAAAAACGTTTTTCGAATAAAAAGAAAAATTCACATTTATTTATGTATTGTTGATATAAAAAAGACAGAAGAGTCAATTCCCAGAGAGATTTGAGCGCGCGTAGTATCCGTTTTGCGTTCATGAAATCACACTTGCCTGAACTCTGACCCTTGTCGGCGATCATGGTAGGCCTAAGGGACTGGAGAAAAATTATGAGGGGAGGGCCCCATTTTAAAAATTAAATCCGGAGTCTGTTGGGCAAACCATTGATAAATTCCCCGACAAAACAAGCGATATCCCTACATTTATATATGTTTGATAACTGATATATGTACTTTATAGAAATTTGGAGGTAAGAAGTGCATGTGTGTGCATGAAATATGATTTTTCTCTAATTTTACTCAAGCTGTTGAGCTACTATATGGCAATCTATGAGAAAAGCATGGACTCTTTTTGCGATACAATACTGACTATGTCTTTGCATTTGTGAATGTTGGTCAATTTCAACGTGGTGTTTGGAAGTGAATATTTGAGATTTAAAATTGATATGTGAATTTCGGGCCAAAACTACAACCTCACTTTACATGGTAATCCAGGGATAAACTATAGACAATTTTTCCCTTACAAAACCACAGGGGAAAGAAATCAGTCCCCTTGGGTGGAGAGGAAGGGTTTTTTGTGAAACAGTTTACTTTATTTGATTTTATTTTGATTATTTTCAAGGGATAAAGCTATTCTTTAAAAGGTTCACGGTATGGGTTTTTTGAGCAAGTAAATTGATGTGCGTCACTATTTTTCATGGAAACACGTTTGAAGTTCACTATTTTTCCCCAGCATTATGTTGAAAAACATCGGCCCTCCCATCCTATAATTTCTTTTCTGTCCCTTAGCATGAGTAATCCATTGGGGAAAAGATCATATTTTTGGGCTCTTTATTGCCCCTTATTGGCTTGTTCTATCTTTTTCTGGCTCCTTATTGCTCGTTACTGCTTGTTTCTGGTCGTTATTGACCGTAATTGCTACGCTGCAGCTCGTTACTGGTAACGGGCCGCACCATGTCCAAACATGCCGTAGAGGGCGGGATTTCCAGGATTGGCGGGAACTGCGCTTGTAGATTAATGTACGGACAGATCATATTTTTGTGGCTCGTTATGGCTCGTTATTGGCTCGTTCTGTCTAGTTGTAGGTCGTTATTGCTCGTTACTGCTCGTTTCTGGTCGTTACAGGTCGTTATGGCTAGTTACAACATTTACAGACACCCTGTAGGCTGGTGGTAAGGCAATACATTCTGTTCATAGTACATGCTAGGTTGATAGTACGGCCGGGTCTGTTGTGAAACATTGCAAAGTTGCACGCTCTCTACTGAATGGAGTTGCGTCGTTCTGTACCAACCCTTGTTAACATTCGCTGCGGTAATGACATCTGTGCCAGCACATGTTGGTGTATCGGGTGATTTTGACGTCTGCTTGCTTAGAAAAGTAATTCCTTGCGATTCAAGTAATTTCTGTACACTGTTATTGTGCTTGGGTCGTTTTTTCTCCTGTCTGCTTGCGGCTGCCAAACGGTGGCCAAACTTCGCGTATAGTCTCGATGTTTTCTGGAATTTTACCATTGTAATACGCACGAAGAATGTATTTACAATCTCTTGTCCATGTTGTCTGATACGACCATTGAGGAGATATTTATCTGGATTGTTGTTGATAAGAAATGGCTGAACTTTACTTTCGAACGAGTTTCATATTGAGTTAGCTGTGGGTGTGGTGTTTTCAGACGGGATTCCTGCCTTTTACGGGCTGGTTTTGACTTTTACGATAACCCCGCCACCACAGCTATGGGAAACTGCATAGAATAGCGTCCACGTTACGCCCGACAGCACCCTTGTCGCAACTTTGTTTGGCGATATTTCGAAAAGTTTCCATCCAAATTACAAATTGCCAACACTCATCGACAACTTGGTTATTAGGGACTCACCACGACCAGAAATCCGTTTAAAATTCACTGAAATATCACCTTTTTCCTAGCTTTAACCGACATGACTACCCGAAGACCGCCATTTTGCTAGCGTAAAACTGTTGACCAACAGTTCGAAGTAGACGTAAGCTTATAGGTAAGTAAACAAACTTCGGGACCTGTCATATTTTCACAGTGAATGACGGGATAAAAGACGTACTACAGTGTGATGATATATGTCTATGAGCTGTCCAATCAGACGTATGGGAGGAATATACCAAATCCTTGTTGTGAATTGCATACGGCACGTCGACAAGTGCCTTGCTGCTGATTCGGCAACCATGATGAATGGTTAGCCAATAAAGTGAAGGAGATCCACATATTTTCCGCACTTAAAGCATATAATGTTTCCTCATTTTAATTTCCGCAAATAAGTTGCCCGATATTGTAAGACGTGTCTTCACAAGGTTTAACTGATCAAGAGCAAAATGAGACATGTAAACGCCTTCTCTGAAGTTCACGTCCTTGAAAAGAATAATGCTTGGTAGCGGTGTGATACGTCCCACAGACTCAAGTAACTCTTTTGGTATCTAACCAAAGGCTTGTTTATAAGTAATTGTAAGGGATAGATATGTCATTTGATCTATTAAAAAGTGTCATCAAGTTACAACGTAATCTTTGTGACATATTGCAGGTTTGTCACCGGTCTTTTCAGCGCACTCGTGTCGTTGTGTCTTATCAAGATACATGGAGTTCTAAGTAAGTCAAATGTTATTAATTTCAACATAAACTCATCACTTGTGTAAAACAAACAAAAATTTAACTCTGAATACATGTGCCTATAGAAGTATTTTTAAGAGGTCGCAGATTTTATCGATTAAATTGCCATGGATTACGATCGTCAATATTTCAGATTATTAACTGCAGTTTTCGAAACGGGAACGTAAATGTGTCCTTGTCAATATCGTTACTTCAGTCTGTTAATTTTCTTTTGCTCAAGGCCATGTTCTGAAACTAGTTCATCTTAAACATCAAACATTCGCTTTATGGACCATTTCAGGTGATTGTGCCTATCCTTCAATATCATCGCCTCTCATATACAAGGACTGCACTGGCCCGACATATCCTGTCGCCGATGGTTCTTGCCCATATTGAATCACAGGTCTACAAATACGGTAGTTCTGATTAACAACTAAGTCATTTGTCATAAACGAACATAAATCAATGTGAACCATTTCGTCGAAACATTGTTTCACTGATTTCATTTGCAATTTTGAGGTATCATGGTTCTAAAGGTCCGTTTTATGGAGCATTACACATGGTTCTTCTTCTTTATATATTGAACCAATGTTCAAAAAAGAGGGTTGTTCTGATTCCCAAGTAAGTCATTTGTCACAACCGAACATATATCAATATGAGCCGTTCGATTAAAACATTGTTTCACTCATTTCATTTGCAATTTTGAGGTATCGCGGTTCTAAAAGGTCCGTTTTATGGACCATTACATATGGTTTTTCTTCTTTATATTGAAGCAATGTTCAAACAGAGGGTTGTTCTGATTCACAACTAAGTGAACCGAACATAAATCAATATGAACCGTTCCATTAAAACATTGTTTCACACATTTCATTTGCAATTTTGAGGTATCATGATTCTAAAAGGTCCGTTTTATGGACCATTACACATGGTTCTTGTCCATATTGAACCCAAAGGTCTACAAATAGGGAAGTTCTGATTCACAACTAAGTCACATGTCACAAACGAACATAAATCAATGTGAACTATTTCATTGAATCATTTTTTCACTTATTTCATTTACAATTTTGAGGTACCATGGTTCTAAAAGGTCCGTTTTTTGGACTATTACACATGGTTCTTGTCGATATTGAAACAATGGTCAAAAAAGAGTGTAGTTCTGCATCACCACCAAGTCATTTGTCAGAACCGAACAAAAATCAATGTGAACCATTTCATTGAAACTTCGTTTAACTCATTTCACTTGCAATTTTGAGGTATCATGGTTCTAAAAGGTCCGTTTTATGGACCATTACACATGGTTCTTGTCCATATTGACCCAAAGGTCTAAAAATTGAGGGAGGTGACCATGGAACGTTGAAAGATTGTGCTCCTTACCCAAGTAGACTAAAGAAGCGCTCTACGGCTGTCGACGTCAAACAGCTGCCGGAGTGCAAGAGCAACCCTAAAAAAACGGGCGTTGAGTTTCTCTTTGTTCTCCAAGGAAATTCAAATAAATAGCTTACGAGAATTAGCCTACATACAACCATAGTATTGACTTTTTCCGAAGATACAGCTGCCTTACTGAAAAAGTGACCTCGCTACAAATTTGAAGAAACCTTTCGCGAGGTAACTATCGGGCATCAGCTCAATATTTTTCCGATCGGAAATTACTAGGGACCAAAACTAGCCATGAAATGTGTGAAACTGATATTATCAAACAAACTTTTAACGTTGGTGACACAGGCTGACAGCATGTAAAACCCAACATGGATGCATTTTTTTCACTGAGCCTTTCCGAACATTTTTCAATGCCGTTCGGCCTTACTTGAGATTTTTTCAGTACCATGCGGAGTGCCTTGATGACAACCCATGAAGAGAGTTTGATAAGGAAAGTACTACAGTTAAGTTCGAATCTGTAAGGAAAGCAAAAGTTGCGTTCGAGTTTTCTGACAACATTCCCAATATTTTTTAGCTTGAGCTTAAGATGTTATTAGTTACAGAGACCAGCTCTGGAACTGTTAGTTTTTGCTCACTTTCCTTCTTTCTTTCTTTCTTTCTTTCTTTCTCTATTTCCGGTTTACTACCATAGAACATGCTATACACAAATTTTACCTTAATTACCCAGAATGCATTGCGACACGCTTATGACGTCATCGCTCAGCTCGGGGGTTTTACGGGCATTTCTTGTTTGTTTATTTATTTATTTTTTATTTGGCATTGCTCAACTATCATATTGCGTTCAGTTATTATAATTCTAGCTTTATTTCGCTTTGTTTTTTGTTGCTTTTTGATTTTATTTTTCTCTAAATACTCGCCGTACGTGGCGCTATACTGTTTCGCCCGAATGCTCATGAAACAACATGGCCGCGTATCGATCGCCTCGCTCGCACAGAGACGGAAAAGAAGCCTTTCCATAAGTTTACAAGCGCGGCTGGGCACATCGTGTACCTAGGCGAGGTGGGTGTGCTCGAAAAACGATGATCAATGCAAAATTTGGACTCAAAATCGGCTGTTTTGGCGGAGAAGAACTGCCCGCCGTATTTCTGAGGAGCCACCAGCGGTTTTTCCTATATCAGTCTGCGGGGCTGTGGTGGGAGGCCGTTTAACGCCGGTAACACACAGCCCTGCCATGCAGAGCTAGGCATTCATAGTGAACGTACTGTCTGTCATGCACCGGCATGCGTTGGCTGCACGTAAAAGCAACTCAACTTTCCAAGATCAAATGGTCAGTATCTTGTGAAAACAGCGACATAGCAATGAAAATTGTTTTAGTCTGTGCTTTTAATCAAATGAAAATGCATGTGGCTCAATTTCAACGGCCTAGGTCCGATGTTTCCTCGTCTCTGATCATCGTCGTAAATGACACCCCTCTTTACGGCAACAACTCAGCGCTACCTGTCAAGCGATTGATTTTTGCGTAGGTCGGCGGAGCGAAAATTATTGCTCTGGCTCGCGAGAATGTCGTCTGATAAACATTTCCGTGCGTCGTCGCCCCCGTATGTATCTGTTGCGTTTTTTACCGTACATGTAGGCATTTGTAATCTGTGTACTGTAATTCCCCGGACTGCCTTGCTTTTAGTTGTATTATGCTGTTTACTGCTATCAGCCCTGAATATTAAAATCCAAAGCACTCTTTCATTCTGCACCTATCTTGTCACACATTCTCTTGTTTCTTCCGCTGCTCTGGTCTCTGGAACTTCGCTTTTGCTTGCAAATGCTTTCTAGTTAAGTAAAGATTTTTGAGAAAATCCTTTTGTGAGGGGATAAGAGTGTACAGCACGGTGACGAGCGAGCGTCGAAAGATTTTTGCCCCTTTCTTTATAGAAGGTTCATAGAAGCAGCCGTTTGCGGGCGCTCTTCGGCCGCCGACCTTAAATTGCGCGCCGCCGGAGCGCAAGAGCGACCCTAAAGGGGTTAAGTTTTATCCTCTTCTCCCGGGGAATTCAAATAAACAAACAATAAGCTTTCCAGGGACACCGCTCAGACAGTGGATTTATTAACACATTCCGAAGATAAAGTCGCCTAGCGAATCAACTTTTCGATACAAAATCAATAAACATAAGATTTATCCCTTAAAAGGTAACATGGCTACATTCTCTGAAGAAAACATTTCAAACAATCGAGCACAAGCACAATGCATCCTGAAATTAGTAGGGACCAAACACTGCAAGCCATGAAACTTGTGAAAGTGATCTTTTCCAATGAACTTGTTACGTCTGTGCCTCGGGTTAACTGCAGGTAAACACAACTTGGATGTAATTTTCTTTTTTTCGGTGAGCCGCTTTGTACTTTTGCAATCTTGGTGGAACCTATTCTCGAGATTTATTCAGAGTCATTTTGTTAGCAAAGAAGATAGTTTTGATATGGATAATTTGATACCTTGGATCCAATTGTTATTTTTTTTCAAAGAGCCTTTTTTACTTTTTACTACAGTCAGGAGAACCTGTCTGGAGGTTCGTTCAGTATCATATAGATTAGCTTGCCGATGAAGAGAGTTTGATAAGGAAAGCACTACTTGAGTTCCAGTCTCAAAAGACAGTATTAACGGAGTTCTGAGTTTTTTCCACATGCTGCTCCATAACTCTTTAACTTGAGCTTAAGATGTGAAAGATTCTTGAGAATAGAGTTATATGAGCAGACGGGAATGTAGAGAGAGGTGACCAATGGAACGTTGAAAGATTTTGCTCCTTGATTTTAATAGGCTTAAAAAGCAGTCGTTTGAGGGCGCTCTTCTAAATTCTGCCGAAGACCTCTAACTGCCGCTGGAGCGACCCTTAATAGGCCGTGTTTCTGCCTCTTCTCCTGAATAATAAACTAGCTTTTCAGATGTACCTTGAATACAATCATATTAATGACCTTTTTCGAAGATACAGCCACTTCGCGGGTCAACTTTTTGATGAAAAACCTCTGTATATCAGTAGTTATTTAACCCCTGAAAAAAGTAACAGGGCTAGATTCTTTGAAGAAAGTTTTTAGCCACGAAACTATTAGGCATTAGCTCAATATTTTCCTGTAATTAGTCAGGACCAAAAACTGCCAACCACGAAATGTGAAAGTGTTCTTATGCTACTGAACTTGATACTCTTGTGACCCAGGTTGACAGCATGAAAAAACCTAACTTGGATGGAATCGTTTTCTTTTGTCAGTGAGCTGTTTTATATTTTTTGCAATTTCGGTGGAACCTAATTATCTCGAGATTTGACCTGAGTCATATTCAATGCTTTGGTTAGCAATGAAGAGAGTTTGATAAGGATAGAAGTACTCAGGTTCGGGTCTGTAAGGAAAGTAGTATTTGAGTTCAAGTTTTCCAACATCATCCATAGGTTGATTAGCTTGAGCTGAAGACCTCAAAGACTTGAGGAAACAGTTTGCGCCGATAGGGATGTACACAGCGATAGCGAACATTAAAAGATTTTAATCCTCTACGGAGGGGGTATACTCGAAATTAGTTTTATTGTAATTTTTCTGACTTTTACATATGTTTTGCTCTGATTAATTATATCAACAAAGATAAAAAAAAAACCGGGGGTCCCGCCCTACCTTTTGAGCTACTGGGTTCCAAAGTATCCCTACCCCATCCTTTTTAACTACAAACAGACACTATTTTATATTTTGGATTATGTCAGTAAAGAGCATGCCCAAAACTTGACAAGAAATATTGTCATTTTTTCTGATTTCTGCACATTTTGTGCTCTGATCAATGTTGTATTTTGTAAACAAAAATAAACAGAAAAACGTGTTTCCCGTCCTGCTTTTTGAGTTACGGCGTTCCAAAGTATCCCTAACTCTAAGCTTTTTTCAACCAACACCATTGGAAGTAATTTGGGAGAATGTTGGTTTAATCAGCAAATTTAAGTTTATCCACTTTTTCATTTGGTGCAATTGATTTTTTTTATGGGTAATTTTAATTTTGCAAGTTTCAGCTATAGGGCACCTAACACTTTTGATAAATTTCTGTTCTCCCAAATTTGTTCCAATCGTGTTAACTACACACAGGTCTCTGTCTATCATTCTTTGATGTTTTCAGTGAAGTACTAGTTCAAGATCTGTCAGTGAATATTGGAATTTTTTTCTAATACTTGCATATGTTGTGCTCTAATCAATTACATCAACAAGCATAAACAGAAATGGTAGGATTCCCGTCGTACTTTTTGAGCTCGAAGGATTACAAAGTAGCAAATACCCCATGCTTTTTTCCAACTCCAAACGGGCATTCTTTTTCATTGTCCATGATTCCAAGCATAAGGGCATGTCTAAAATTTGTCAGGCTATGTCATCATTTTTTCTGCTTTTTGCATATGTTGTGCTGTGGTTTGATTTAAAAACAAATGTCAACAGAAAAAGGGGGGTCACCACCCTACTTTTTGAGTTAGGGGGTCCCGAAGTACTCTCACCCCGTACTTCTGCAACTGCACACAAATTTACTTTTTAATCATTTTCCAAAATTTCAGCAAAATAAAGGGCTAAAAATTATTACCGAGCATTGTCATTTTGTCACTGTCATAGAAGGTACACTGCATACAAATGAGGCCATGCCTTATGGTGTATTTTAACATAATATTGAACATTTGAAGGCTGTTGAAAGCATAAATACAGTAAAATTGATTTTTTTTGGACTAAAGATGCTATAACAGACCAAGCCAAGTGGGTGACAATATGTCATGTTTTGGCTCAATACCGCTTTTTACTGACTTGGCTGATGGGGAAGTGATACTGTCTGGCAGGAAAAGGGTTAAACCCCGTTCGGAATTAATCCAAAAATATAGCAACACATTTATATAACAATTGCAATTTCAAAGGAAAACAAAAGACAGCAACACTCTTCATATCACCTTAGTTAACCCCGACACCTGGCTTATTTTTAGCCATGCTTTAAGTACATTTGACCGTTGGGTCAAATAGTATAAAAAAAAAAAAAAACAAAACAAAAAAAACAGTCTGTGACTGGTTTACAAGAGCTGATCTTGTCCTCTCTTTCTCTCTGACTGTGTCTATCCTATTTCCTCTTAGTCAATCCCATTCATACACAAATAAATAAATTAGCAAAGTGCTTTATTTATACTATTTTTTTTATTCTACTATTAACTAGAAATACTAACATGACTAAATTTACCACTAACAACTACCAATAGGACAGCAATATCATGGTACAGAATCAGAGCTGAGGCGGCCATTTCAGCTCAGAGCCATTGTGCTATGATAGTCCTGTCCACATGGTTTAAGAGTAATCTACTGATCTCACATCTACATTACAGAAAAAAATATTGTGACAAACTGTGAACTGTACAGGTGGGGGTTCAAGTGCATGAATATTTGACGTGTTCAGGCCACTAAAATGTAAATTTTCTTTCATTATTAGTATTAAATAGATTTTAAATGCTAATTTGTTCTTCTTAACCGATGTTCCGTGTTGTAAATTCACAAATAAAATGGTGGAAATACTACGACAAAGGAAAACAGGTCAAAATTTCAAAATTTGTCAAATTTTGTGTCCTTGCTGCGATCTTGGAAATAACCTGCAATATTTTGATCGTAATAGTCAAAACCAGAGAATTACAAATTAAAAGTGAATTTAAAATAATCAGTTGGAGACCAGATGAAGTTTTTCTAATAATTGCGAATTAAACTGTTATCATTGTCCACATAAAGGTGAATTGGAAATCATTTGTCATCTGGAGTGTCTTTGCAGATATAATAAGAAGTCAATCAGATTTGAGATATATTTCACATATACATCTCCATATATACATCATAATGTTCGCAGAGTTCTGTGATTGCTGCTTGGTGGCGCTGTCCATGGCACCTTACACAATTGGTTCGGGTTTTATCTCACTCTTCTCTGATACGTCATCATCCGTTGTAAAGGAGAAGGACTGCTGAACCAAGCAATACCGTCTGATTGTCATGGTTTCTGTGGTTGCCAGGAGACGACACTGGTGTCTGTAATCATCCATGTAGTCTCTCAGTCGCCTGCTGTCCAGTACGATGTCTTGGCGCCTAGTTTTGGCATCGTCCATATTACTGAGCCACGGATGATGGAGACATTCCAGGACAGTGGGTCTATCTCTGTGACAATGATAAGAAAAGGAATCAGAGATATTAATTAGAAATGAATGTGCAAAGACAGTATTTACAGGTATTGATGTTGAGTTCTTAGCATGAAATACAGTGACTGCCACCTCAAGAATGACAGTTCATAAATTTTGTTCAAACTTTCCTTACAGAAATTCAAACTATTCTCTTTTATTATCAAGAATAAACACCAGTGGTCAATAGGAGAAACAAATCACCCATAGAGTTTATTGATATTTGAAAATAAAAAAACCACTGTTCCCTTTACAATTTCACGAAAGCAAACTGTGAAAACTACATACCATTAACATGGTTCAAAATTAGTCTAAATATTAACGGAAGACTGACAAGTACAGAAAAAATAGCGTCAATGACACTGTAGCTCCCATCCTGGACTATTTAGTGTTTGTTCTCTGGTCAGATATTTGAACATGTGTGAAAGGGATAAAGTGCATGAAGTGAAAATACTTAAATGAAATGTACTGGAGACAGTGAAATATGTTTAATGTAATTATTCAGAATATAAAATGGAAAAAATACAGAATTAGATATATCGAATACTGTGATACAACCATTAACTCAACAAGTCATTTACAATGACATAGTCCCCACTTGTAATAGGAGTATTAGTCTTGATGGGGCACGAAAATGTGGTCATTAAGAAGTATCACTGGAGTGTATATGTTGAGATCTATGGGCACATAGGTCTATGTCGTTGTTCCCAATTTGAAACACATGAGGCTTGTCTAAGTTATGGTTCTAAATCGGGAAAAAAGATCAGACCTCTAGCAGTATTGGCCAGCCAAGAAATACATATGGGCATTATAAATGAGGTACAAGATGTGACATCTTAAGGTCTAATATCCTATCAAAATTGGAGGGTATAGAACTTGTGTTTACTGAAATATGCATATATATGTATAATCAAGGTCAAAGGTCATCGAGGTCACATGACATTTGGAAAAAAAAAATTATATTGCTAATTAATCCCTATATGCCAAAAAATCAGATCTCTAGCTCTATTCGCTTGCCCAGAATTAGATGTGTACATAATTAATGAGGTAAAGCGTGTGTTGTCATAAGGTCTCCCATCCTACTAAATACAAAGGACATAGCACTTGTGGTTACTTATTTATTGACATAAACATATATTTTAGGTAAAAGGTCATCGAGGTCACATGACATTTGGTCAAAAAATTTCTCTCCTATAGTTATCCCTATATACCAAAAATCAGACATCCAGCTCTATTGGCTCGCTCAGAATGAGATATGCGCATAATTATTGAGGTACAGTATGTGGTGTCATAAGGTGTCCCATCATACCATACATGAAGGGTGTAGCACTTGTGGTTACTGAGTTACTGACCCAATCTATAAGCTCACTGGACTTCATCCGTGGGGACTAAAAATTGTGTCACTGCATCCTTTTTGCAATATGAATACGATGAGAAACTAAATTTTTATTTTTCGTGGCCTTATACATGGGAGTCTATGGAGATCTGCCTTATACATGGGAGTCTATGGACTTGTAAACTAAAAATATGCAAATTTCACCACGATTTGCCCAAATTTGGGAAAGGTCACTCCTATGCACTTCCATAGCAAGTTTCAAATCAATCGGACTTGTGGTTTCAGAGCAGGAGATTTTTTGACCAAAAATGGGAGAAAATTACAAAAAAATTCATGAAAAATAGCAAGTCCAAGATACTGACCCAAGATGTGCACAATCATTTCATGTCAGCCCCAAGTACTTACATGATAATTTTTCATGTAATCTGCTCAGTGGTTATTGAGTTTTTTTCAATTTTGACTGTTTTTACATTTTTTCACTTAATTTTCATTTTTTGGCAATGACAACTTCATTTGAAGAAAATCTCATCTACAGCCCATCATCCATGTACACACCAAATATCAAGATGAAATGTACAGTGGTTGTGGAGTTTTTGATGTTGACGGACAGACATACAGACATACAGACATACATACATACAAACATTTCCCTAGCCTATAAGAATAGCTTCCATTGCCATATATACATATGGCTATGGGAGCTAAAAATTAACTGTCTGAAAAACTGTCCTATAGGCGCAGTCTACCTTAATTAGACAAAACATGGCTATCAGTGTGCTCATAATGTAAGGAGTTTATTTTATTCTCTTGAAAGGCACCTAAAGGCTGCTACGTACAGACATGTTGATTAATATCGTTAGATACTTGATAAAAACAAGAGAAAAACTGAAAGAAGAGAATGCACATCACACAACGAAGACAGAACACTAAAATCACAGTGACAAGGACAACAGAAACATCGTTTTAAAATGTTGAGTAGATTCATGAAACATGTTTAACTTGGTATTATTACCATTCAAATTAAAAAGATAGGAAATGTGTCCTTTTAAGTCAATCACTGATGTGGAAGTTCTGAAAATATCTCAAGTCATCTGTTCATACCAGTACATGTACACATATTTACAATTATGTAACTCTTGTAATGGGTCAATGGAAACGCTACCTCTCTTGAGTAAATGGAGCATCAAAGTGTCCTGGAAGGTACACAAGTGGACCATCCAAATATTGATTCAGACAGTCATGAAATTTCATGCCTGTCTTGCAGAACTAGCATGACAGTTGTTGATCATCATAAATTGTAAAATTATGCAGCATAAAAACTGAGTGTCTGGTAAAACTTACTTGGCATGTCTTTGAAGAGCTTGCTTCAAGAAGTCCCTGGCTTGATCACTGACTTGGTGATAAAGTTTAGACAGATCACCGGTTGATGTTAGAATGTTTGCCATAGTTTCTGATTTGTCCTTACAGAGGAATGGAGATATACCACTTAACCTAAAAAGTACCAACATAAAGACAATGAAATGAAGGTTATTTGTTTTCCTTCATCCTTTCCTTGGGTGATTGATGATGATGATGTTGGTTGACAAAAACTTAGACAAATTCAAAAGACTTAAGACTTGTCAAAGTACAATGGTTGCTGCACAAATGTCAACTTTGTTCACCATATTAACCCTTTGAGCGCCAAAGTTTATTTTTGACCCCTTCATAAAATAAACCCTAGTCAATTTTTCTCAGATTTTTACTGAAATTTTGAGAAAACACTGTAGCCAATGAAATGTCATGTCCATTTGGTCCAATATTATCAAAAAATTACAGAAAAAAATCATAAAAATTGGTAAAATTTTGCACTAAAATTTTGGCGGGCAAATATTACAGCACTCAAGGGGTTAAGAATAATCAATGTTGTCTGGCCCTCATTCACTGCAATTGGAAATACAAATTTCACAACAATTAAATGAGGTTAGGTTCCTGCAAGGGATATTTTATCACCTACATCATACTTGCACAAGGTTTTTATTATTTTTTGCATCAAGATTACAGTAAAACGTTGCACATACTGTATTTAACCTTCATGTGATTACATTACAATGCGATCACACATATATGAAGTTCAGATGAAAATCATTACAAATCCAGTAAGCTAAGATTAAAATTTAAAGGGGAAATTTACCTTGAAAATTAATTTGGAATATTAAAATAATATGATCATCAAAAGGCTTTCGAGTCGATTTTATTCACTTTCACTCGCTGACTAATGAACAGTGGTGTACTAAAATACCGGAAGTGACGTAGCAAACTTGATCATTTGAGCGGTCGACACCATGTTCACCATTTGATTTTCAGTCGAGCGCTAAGGTTTGCGTGCGGTGTCCTTGACGTAGCACTAGCAGAGCTTGGCTGTAAGTAACATGAGTAACCTTGCTTTGAACTTGCCATGTACATGACGATGAACAAGTTTGATATGTCACTTCCAGTTCCCATGCGTTTTACTCATGGCCACTGGGCAAACACATGCTAGTGAAAGTGATTGAAACCAACGCTATTTTGTTTATTTTTCACTAAATAACACCTGATTACCTCAGAAAGGCTGGGTAACTTTCCCATTTAAGGAATACAACTTACTTGACAGACACATTACTTACATTATGAAAGTGAGGATACCAATAGACCAGATATCAGTAGCACAGTTTACTAACTGGCCTTCCACTGCCTCAGGGGCTGTAAGTGGATGATGGACAAAGAGGATTGAACATTATGTTCTCTTTTGTAAATCAACTGAGGGGTAAAATATGCATTCACAGAAATAAAATATCTGCAAACATTCTTTTGGCAACAATCATGTTGTCATCTTTAACAGTTCTTAAAAAATATCTTCTATCACACAGAGTGAGGACTCGAACGATAAATGTAAAATGATGTTACAGGCTGAAATTAAACTCTAACCACAGACATTTTTATATATAGAATTCATTCGTATTGTACAAATTCCATGAATGTTCATGTGTGTTTAATCTATGTCATAGTGTAGCAATGTCCAATCTGTAATTTTACAACTTCAAAAGCCCTTACCCATGAACTCTGCCATGAGTTCAACATCAAGTTTAATTCCATTAGGGTCAGTCAGTTTCCTGGCTGAGCCAAAGTCAATCAGCCTAACATCGTTCCTACGTCTGCTTTCCAACAACACATTGTCTGGCCTGATATCCAAATGCACTATATTCTGAGAGTGCACATAATCAACAGCGTCCAGTAGTTGCTGCATAAACTCCACCACTTCGTCTTCTGAGTAGGAACCTTTACTGGCTAGATACCTCATGACTGGTCCTCCATAGTAACGCTCCATGATCAAGATGAGATATCTGGGCGTCAGGAAGGCATCGTGAAGCATGCTGATTCTCGGATGGCGTAAATCCTTCAAGAGTTCAAATTCCTTGAGAACATGGCTCTCGGTGTCTAGTTTGATGCGCAGCATCTTGGCAGCGTACTCAATGTTGGTGCTGTGTTCCACACACTTTTTGATCACTGCAAATCGACCCCTTTGAAGAAAAATAGCAATTATTTTAATACAGATTTACCACTGAGAATTCTGTATAGGTTTATTCCTAAACTTTCACAAAACTCAGATGGGCTGTTCTGCTTATCAGAGAAAATGTCAAACCAAGAATGTTCAATGCGTACAAATATTAGGGCATCAACTATTATCAAAAAATGAAAACTGTCTCTTTTTATTCTAGTCAGGTAATAATTTCGTTCATCTTAACAGAATTGTATATCCCTATATTAACACAAATTTCACTTTTGAGTTGGATAATGGCTTTTACAGTAGTAATGAAAAACTGTGTGGAAGGTTTCATCTCTGTAGTAAGAATGTAAACTTTATAGAAATATTTATTTCAAGTACCTTCCAATTTCATCTTCAAAGTTATAATTCTTCTGAGGTATGGATGTTTTCAATGTAACAACCACTTCTTCATCAGCTTCCACGGATTCAAATGACCTTTCCGTTGAGGACTGACGTTTCATTCCAGCAAAACTGACTGATCTCAGAACCTGTAATCTGTCTGATCTCTCGATTTGCAGTTGAGGAGATCCTAAGAAAACATGACATGCAATTCAACGGTTGAAATGTATGAACTGTTACTAAATGGCATGGTTATTGGACAGTGTGGCAGGATGGCATGGTTATTGGACAGTGTGGGCGGGATTACAATTATTTTTTAATAATGAGCAAGGAAATATTGACAACTTTTTAAATGTTTGGGCATACTCGTTTTTGAAGGTCATGACTGTAAAGTCTTATTCAAATGTACTTTTGAAATGTTAAGTCCATAAAATGAAACACAACTGACCTCATTCGCTTTGCTTATAATAAATAATTAATATAATGTTTTATGTTTATATAATTAGACATTCAGTAAAGAAAGTGACACACAAATTTTCCATTTACTCTTTGACTCATAGAAGCACCTTCCATAACCCTATAACTCACCGGCTGGCATAGTCTTCACCTGTGCAGATGATCTACTGTATGGACTAGAACCTATCTTGTTGCGGCAAGCGATACGGAATCTGTATGGAGTGTCAGGTTCCAGGTTTTTCACATGCAGGCATGCTTCCTGGATTTCATCCGATACCAGTACCCAGTGTTTTTCACCTGGAATCAGGTAAGGATAAAGTTGTGAAAAGAAAGAATTATTTAGCATTTGTGTTATTTCTGAGACCCTAAATACATCACAGAAAACATTGAAAATGGATCTGCAATTATTCTAACCACATGGTTTTGATGTCTCTTTAAGGATTTTTGTAAAATAATAAAATTTTCCAGGATTTCTGTTCCAGATATTTTGCCTATTTTTTTTTCGTAAATCAAACCAATGAAATGAGGGAATGTTAAAAATTTTCATTACACTATCACAAAATCATGTAATTGAAGTCTTATACATACAAAACCACTGAAACAGGATGAACATGCTGAACTAAATTCATCATTAAAATCTGATACGAAACAATACGGAAATGCAGTACCGATTAACTAGGGTCACTGATATACATCTGTAAACCAATTTAGAAACTTACCTGCTTTTCTGTATTGTAGCTTATATGCCTTCAAAGGACAATTTCCTACATAGTGTGGTGCTTTCCACGTCACAAAGGCTTCTGTAGCTGATATCAATGGTACTCTGGGTCTTGAAGGCTTATCAGGCAAATCTTTGAATAATAGATTCATAGGTAAACCAAGTGTGCTTGATTTTGAGATTTGCAATCATATGCTATTTGCTTACTGTATTGGCATGAAATACTTTACTTTCAGATGATTTATACCAGTACATATATTCGGATCACAACAGCTGGTAATGAACAGGTGACAGTTCAGACATTAGAAATGAAATTGCAAAGGAAATATCAGGAAGACGTTTTTTAACCAAATAGCATGCTCCTGCATAGACCCTTCAAACAACGTTTTTAGGGGTCTATGGCTCCTGTAAGGAGTAAGACTATGATCCAAGTATTAATACCCCGAAATGCATGCAGACTTGTACACACACAAACCAAATAAATACCTATTGTCAGTTAATATGCTGAACCATGCACATGGTAAAGCAATATTCAGGAAGATGCAATGTGTTCCAAGAAGACGGTATTTTTAGAAATTCAGTCATGTAGCATTTGCTATCAAACATACCAACAATGGTACATAAACAACACATCCTGCTTATAATCCTCCTGGGCGAACAGTGTATAGTTGGTCATGGATTAAAAAGAAGTGCTCTGGTGTGGATTGTTGGTGTCCAAGGGATAGAAATCAATGGGGTAAAACCTGTCAATCAACTGTATTCCCGGAATATTGCAGAACTTTGTCCGACACATAAGTATTTCATGTTCCTATTCCTCACCTGCAATGGCTACCTTGGCTGTCGAATGCACATTACCAAGCCTATTGGCTGCCATGCACCTGTAAACACCAACATCATCCTCATCTGATTTTTCAATGCGCAGAAAACTCTTTCCTTGTTCATCCGTCCACATCTTCACCTGTTCACTGTGGAAGAGTTGATGGTCATCTTTGAACCATGAAATAGTTGGTGTTGGTTTACCAATGACCCAACATGACATTTCAACAGGCTGCCCTTCAACCATTGGGGTGTCTTTCAGCAGAACACGGAACACAGGTGCAAATTCTACAAAAAAAGATAGATTTTCAGTACAATAAATTATAAGGAGAAAGTAGTCCATCAAGTGTTTTCGTTGCAGACTAGTAACATCGGTTAGTGTTTAAGAACCTGGGACAACGTGCTGTTCCTAGTAACTGTTTTGATATATATGGGAAACACCATTGAAGTGACACTATACGGCCTGAAGTAGACCATCGAACAAAAAGACACCGATACATGTAGATATTGCTTTAGGGAATCTATGAATTTAAACCAGCCTTGCATCTGGATTTATACTGACCTAGTATTTACTTTAGTAACAGCAACATATTTCTAATTTAGTAGACTACTGGTGGGAATTGGAGAACTGATAAAGGTAAAGAACTTACCAGGTGAGATCCTTCATGCAACATTGTCAGTGTTATTGGTCAAGGCATTGGTCACATGTTAGTACATGCTTGTCCTCCATGCTAACAACACCACATGTAAATGTTATGAGGTGCACAGCAGACCATCTCAGTAACTTATTGTACACCAATTATTATGGAAGCAGTAGTACCCTCCTCCTCAAGCTTTGGAAATGTAATGTGACTTTAACAAAGTCAAGAACTTGCTTTGGAAACTTGTGATGCAACTTAACCGAGTCAAGATTGCATTCCATAACAATGGATCTACGAACTATTCCTTGAAAACACATTAAGAATCTTGTCAACTTATATTGCTTTTCTGGTACTTGCATTATGGAAAATAATCCTCCCATTTATTCCACAAATTTGAAATACTGTTGGTGAGAAATGTCACAAATTATGTTGAAGTATCCCGCGTGACGAAGACTTTGACATCTGTTCAAGCAGAGGGGACAGAAAATAGTATTGTCAGATATCAGTTAACAAAATTAGCCAGAGTCAATAAAAGCTTTCAGGAAAAACTTTACAGCACATACTTTTCTTCCCTGATGAAATGGGAGTAGGGTGTGGGTAGATTTATTCATTTTCTTGCAGTCTGAATTGGATTTCCTTATAATAGCTGTCACTAGTGTTATACAAGTGACAAGTATCCATTGTAGGTGAGAACTTTCTATTTGAAAAACTCTGCTTCAGTGTAATAGTCATGATCCTGTCTATCCTGGGATACAAGACTGACAGTTGTAAACTCGGAAGCCAATGAAATCATAAAGTGGTTATTATTGGAATTCGAAGGCATAGTCATGTAACAGCAATAACTTAAAGAAGCTGCCATTTTGCTAGTTTAAATTTACCTGTTGAAATTTTATTCTCTGACTGTCAAGCTTACAATAGAAAGAGATTATTGACAAAACAAAGCGGAAACATTCAATTTTACTGTAACATTCAGGATTAAGATTCAGGTAGAATGTGCCTCTGGGACAGATATGCAGACTCTAAAATTTGTACAATACTTTTCAGGTATACTGTTTGTGCAGACTCATTTTGAAACTCTTGCAAGAAATAAAGCCATAAATGTCTCATTTGTTTGAAAATCACACATTTTAATTTTTCCTCTTACGAATGAATGAAAGGTTGGCGCCAGTTTGAATTTTGAGTGTTGGTAAATATAAACCAGTTTGTACCAAGATTTGAAAAGTGATCTCTATTATTGTTCCTGATTTTGAAAGAGAATGTTAACAGTTTCCTTTGGGAAAGTTTGAGGTGTGTACTACCCTACTGTTAATATTTTGGGGCAAACCAGGTCAAAGTGAGAAAAAACTGTGAAATTGAACAGGAATCTCACAAGTGCTGTACAACACTTCGACACATAACAGCTGAAATTACAGTCAGTTTCAAAGTAGCATGGCTGTTGATTTTGTACCTCTGACTGAGAAAAGAGTGACATACCACAAATCAAAACAGGTAAGAGTCTTTCTTCTGCAGAAAGAGATTAATTTTCTTTGAATCTGCTGGGAGAGACTATATGTATATAGCGATGCTATTTTGACATTGACTTTGACAAACACAAGTTAGGCAGACCATACATGCAGGGCTATTAGTGTACAATCTGTTGGTATTTTATTAAGGTAAAAAAGATGATACAGTTCAGGTTCAAGAGCATTTTGATACAAAATACATATGAAGTTGCATAGTCAGAAATTCTAGTTGCATCCACAAGATCAAGGTGTTACATTGTACATGATCCTTACCCACCCCTATCGTAGAATTGTACACACCAAGAAAGTTTACATCATGTATTCAGAAGTACCAACTATTTACATCCCACAGGGGTGGTATGAAGGTGCAGCAGCAATAAACCTGCTGCAACTGCTCCACACATTGTGCATATAAAGATATTTTTTTAAATAAAAACATTGCAAATGATTTGATAGTACTGAAGATATATAATACTTTAATATTTCTATTGTAAAATCAGAAAGATGATTGAATGAAGGTCAAGGGGGATCAGGTAATGGAGGTTGTTCACTGGGAAATGTAATCCCGTCACCTCAGAAGCTTATCAAGTTTTAACACTGAGGGCGCTGTCACCAGGATGACAGTTCATCAAGAGGGTTGGTTTTTTTCTCGGCCTCTAAAGAGTCCATAAAGACAGTAAATTTCCAATTTGGCATTTTAATTTCAATTAATACTTAATTTATGTTTACTGGCCTGCTCTAAATTAAATTTAGGCTAAAAATTATTCATTTTAATAAGTAAACACAAACTGTTGTGCTGTTTCATAGATTTACAAAAATGTCTAAAATTATAGCAATAAAAATTCCAAATAATGCCCCTACAATGATTCTAAATGTTGAATTGAATCGAAGCCTTACTGAGACCGGAATTCTAAGTTCTTCATAGTTCACAGTCTGACTGAGCATAATTTCCAAATCTCTCTCCATCTCTTCAATAGAACGTTTATCGTTCACACTGCCTACAGACGACGAACGTTTCAAGCCACCAAAAAATCCAAAATCAGAATTTCTCTTTTGTGGCTGAGATATGAGTTGTTGTAAATCCTTTTTCATGTGGAGTTTCATCATGGTTTCTGCTAGTGATAACATTTTTGGTCTTGAATTTGTGTCACTTTCTGTACCCTCCGCATTTTCATTTTCAAGATTGAAAGAAACCCCAACGCGTCTCTGCTTTGGCACATTTAGCTTCAAAATGGCTGGTTGACCACCTAAGTTTACTGTTTTTGTCTGTTCCCCTGAGTTTGCAGTTTTTGCTTCACTTTCTTCTAAATGTATGTCCTCCGTCACAGTTTCCAAGTCACTAAGACTTCGCCGTAGACCAATACTACTGCCTTTCCCAGCCTTGGGTGGTACGGATTTCTTATCAGGTATATTATTGTTGCTGAGTGAGATACTATCACCCATACTGTCCAACCGTTTCATACAGTTTACAGACTTAGAATGGTCAACTTCTGATGCCTCTTTCGCATCTCCACCATGCCTAACCCTAAGCTCCTTTTGTTCGGCTGGTTCAGCCAAATAAACTTTCTGTCGAATTTTTTTGAAAGCCTGCCTAAGAACACTCTCCTCTGCGGGAGAAAAATCCATAGCTTTACTACATTCTTGTTCTGCAACAGTTGGAGGAACTGCCTCATTCTCAATCTCTGAGGTGATTTCAGAGTAACATCCTATAAAGGTCATGACCTCTTCAGTGTCCTCACCATTGACAGCCCTCGTCTGTGACGGTACTGAGGTTTCATAAGTCACTGAGTTCACTGTACTTGTGGAGGTGACAGTAACCACACCTGAGTGTCCACTATCTGACATGGTTGTCAGTGTTGCCACTTTCCTGTCATTATCAATGGTTTCCATGCCAACATCACAATCACTTTCACTAGCATCATATTCAGCCTCTCTATCTAATTCTATATGGTTCCTGGAAGCAGTACCTCTTTTAACTGACCTCCTAGCACAAGTTGGTATTTTACGCTTTGCAGGATAACTAACTCTCTCAGATTTCTCAACAGTCATATCTGAATCTGATTCCACTTCAGCTAATGCAAGCCCTTTATCTATGGGACTACAACTACACCATGCATGTCTGTCCGTAGCATGCCCTATATTCTTGTACATATCCTCTCTGAGTAATTCCTTCATGATACCTGGTGGTGCAATCATAGGCATGTTAAGTCTCTGTATACCTTCTATGTCCTTTTGCGTCTTCTCCTCCTCCGACGATTTCTTTCTGCTCAGGGGAAGTTGTGGAATCTTAATGGAGATCTCTCCTTCCTCTGCCTGGATATCCTCTGAACTCTCAGATTTAGTAGCCCGGCTTTTCTCTGTGTCTGAAGCGGCTGAGGTACTGCCTGGTGACACTCGACCCAAATCTGAAAGAGAGTCTGAGCTGATGGTGGAAAGACGACGTATCCTCATGGCTGATTTGACAGCAGTTAGTGCTTTCTGTGAAAGATACAAAACATTTTGTAGTCAGTAAACTTGATCATACAATGGTATCTCTTTACAGTACACAAATCAACAAGTATATTTCACGGTGCAGTCATTTCACTTTGTATTATTGATAACACTGACATTTATATGGTATTTCTCTGGCCTTTTATCAAAACTCAAGATTTTCGTCCTTGTTGTGACATTGCAAACACATTCGTATCAGTAACACTGAGCCTAAGCAGAGAAAGTTAAAAGCTTTTGGTTAAACTATTTTTCATAATAAGAGCAAAAAACAGGGGTCACTTTGTAAATTTTTCAATTAAAGAAATTACAAATACCTACAATGACTGATGTTGAAATTGAGAATAGCCTGCCTACCCTGTATTAACTCAGCTGGAAAATACTAAAGTTTCAACTTTAACAAAACAATACTGTGAAAACTTATTAAAACTCTATCAGTTCTAAAGTGAGTCCATACATGTGACAGCTATGAAAGCGTCATAAAAATTCGAGTTTCCAAAATCTGTCCCTGAAGAGAATTCTACTTGAGTAGACTGAGTGCTTTTGACTACAGGATCAAGCCTTCCAACTTTCTCTGATTGGTGTAATCAGATCTTATCCATAAGTTGTAAGTTGGTGCACCTGAGATGAATTGATTCACTGAAAGGAAGTTTGCATCAGCAGACCACAGTTTTCAGAAGTACATCCACTCACCTGCCACTTTCGTCTCGCGTTGAATGACTTGAGTTTTTCCGTGCTCAGCTTGGCTCCCTCACCACGATTATCTGCAAGCTGAATTTGAAAGAACAAAAACACAGTCAGGTAAATCTGTCTCATTCTCATGCTCTAGCATTTGCCTAACTTTGCAATATCAGGTAGAGTCCATTCTCAAACTCTAGCATTTGCCTAACTTTGCAATATCAGGTAGAGTCCGTGCTCTAGCAATTGCCTAACTGTGCAATATAAGATAGAGTCCACAATTTAAGTTTCCATCAATGTAAAGTACAATGTAGAGTAATGCCAGGCACAACTTGTCAATAGAGTTTAATTCTTACGTTCTCAACCTCACAACAGGAACCACATCCATGTAAATACATGCCAGGGTTAATACGGCATTGGCTGATATTATTCCATACATTCCGCACTTCTTCAGAGGAAGATAAACAAATTTTCTGACTGTACCATAATCAGCTTGACGATAAATGAGTTTCTCAAGCTACATGTAATTTAATATCTCTGGTACAATGTTTGAATTGTGTTTGCGGAAGTTGCAATGAAGGAAATTATGGTTATGTTATAGAAACCTTGGTGTCAATAACTACCATTCATATATTTCAACACTTCCCCTTTACCTCTATAGTGCCATTTATCAACAGTTGATAGGAAAGGGGAAGTCAAAATATAACTAATTTAATTTAGCTTTTAAATCATTATAAAAACTGCTGTATAATCCTTTTCGATCCTAGAATTTTTTACACAGCTGTTTTCTACGCTATCACTAAAGGGATGAGTTTCAAAGTACGTCTGAAAACCATTCAGAATTCCAGGTGCATCATTTTCTGCGGTAATGTGGGTCTTTGTAGATGCCCATCGGATGTATGGCCTATATCACTTAATAACCTCAAGTCAAACACATCACATGAAGCAAAGCTTGGCTTTGTTTCCACATGTTTGACTTTTGAAATCTTCCTGAAAAGAAGGCTTTCCAATGAAGAAGATTGCATTAAGTTAAGGTAACTTTATTATTTCTTTCAGGTGTAAAGCATATCTTGCTTTCTGACCTAAAACTTTGATTTACGGCTTAACTGATGTCAAGTAAAAGCAATTGAAAGAAGATAAGTTGTTTTATTTTCACAACAGGGTTGCCATTGATGACATAGTCCCTGCAAACAATCACTCATATAGAAAACAGTTGGTAGGAAATTGTGAATGTGTATAAAAGCATACTGTATGCGTGGATACTGAATTCACAGACTTTGAAAATGGTATGTGACTGACTAGTTTCATGAGATAATGACTATTAAGAGATGAACTGAATACAGGATATACAACTACTGTGCTGCTTCATCAATTACTCAACAAGTTTCTCGCTGCCATATTGGATCATTTCATGAAACATGAATGAACCACACACACACACTTTACAAAACCTGAATTGTGTTTGCAGGGACTAATGAGCAATAAATGAAGATTATGGTAAATTGATGCTGTAGCCAGTCACATCAAAGAGATTAGCACGATTGAGCATCACAGATACTGCAATGGTCGAGAAAAATTACACACATACCAATGATTTCTTCCTCTAACTCAGAAGTATGAAGGAATGGAAAGAAACAGAGAAATAGAAGACACTGCAGAACATGACATCATGAAATGTCTAGCAAACAAAGATATTACATGTCATACTGATTTCTGATTTAGTATTTCCCATTTGCTTTCAGGAAATAAATGTAGAGGATATATTCCCATACAACTATCCTGTTACTTCTACTGCCCCCTCAGCCCAATTTTCCTGTACACTTGTCAATCATACCACAAGTAACCATGGATACCAACCACTGCATGGTTGCCATGAAAGGTTAAAAAAAAAGAACAAGTAAGTCGTCCGATGTAAAAAATCTTATCTTTTGATCGGCAGATAAGTTGTAAACACTCACCTCTAACCAGGGGTGATCCAGGCATTCCTGTGTCGTCATACGATTACTGTACAAAGCAATGCAAATAAATCACATTTTACTGTTCACAGAGGTATACTAAGATTGAGTACTGATACAATTGCAAGTCCACCATGCATATATAAATTGTTACTTTGTAGCTAACTTTGTTAATTTAATTCAGCACTGTAAAAGTGTCCACAGAACAATCATTTTTATCAGACATTGACATTTTAATATCCGTTCTGGTTTCATTGATTTTGGTTGACTTTCAAGAGGAAACAATGTACCAAGAAATGGAGGAGAAATTAAAAAACTTTGTGACATCAATCAATGAGTCATTGGCACTTCTAAATGACACAATATTAAGATAGTTGACCTTTTCAGTGCCACGTTTCACTCAATGTGGCAGGCAATATGTGGCAGCAGCTACAAACTCTGATGTCTGATTGAATTTACGTCCATTTGCATTGATCATTTTCATTTAAAAAAGACATTTTTGCTTTGTTTTATATGTACATATGTATATATATATATATATATATATATATATATATCACACACACACACACACACACACACACACATACAGAATCATTTATTTTGTAAGGAGTACCTCACAATAGAAAAACATGAAAATGGCTGAAGTAAGATTACTACAGCTTTCAAAGGACTAAAATTGAATATTGTACACTCACTTTGGATTCAGAATCAGCAGTTTTGAAATGAAATCTTTGGCTTCTTCAGTGACAGTATTGAAGACAACATCGTTGAAGTTCCACTGTCCGTTCTTGACATGCACCAGGGTTTGCTTGTCATCGTCACCCATGAATGGAGATATACCACTCAACCTGTGGTGATGTCACATGCAATGATGAAATTAGACTGACACAGTGTAACCATCGTGAAAACAAATCAGAAATATCAATATTTACTGAATGAGGTGTTACTGGGCAGACTAATGGTGTGGCTGGCAGATGTGAGAGAAAAACAATGATAAATGATCTTGCTAAAAGGAATGAATGTGCTCAAGGGATGACGAAATATGTAATATGAAAATTAATATGGAACAGACTTAGAACACTTGCATAATATATACTTCTGAAATTTTTTTCAAACACTGAGTATATTGGTCTATAAAATGATGAGAAACGAACACGGTTGATATGGGGGGGGGGGGTAACATTTGATAATGCTGTCAAGAGTGTTACAAATAGTACTGATGTTTTTTCATAGGAATTACTACTTTTTGATGGAATTTTTCATGATTTGACATAACAGATTAAGCAATACAAACATTGACATATTAATATAACAGCTGATCAAAATGAACTTCTGCAGAATGTATATATGTATGTATATGTGTATATACCCACCAGTAAATATCACAGTAAATATATACAGATCTCTCTCTCTCTCTCTCTCTCTCTCTCTCTCTCTATATATATATATATATATATATATATATAATCAAGATATCAAATCGGAGCTAACAAAGAGTGCCAATCCAGTAGATTTATCAGATTGAAATTCATTTACTGATCAGTTGAATAAATCTTTTGTAGGTGGAAAATGCAACGCCTGTGTTTCCTCTGCCACTCTCAAATTCGTAAAATTACTAATTTTTTAGATGATTTACTAATTTTTTTCATTGTTGATTCGTAAATATACGAATGCAAGGAAGCAGCTAGTTGATTGAGAGCTGAAGGCCCCCTAACCTCAAAATAGTTCTGTCTAAGCACATGTTGTACTTAATTTGAATTTGATTGAATGATATTCCGTATTCGAACGGTTAAGTTTACTTATAAATTTCAAAATTTACTAAAAGTTTCAATACCCAATTCGTAAATTTACTAAAAAATTTCAGAAGCCAGAGGAAACACAGAACGCTTATCAATATCTTGAGAAAAATTACACTGCAAACACAAACTTCCACATAATGACAGCTATGCATAATTTACAATGTACGATGTTTTGTTTTGCAGAACAACAAACAGACAAACACTGCAAAAGTTGACATATCACAGTTCATAATAATTTGTACTACAGTTGATTTCACCAATGATTCTCCAAAAGCTTTCCCTTCAAACAATACACAAATTCAAATTAATGTGAATTGAAATGCAAAAGGAATAGTATAGTGTATGTTTATATGTAGTCATGCACATACACTGTACTGTAGACCTGATGATTAACAAGCATCTAGCTCGATCATAAACTGCATTCATTTATGGAAAAACAATCTTTCAAACAGATGAACCGTTACTTCTATGTACATTGATCCCACCACATCACTAAAAAACAACTGAACAAAGCTATAATTTGTCAGCTAAAAGGGTGACACACATCACAAAATCAAACTCCACTTACATGACATAAGCTATGACACCTAAACTCCACAAATCAGATGCAGTAGAGATGGGATGTTTTTCAACGACTTCTGGAGCCACAAACTCTGGAGTTCCAAACTTCACAAAAACATCTTTACCAGGCTGGAGTTTCCTTGCCAGACCGAAGTCTATTAACTTGATGTTGTCGTCGTTGGGTTTCACTAAGAGTATGTTTTCTGGCTGTAATGAGGAAGTTATAAAAATGAATGTATTTACGACATACACATTGATAAAGGTAGGTTTGGTGAGAGATTGCACCAACCTGTCTCCTAAGGCCCTTATGTTAAGCTTCATGGCAACGGCCACTTCTAAAGCGTACAGATTCACAAAGATATTGGGTAACATAGATACATGACTGAAGAATTATGAAAAAATTCTACTCTGACCAAATATAACTCATTATATCTATCACAAAAAACCCAAACTAAGGCAATGACCTGGAAAACTCTGGTAATATTTGGCTGACCACCATCCGAAAAATTCTCTACCGCAAACAGCAGTGTAGGACTACAAAAGCTCTACAATACACTGGGCAGAACACAGAGTCCGTATTTCAGTAATGAACTGTTGTTGGAAATCACTGAAGCATGGTGATCTGTACACTGAGGCACACAGTTCAATGAATAGACTTTTATATGTACTTATTCCCTCTACTTACAATTCTTAAACAGTGCATTCCACAACTTCAGATTTTCCATTTATTGTTTTTTCAGAAAAAACTTTCCAAGTTACCCAGTCAGTAATTTGCAAAATCAGAATGAATTAATCAGTTAACACTGAACAGAATGTATGCTTTGCCAGCAATTTTCAGCCCATCAATACTTCAATACTGTATAATTGTCTTTGATTTCAGTCTCGTCTATCATCAATTATTGAAAACTTGTTTTGTTCAAGCAATAGCAGCCTCATTGTGCTCCCCACTTGAAGCTGAAATTCCACTGAGGCAAGAAACTTTGCGATGACCAAAGAACTTTATATTTTTAAGAAATTCCTACATTGACTGCTAGAGTTGAGCAATCTAGCACACTGGTCTGGCATCACAGTCTGATTTATGACAGACAATATTGTATTTGCACTCTAAACTCAAAAATTGAATAGGTATTCAACACAATTATGCAAGCTGTCCCACAAAAAATAAACATTTATAAAGAAATTGCTGTGAAATTACACTGACTTTATTCAACAGGTGTCAAGAACATACAACAAATAACACACCATGGTGTGCTGCATTCATACACCCAGTTCATTTCTATATGGGATATGTTTGCCAGCATGCCAAAGTCAATCAGAGCCATGAATATAGCTGTAGCTGATCAATGTGTCTCTCAAGTCCATTCTTTTATAACCACTTCACCTACGATGAACCTTGAAAATCTAATCTCATTACTGTCGAGTTTTGAAAAGAACAAGTGCTGTATGCTTGGTTGCAAGCCTTTGACCTTCAATTTCATGGGAGGTGTGTCATTGTACCCACGGAGGTCTTCACCTAAGTGTCAAGTCCTGGCTAACAAAACTCAGATTGCTCAGTCTATCAGCAAGTATGCAATTTGAATAAGATGACCCTATGTAACTATTTGCCAAAGGTATGCTCAGGAATTTTGAGTTTTCTACCAGCAAAGATCAATTGTTTTCAATGAATGCAGACAGCTCCCTGGACACTCATCAAAGACAAAGACAAAACTTCAAGCTTTTAACTTTCTTGAATGTGTGGGAGCTGCCTTTATGATTGAAGCACCGTAAAATACAGGCTGTCTTTTGAGTACGGATAGTACTTCAAGGCAAACAGATGTTGGCTCTTCTGGTAAATGAGGTGCATTTCATCCTAGCAAGCTACCAGGAATATTGTTGGAAATAGTATCATACAAAACAAGAAGCCAGTATTTCAATAGATTTTGAACACCAAAACAGATATTGATATACATGTATAGTTGGTAAAGGTGTTCCTATGTACAACAAACCTAGTACAACACGACTACACAACTAAATGTTGTTAGACAGCTTGGATATTCTACTCCTGTCACCTCAATGTACATGTGTATAGGTCCTTCCAGCCTATTGAAAACAATTGGAATGTACCACAGTTTGGTGGTGCAAGGCCCAAGTGTTCTTAAAGTTAATTGATCTTTTCACCTTTTCACCACTATGGTTTGGCCCTAACCCATTGAAATCAATGGTGAGCGTGGACCTGTTTACAGAGAATTGGGGTGAACAGGTAATTTGCATGTATTTTAAGTTTCAAGTCACACTATTTGCTGCCTAGTTTCTGTATGTATATTTTAAGCAATTTCACATTGTACTCTGCTTAGAAAATGATACTGAGGTGATGTTCAGTGAACATACTGGTATACACCACAGCATTTTGGGGAATATTTTAACTTAAAATAAATGACACCAGTGCTAAAAACTTGCAAACAGGTAAGAAAGATTAAATTCAGCCAAGCAAAGAATCTTGTAAAGCAAATCAATATCTCTGAATCATTCCTTGCTTTCCTAAAACAAACAGCTCAGTGAAGGCACATGCTTTAAGATTCTTTCAACAGTTTTAAATATAAGCATGATTCTCACATCACGTTGAAACTTGAAAATGATAGTGATAACTGGCGCTATAGAACCCAGTCACTGGTGTTAATTTAAGTGTATATAGGTCAGTATTCATCCGTGTTTCATGCAACATACGACGTTATTGATTATTCTTTATAAACACTGGTAGTAGCGTTTACTTACCTTCAGATCCAGATGAACTATGAGTCTTTCATGCATGTGCTGCAGTCCTTCTAAAACTTGTCTGAGGAAATACACAGCCTCACTCTCAGTCAAACAGTCTTCCGTCACGATCTTGTCGAAGAGCTCCCCTCCGGTGACACTGTGTTGGTTTCACGTTAAGGAAGAAGTGCGAGTGTGGAATGGCATTGTTATTCAAATGAGATCATGAAAGGTATTCATTAATGGCAGAAGCCATAGCAAAGTATTTTTCTTCTCTGGGGCAAAGCCAATCACAAACTGACCTCTGTGTTACTTTCACTGCACTGTTTGTCTAGCAAGTACATGTTGACTTTCCAGTATTGCATTACTACACTATTGGGACCTGCAAAAATATTTACCAAGCTTATGGGTTAGGGGCAGTTAATACAGTCAGGTATGAAGGTATGTGTGTTTCCTTGGACTCCCAGAAGCCTAATTGGTTTTAAGTGAATTAATCTGTGTGGTTCAAAGCAAACATATCACCTTAAGTCTTATTGAATCAATAACAAAGTCTGTTTTGTTAAATCTACATCTATGTGATTATAGAAGTATTCACTCAAAGCCTTTGACAGAGAGAATGGATTTTAACAGTTTTTTGGTAATCACTGAAAAAATGCTACATTTGAGGCCATTTCTTTTCTGCTCAAATCCGACAAGTTATGTTAACATAAAAAGTTGGAATGAACCCCCAATAGAACTTAAACCAATATTTTCAGATAATCAGAAAATTGTAAGCTTAAAAAGTGAATTTACATATAGCTTAAACCTGCTGCAAAGATTTGAACATTCACTAAGTATCAAAAGTATCAAATGTATGAGTTCATAGGATGTAGGCATTGCAAAATCACAGTTAAATCACACATCAATCTTAAATTTCATGGTTAATAATCATGAAAATTATAAGCTTTACAACCCAATATTGATAGGACAAAACACATTAGATGTAAGGTACAATCTCATTTCAATTATTAAAATCTCATTTCAATTACTTTAATGTGTTTCTGTCATTTTCCATACATGATGTAGTATGCGAATGGACTTGTTGACACGATATGCAGCTAGTTATATGACCAAGTGACAAGCCACAAGTTAAAAACCAAAGGTTTGTGGAAAAACCCTTATTTGAAATGATACAGGTTCACATCAGTTACCGTTCAAGTATATCATACTTTCTTATGCATTTCCATGTCAGTGAAAGCATCTTATTCAATACACTTCCATGATAACAAGATGAAATGTGTAATGATGCAATGATAACTTGTCTTCCAGGTCTTACACAGAATCAATATATTGCCATAAGTTTCAAACAGTGCTTTTTTAGATCTCTTCCTCATTAATTTAAATATAAAAAGGCTTGTAGAAATTTGAATCAAAGAGTTGGTTTTCATTACAATTCTTTCAGTAACAGTAAAAGGAGTTTAATTCTTGCTTTCTCAGTGGACGCTTTGTTTGGTCAATGAGATGTATCACCCTCTTTGACAGTTACAGTGTCACGTCTGAGATCAGAAACTTTGAGAGACAAATAAACGCTTTGATTCGGAACAAACTGCGTTCAGCATGACAATGTAGCTTTACAGCAGTTAATTGTTGCACTGTGAAGAATACATTGAATTGCAATGAACATTGAGACGGTAGTTAGGAATTGTACAGGTCAATCCAGAATAGGATGGAACAAAGAAGAGAACCTGTTGTGTGGTAACCACACTCATCAGGAAGTGTCTTGCATTGATCAAAACAAAATTAAACTTATTCCAAATCATTCCAAAATGTTTGGCCAACGGCGAACAATTTTTACAAATCATTACAGTTCTAGGGGGTCACCTTCCTTCACAGTGCTAAAGAGACCCTTTAGTAAACCAGACGGTTTTCATGATGACAATTGGGCTCAGTGTGCTTAAGGTGCACCACTCATTCTAGAAACTAAAACCTTGAAATCAAAAAATGCCATGTGCGGTGAAACATAATGTTAGTACCACAGCCTGACTGAAAGCATAAAATCATGTCTGATATTTCATTTGTTTCTGAACAACCATTGCTGTAAACTGACATACCATCATCCATCTCTAAGGTTGGACTGCCTGCCTCAGGCATATGATGATGATTATATGCTTCATAAACATTAAGTTTTGTACGCTACTTAACTTAGTATTAGCACATACAGTTGACTAAAATAATTAGTATATGTTATTAGTTATTATAACAAAACACAGTGCCAGTAAACATTAAAACTGTGCTATTTTAAGGACTATTCACAAAATTGTGGATTATTTCTAATTTGAGTGTTCAAGTAACATTGGAATAATCAAATTAGAGAGCACTCCATCAGTGTGAAGTGATTTTGACACACTGTGGTAATCATTTAATGTAAAGTTTTGATGGTTATTATAAGACTGCCAACATATTGAAATTACATCATGCAAGCCTGAGCTTTAAGATTAATGTAACTCAACATACAATAATGCAGGATATTAATTCAATTAGAAAATCACATAGACTTCATACTATGATTTATCATGAGGATACAATCATGAAACTGTGATGCAATATTCTGACAATGTCACCGCATTCACTTGTCGATACATGCACACAGTTACAACTCTGGATAAAATGATCCCTATCAATATTGGTCTAAGATTCCCAAATTACATTTTTGGTAACTAAGACAGTTCAAGATTTTAGGTAATCTACAACGAACACGGTTCAAGGTTACATTTTGGGTAATCTGGAACACAGTTCAAAATTACATTTCCGGTAATTTGGAATCGTTTCAAGTTTGCATTATAGGCAATCTGGGACTAATACAAACTCACATTTTAGGCAATTTGGGACCAGTTCAAAGTTGTACATTAGGAAATCTGGGACAAGTACAAGATTGCACTTAAGGCAATCTGGGACCTGTCTCAGATAGATGTAATCTGGAACTGATTGTGTCTTGATAGTGAAGACAGTTTGATACCCATCCCCGATTTATTTCACAACTCGGGTCTCCCATAGTAAAGTTTCAATCTGCCTTTTTAAATACCTTCCCATATCTCCCAATAAAAAAGGTACATATTATTATACAGTACCAACAAACTTTATCAAAACTCAGTTTACAAAATATTGTATTTAAAGTTTGTTTTGCCATTAGATATCATATTTCTTATAATAATTAACACAAAACTATATCATATAATTTTTTCTACCACATTCAGCACTTATTTCATATTTGAACATTAATTGAAGTCCAGTGCCATAGAACAAAGATTTACAATCTAACTCTTGGCAGAAGACAAACATCTGACTGGCATTCAAATTTGCCAAATTCAATGTCAAGATAAAGCACTATTGCTACATTTGATTTGCCAAGTTCAATGTCAAAGGTACAAGCCACTCATTGCTACGACCAAATTACAGCTCATACAGGTGCTCTGTTCACAGTAGTCTTTTCTACATATACAAAGGACTATTACATATATCTAAATATGACTCTAAAGGTTTGTGCTACGTTGATTTGAAACTAAACTCTTGAAATTAGGAAGGAAATATAAGACTCCCCAGACTGAAAATGTTTAGTAAATCATTATTGTCCAAACTGAGCTGTGATTTGTCCTTACAATTATTGCCTTCACCAATGAACAAAAGTGATTTATGGTTTATCAACATGTATAAAAGCCACCTAACTTACTTAATTTTCACAAGAATCAAATTATTGAAATAAAAAAAGACTGTATGCGACTTCTATACAGAAAAAAAACATTGGCAGAGTTCATGTTTATATTCTCTTGACCCAGTTAGAATGAAGGTCAATGAAAATTAATTTGCAAATTCCCTCTGACAAATAGTGACATGCCTTTACGCAGCATATCTGCCTGCTTCTTGTCACACACAATGTGAAACTGGAAGCATACTGTTATCGTATACTATAACATTGAGCTCAATGGTTGGCAGCAAAACTATAAAGACTGCTCCAAGTCTATATATCCAGGTATGTCAGCTGTAAGTGCAAGCTGTGACCGGCAGTGAAAAAAGTTCGTCAAATAGAAATGTGAAAGATATTTACCTGTGATCACCGCCCTGGACAACCGTTGTGGTACATAATTTGATGATGTAAACCTCAGAGTATTCCTGAAAACTCCCTGCAAGTTCTGGCTAGGATTGTTTTCCTATCAGCACTGACCTGAATCCCACCTTATACCAACACTGAGCCACCTGATATCCCAACCAATCATATTAAACTATCCACCACTGATCGACTGAAAAATATTTCCCTGTACAAAGTTCACTCCACTCCGAGTGTGTACAAATGTAGCAACTAAACTATGTCTGTCATTTTGTCACATTGTCTCACACACAATGATGTATCTATTCTGATTTGATATCTATGTATCCATTCATAATGTGAGTGCACTGATTAGCATATACAAATTGATCAGCTGGGTATTACCTATCCTGTGTTTGCATATTAAACATATACATAAGGATTGGGAGACCAATAACATGTTCTTATCTGATGAACTTTGATCCTTTTATGTAATATTCATTGGTTTACTCTGCGATCTCAATCATTAAATAATAATTACAATATGTTTGACATCGTGTTCCCAGATTGTTTGACTTAAATCAAATGTTGTTGACACTGCAAATATCCATCAAAGAATTAACACTTACACAAATTGAAAACAAAAATTCTGAATTTACATAGACCTATGAGTCAACTTTGACCCTTTGAGTGCTGTCATTTTTCCCTCTAAAATTTTAGTGTAACATTTTCCCAATTTTTATGAATTTTTCTTCAATTTTTTTACTTTTTGACCAAATGCACACCATATTTCATTGGTTACAGTTTTTTAGCAAACCTTTTGCAAAAATCTGAAAAAAATTGAATGGGGTATATTTTATAGAGGTGACAAAAATTGACTTAGGCGCTCAAAGGGTTAACAGTTCATGGAGGTAGGAAACTTCTCATGTGATCATTGCTTACCCCAAAACTGAGGAGATAGATAGACACCTGGTGATGGAAAACATTTTCAATCCTAAATATCATACTTTATGATTTGCTATATCTGTCTTCAAAAAGTTAACGTTACTTTCAAAACTCCCTAAAGTTTATTGGAATATGCCATCAAAATATATCCCAATTTACAATTTGAATTTTCACTGAATAATTATACAACCTTAAGCATGCAAGTTCAGTTCCTTTGAAACATTTCACTGACAAAAATTTTGCTCAACAGCGTCATGCACTGACCACCTATTGCGATAATTGTCAGTAAATTTGAATACTGATTTAACAACACACATGTACATCAAGAATAAGGAGTTCCAATTTCATTGAAATGTTGCAGATCAGCAATTAATTTTCTCTATGATTTAAGAAACACAGGTACAGTGCGGGGAATGGGGTTTTACAAAATATAATATGGATGAACCAGCGGCAATACAAATGTACCATCATGATAAGACTGAATACTGTGATAGTAAGTTATACAGAAAACTAAGAGTACCATTTTCCCTGACCAAGAGTTGATCTTGAATACTACAGTCAGTTTCTTGTATGTATCATTGAACAGCAGAGTAACGTAGGTCAACAGACTTTGTGCAGTTTTATGATTCAACGTAATTCCATTGGTAAAATCTCCAGTTACCTGGATGATTATCATTACCTATATCCTTGAGGTACATTGAATGTACTTGGACATCTGCTTTCTAATTGGTTACTAACAGGGTGATTGTGACAATTGATTAACCAATCAGAAACTTGCAAGTTCTTCAGTGAACCACCAAAATTGTAACCAGCATGATAAAGGATACAGTTCCATAACCATGATGAGTTCTCTCTTTGTTTCAAAGGCATCTAATAGTTTTATGAGTCTCATGTGATCTAACTGTGCCATAATTTGCATTTCTTGTTTCAACTCCCGTCTCATCTGTGGCTTGGCATGGATGAACTTGGCGGCAGCGTCTTCTCCATTCTTCTTGGTGATCACACGCTTCACAACACCAAACGCACCCCTGGAAGAGAGATTTTAAAAGAACCACCATAAGAAATTGCTGTCTACAAACGATCTCTTCCATTTGGTACTTTTACTACCAGACCACGTACAACAATATGTGACTTGGAGTTTAGTTTGATCAGACAATGGTAAGGTTTAGTGCTATCACCTCATCTCTTTGTGAATTAACACAGTTGTCTACTTTACCATACAACCTGACAAGACAACAGTGTGTTAATTTTCAACAGGTCACGAAGGTCATCGGATAAATTGACCTGCTATTCATCCATTTTGGCCAGCTAACATTTATATCATAAACTGGCCACACATTCCATAAGCTCTCACATTTCCCTAGCAGGCAACGAATGACAATACGCCGCCTGTGTGAATTTTTTTTTTTGCACAGCCTAGCCAAGTTTGACAGTGAAAAGATCAGTGAACATTGTGTCAACAGCTACACATAGTGAAGCTAGAATGTAACCACATGAGAAACTTGAACAAATTTTCATTCAAGCGCTTTCCATCATTTGTTGCAATCCACAAATGGAATTTTGGAAGATAACAGCTGTCAGTTTAATTAAGTCCCACCGGCAAAATTCCCTTGGAGTGTAGACATGACGACTGAAATCTTTTTGTCACCTGTGTACCGGTATAATAAATGTATATGCACAAGTCTTTACTTGCCACAAATTATTTCACAGAGTATGGGGTTACAAATTATTAGAAGAAGAAAATTTTAATTCAAGTCAACAACTTGCTCCATCAATAAACATCATATTCTACAAGGTCAACAACATAAATAAATTTAATTTCCGCATCATTCAGTAATTAATGAAAATTGGTGATCATAGAAGATATTTTCTTTTAATTTCAATGATTTTATTACCTTCCAAGTTCTTCTCTAACTTCATAATAGTTTTCTACTTTCTCTTTTCTCTTGAAACGGATTTTTCTAGTTTTGGTGTCATCCTCCGAACTTGGATCTAAAATGATATGAAAAAGGAATATTATAATATACGAGAATATAAAAGTAATGGCTTGTTCTCATTTGATGTGAGCTCATGCTAGCTGTAATATACACATGCTAAAACAGGCCCTTAATTGTTGTGGAAGATTTATGCAAGAAAAATATAACATTTGGATGACGGGGAAAGATTTCAAATTAAGTGATTGATAACATGAAATTACTTAACACAATCATGCATAAAATTTTGCGACTGTTTATCTAGAACAGTCCTATAGGAATATTTGGCAGATGTTTCATCATACAAGAGATGTCTCTGTTTGTCGTCTGCTAGATTTCCACTGTTATGGCTGAATACAAAGTATGTGTGTGTGACATATCCCCATTGCCACAATGCCAAGCCCTGTATCCTCATTCAACAACACTCACTCAATTTTGTAATTTGCTTTCTGTTTGTCAAGTATTTTCTCTTTGGTTTGATATGTGCATTCATTGAATTTGATTTTCCTTGGGAGAAAATTACTTCAATTTATATATCATAATAACTAGAGATTAACATATCAAGATTTGTGCATTTCAATGATCTGGTTTACAAAGTTAAGAGAGTCCTGGAGTTTTTTCTTTTTACATGTGCATACTTTCCCAGTAATCCCTCAGGTTCTCTGCTTTCAGGGATAAACTGAGATATAATAGAAGGATTAACCTATTTTACACATGTCAAATGAACTGAGCTAGACTGACAACTTGAATACTGAGCGGACCCACCTTCAACCATAATGATACACGAATTAGAACATTCTCCAGCAATGTTCTTGGCCTTTATCATGTATTCACCAGTGTCGTCCATGGTTATTTGAGCAAAAGCTAATCCACAGATATCTTCCCCTTCAAATATCACTTGAATATTGGATGTCTCTTCAACAAACATATCATCTTTGTACCAGAAAATGTCTGGTTCTGGTATACCGCCAATTCTGCATTCCAGTCGTAGAGGCTGGCCAGCTTTTACCGTCTGGTCTTCAAGTTCTGTCAGAAACTTGGGTGGTTCTGTGTATGCAACAAGAAATGTTATTCCGTATGTCAAACTTTAACTAGGTCAAAACTTATGAATTGCACATCAAAACTTCCTGGGTCAGAATCATGAAGACTAACAAGACAGAGAAACTAAGAAACTTTCATCATATCAGTTTTTTCAAGTTCAAAAACCAGTGAAAGCCATATATTTTATTTCTTTATTGTCCTTCCTTGTTTCAAGAATGGACTCACTTCATATGTTCTTTCAATGCAGTTTTTTCTTATTTTCATTTTTTGGCACATAAGATCAAACTATCAAAATGAAAAAAACACATCAGGAGTATTTAAATACAATAGTAACGCTCAAATCTTGCATGATGACTGTGGTAACTTTACTGTTCAGAACTGTACATTGCAGGTGATCCTACAGATAATAATAATTTATTTTTTCTGGGCTACTCTACATTGACACACACACAAGGATGAGGAAAAAAACTTTCTTTTTTTTCCTTACATCTGAAACAAAAGACTGTTTATGACTATTTATTCAGTATTGTCAAGAGTTTCATTTTAAACTGTGAGCAATATGGCTATGTTTTAAATCACTTTTTCATATGTGCCAGTGTCTAAAAAAATGTTGGTGTTTGTGTTTTAACCAATTCACTGTTCTCTTTAACATAATCCTATTGTTTAACATCCTTTCTACAAAGCAATCATACCTGCTAGATCAAGAAACAAAGCAATTCTTGAAGTTCCAATGTCATTGGTTGCTACACATTCATATTCTCCGACGTCTTCCGTCTTGACTTCCTCAATCTTCAAGCTACAGACACCAGTAGAACTCACGGAATGCTGATATCTTCCATCATTGGGAATGATTTGACCGTCATGAATCCAGCACACTTCCAGTACTGGGTCAGCCCTCACACTGCACTGAAGTCTTGCCGTCTGGTTTGGTTGCACGTAGACTTCTTCCGGTGTTCCGATGAAATATGGCAATCCTTCAGCTGATGATGCTAAAGATAAACAATTGGGAGACATGATACAAAACATTATTGCAAATTTCAGTTCTTATAATAAGTCATCCATTTGGTGGCATTTCACTGTGATCAGTTTTCTGCTTCTGATCCTATAATTCACTGCAAAGTTGTAAATTATCACAACACTTGTATTACATTATTATCTGGTAAAACACAAGTTCACAATTACCTCGTCTTTGTTTGTACAGATCTCTCTTGCTGGCATCATCTGAAAGGAATGGAGCCGGAGAATAAACCTTATGAACTTATGGATAAAGTCACAGGGAAAAATATGGCAATTACGCTAATGAGAAAAACATTTTTAGTTATTAACATTGAGACAATATGAAACTATATAAAAGAGTATAAAATGATATACAAACAAGTGCGACATTTCATGGGTGATCACAGTGAATTGTCAGTGACGTTTAATATTCAACAGAGTTTTACTCCATTAAAATAATGAGAAAACTGAAATTTTAGAAAGTACAAACAGATGAGATGCACTGGTGCATAAGATCTTTCAATTATATTATATCCGTTAATACTTCCTGTATGGAATTTTTTGTTATCTCAATATCAATACATGTATTCATATTAAGGTAGAATGCACCTCGGGGACAGATATTCGAACTCTTAAATTTCTACAATTCTTTTCTGATATGCCACTTGTGGGGATTCATTTTAAAGCTCTTAATGTAAGAAAACTTTTCATTGGCTCAGTTTTTCAAAATTCGAAAATTATATTTTTCTCCATGAAGTTAACACAGGGATGGCGGCCATTTTGAATTTTGGTATTGGTATATATTATATATAGTATATATATATTGGTAAATCTAAAATTATGTTTCTCTTGTACAAAAATTTGCAAGGTGACCCCAATTTTTATTATTGATTTTGAAAGAAAATGGTTGAATGTTTCATTTAGGAAAGTTTGAGCAAGAGTTTAAGTCTTTCATTTTCGAGGCGCATACTACCTTAAAGGGCCATTATTTGTAACTTTTGACCATTTTTTACCTCTGAAAATTCCATGTTGGAGGCTCATATTTGTTGCAAAATGTTGTTTTACGAAGAAACAAACATGATTAGTGATGTTATAGCCACATAAAACTGCTAATTTTTGTTCAAACGTGTTGCCCTTCCGAGCTCGTTTGTTGACGTCTGGCATGCTCAGCGTGCTGGGGAGAACGCAGATATGGTGACGCCGCGATCACGCGAAATGTACAAGTTCACGTTTATTGCGGGATAAAAACAACATTGCGTCGTGGATTGCCAGACATCTGGCTACGCAAGGTGCTCGGACAATGGACTACGACGTAAGTACCGGGCATAAGTAATGAATATTTATTTTGAAATTATTGTAAATGGCTCGCGCAGGTGCAGAAGAATGCCTACGTTGCAATCCGCGTGTCAACAGAGTTTGTATTTCTGTCCGGACAAAAATAGAAATTTTCGTTGTAAAATCACATGTTATTTAGTTGTAGGGCACGTAATGTTTCCGAATAATATGCGATTCTCTGTTATTTGACAGGCTATTCAACATGAGCCAGTGATCATTTCAATCAAAACTAACGGAAAAATCGCCAGAAGATACAGCTAATGGAACTTTAATAAGGATGAAAATGGTGAGAGAAATATGACATCATAACAAACCTATGGGAAGTGTTACAATGACTTGAGATACTTGGCTTGGTTCACTGACACCAAAAACATTTTCTGCTCTGACTTGGAATTCATATTCTGTGCTTGGAAGTAGATTTTCAACTAGTAACTCGGTGTCTGGTATTCCCACACCGACACAGAACCACTCGTCAGCCGGCAATTCCCGGAGTTCAACAATGTAAGTGACTGGGCTTGCTGCGGCATCTTGTAGACATGCCGGCCAGGATGCAGCCAGGTTTGTGGCAGTTACATCCGTGATTTCCGGTGGTCTTTCTGGTGGTAAAGGAATGCCTGAAGGAATGGAATGACGTCAGGAAAATTGTTAAATGTAGGATTTTAAATTACCTTCAGAAGTTAAGCGTTGTAAGTGCCTTACGTTACTGATGTAATAACATAATACTCTATATCATAGCATGGTGATTATCTCTTTATATGAATATTGTACACAAAGTCTAGGTATACACAGAGACATCATGATGTAGTGACTCTGAATCTGAGTCAGGACGTGTAAATAATGATGAAGCACTTTATATACATGGGCTCTGTTGGAAAACTGTTACTCTTGATAGTATGAGAAAATAATAAATATTTTTAAATGGAAAAATGTAGAAATTTCACAATTAAAATTTAAAAATTTGAGATTAATTTTGTGCATGATGAATTTATCACTGAATTTTATTGAGGATAATGTTACCTGTTGTTGATTTTTCTTGACCTATCTCAGATGAATTCTCTAGCTGGTCACTCTTTTCTTTAGCTTCTGAAAGAGATTTATAAAATCAAGACAGGTAATATCAGGGTGTTAATAAATTTTTGACTGAGTCATAAGGAATACTTTCTATCAGAATTTTTAAAGAAATACTTTCACGGTGTAAAGTATTCTGAAACTGGAAAATATTGTTCTAGTAAACATGGCTGGAATAAAAAAATGCTTGTACCAGCATGAACACTGCAAAATAAATGTAATATGGTTTGTAAATGTCCATAGGTTTTCCAATTGAAGGACAGATTTAGAAACTATAAAGTCCTTCACATTAGTTAAAGGAACTTCTATCAGGTCTGTCAAAACTATTAAAACCAAAAATCTATCAGTGATCTCCAAAGCTTCTGTGTTACAAAAGTTACTTGATACTAAAATGTTTCTGTGTAACATGTAGTACAGAATTATTGAAAGGAATATGCGAACAGGTGTTTGAAATCTTTCAAACTAGCAGAAAGATGGGAATGTTCATACCTGCTGGCAGGACGGTGAGTAAAGCAGTGCTGGTTGATTTCCCTGTGGAACTCTCTGCAATACACGTATACTCCCCTTCATCAGACTTGGTGGCTGACGAAAAGACAACACTGGTCGTGCCGTCCGGTAAAAATTGCAACTTGCGATTGTCATCGCTTTCTACCTCCTGTCCATTACAATTCCAGCTGAGGCTTGGCTCCGGCAAACCTGTTACTTTGCATTCCAGAGTAACAGCACTTCCTTCAAAGACAGTGACGTCTTGAAGTTCATGGATAAATGATGGAGGGAATCCCTTGGAGCGGACTTTACGCGATGAAGTAGATTTTGAACTCTGTTCATCAACAAACAATTCTGCACTCCATGACGTCTCACCGGCTGAGTTGCAAGCTTTGCATGTATATTCTCCTTCATCTTCTGGAAAAGCTTCCACTATATGCAAAGTGTACTTCAATCCGTCTTGTATAAATTTGAAATCCGATGTCTCTTTGATTGGTTTGCGCTGGTAGTACCACATCACTTCTGGTGTCGGTGTCCCAACTATCGTGCATTCAAATTTCACCTCGTTGCCCTCAACAACGACTACATCGGTAAATGACTGAAGGAATTTTGGCGGTGAAGGTTTGTACGTCGGTGGCCTTGATTCCTCTACAACTGTCACTCTAGCGTTGCAGGAATGTGTCTCACCATGCATGTTTGTCAGTCGACATGTGTAAACACCACTGTCTTCTGGTAGTGCCTTGACTCTTGTAAATGACGCCGTCTCTCCATCAAACATCATGCGTATGTCCGTCGCAGGCTGTATCACTCTACCATTCAGAATCCACATGACATCAGGTTCTGGATAGCCGCTGACAGTGCATTGCAGAGAAATCGTACTACCTTCAACGATGGTCAAATCTTTAAAGGTGGAAGTGAAATCTGGTGGGCTGGGCTCAGGTGGCAGTTCAACTTTTTCTGGAGAAGAAAATCAATTTTGAAAGTTTAATTTGATGAAGTCAAAGAGCTTGTATTTTCTGTGATAAAAACACTCCAAAAAGTTCAGAAATATGTCTCCACTAGTTTAAAGGATTATGAGAATGCTAAAAAGTTGAAAATGTAAAATAATTTAGCCATTTCCTCACCAATGACCTGAAATGAATGCAAATAAAACAGAATTTCATGATGCTAATCCTCATGTAATTCAGGGCAAAATGTGAAGTACTGAAATAGTTTTTTATTATCTGAGTGGATTTTCATTTGGAGTGATGAAATGACAAATGTACTAATTTCAGTTCAAAAAGTTCTTGCCAGATCTTGCATGGCTGGTTTCTTTTTATCGCAGGATTTCAAGTTTGATTTGCATCATAGGAACTATGGCAATTGAACTTACCATAACACAATTATCACCATCTTAAGATCCAAAATGCAGCATTAGAAAGGTAAATTTGAAAATTAATGGCCACTTGGTTTTAAAATCATTGACAATATGTTAATGAGAAGGAAATGACTTAATATGCTGTTAATGTGTGAGTCAAATCTGCATTATAATTATAATAAAATAGTAAACTGGTGGCAAACTTTGTCTCTGAAACTGAGAAGCACTGATGAAAAAGTTATAGACAAGAATTTTGTTAAGATACTGGAGAAGTATAAATATCGCAGACATATATCCTAAACCATTTCATTGAGACATTCAAACAACACTGAAAAGAGTGCACACGATACAAGATATTGCTGACATTAGCATGTTGAGTAAAGTCAACATAGAGGGCGCTCTTGTGTGAGCAACAAGACAACCCTTTCAACCATATTTTTCTTCAGTGGCTGTAATTCAGTTCCATACAGGTGACCATTGTATTTGAAAACCTTACCTTTCACAAGTAGACTTGCTGAACAAGAGACTTTGCCAACAAAGTTAGCAGCTGAGCAGGAGTACTCTCCATTGTCATGTAAAGTAGTCTGTGGTATAACCATTGCACATACACCATTGTCATCAGTGAAAAATCTGTGATGCCCTCCATAGATGGATAAAACATGTCCATCTTTACACCTGCACGAAAAACATGCACAAGCAGCATTATAACTATTTTAAGTGAAACGTTAGAGGGTTTTCCACAGCACGCATAAAATTTGTTTTGCTATTTTTGGTAGAACAGTGGTTCACTCATGGTTCTGATTTAATTTGTTCAAAGTCACACACTGCATTTTATTGCAGGATTTGATCTACCCCTACGGCAGATTAACCATGATATGATAATGACAATTGTGTTGGTCACCAAATCCATATAATCATAATCAAATTCAATCAAATATAAATCGAGTTTCACACCGTGAATTTCCAATATTTCAACAATATGCATGCAGTTCTTTTCCAAATCCTGTTGATTATTCCTTAATTTCTATACATTCCTTAATTTATTTCTTCATCTTATTTGTTTCCACAGTTATTCATTTATTTATTTATCTATTTATTTCATAGATTGCCTAACTCTAATTGATTCTCTTAATTACAGTAGTGTTTACTTTCTCTTCACATCTATCCATGACCATCAAGTTCAGGATAGCATTCGGTTAAAGGGAAATTCTTTCTTTTAATTTGTAGAGTGTACTACAGCACAGATGGCAATTCATGGACATTTTCTGAGGCCAACCTTTCAAATCGTGAAATCTTAGTTCCAATTAGCACACAGAGAAACCTTGTAGCTGATTCTAGAAAGCACTTGACAAAGATAACCTTAAAATTCTATTTTGAGAATAAACTGGGTCATCTATCAAGTCTGAGATTAAAGTTACATTCATAATACTCTAGAATTGAAAGAAGTCTGAGGTGTAAAAACTTTGCATCAAAATCATGCTTGCAGGATAGTAACTTCTTGTGAAGTATTAAAGTTCGTCTTGACTGGGGTGAACCAGGCTTAAATTCAATTAACAGATTAACTTCTCTGGGGTTTTTTGTAGCATTACATAACTGAATGTCACTTGTAATTAATGGCACAGTTAAGCCCTAGACATACAAGTATGGATGCAAATATTGTACACACTGCTCGCTTCTGTGATTTCAGTCTAAACAGTTTATTCAAAGACCTAGACACTGTCAATCAAAGCAATATTCAAGAATCAGATAAACTTGTAACACCATTCTGCATGTCACTTCAATGCCTAATAAAAATTACTAGTTAGTTAAAAACCTACAGCAAAGTAGGCCTTAAAAGTGAGAACTGTAAACTGGTGAATATATCATTTGTATTATAAATATGGAAGAATCAAATTTTGGTAATCCTTATACATTTTTGATATCATTGTAGACTTTATGGCTCCCATTGTACATTTGGCAAAAACTTGATCATATCATTGCAGATTTGACAGCATAGTTTCAACATACAAACAAAACAGTATATTATGGTTTGCACAAATCATGATATCTACACTGATAGTAAAATGCATCACTTTGTCACCTAAAAGTTGAATTCACTTTCCAGCGATCATAACACTTCTTACTTACCATGTTATATCTGGCATAGGAGTCCCGGTCACTTTGCAGTCAAATCTCACAAGATCTCCTTCAACCACTTCGGCAGATTTCATTTTCTTTGTAAATTCTGGAGCCGTATCCTCTGTGTCCGTGGCGTCAGAATCCTGTTCTATTTGCACTCTCAGAGTCTCCGTTTCTGATTCTGTTGACTCTCCCGTGGTCAGCAGTTCAACTGGTGTTCTGTACTCTTCATCTGTCATGGCTGGGAGAAAAATGTTTTCAAAACTGTTTCAGTGTCACGTTGATGGAGCTAACCAAATAAACAGGTTATTGCTATAAATGTTTATGTCAACTGTAGAGAAGTACAAACACATTTACACAAATGCCCACACAGCTGTTTGCTTGCTTCTAGAATTCGCTTTGAAAGTCAAAAACTTTTTTTAAACAGACAGATAGATGCATCTCTTGAAAGAGGATCTTTAATCACTTTCATAGTTTTACATTATTCCTTCCCTTCTCTTACAAAACCAAGCTGTTTTATTTCAATGAGATCTTGCTTGGCCAAGTACTTGGGATTCAAAATAGTTTTCTGATAATGAAATTGAAAACCATCTTTCCTCATTCACTCATTGCCGCAATCTGGTAATGCCTGTCACTGGTCAGGAGTAAAATGTTGTGGCTTTGGACAAATTCCTGGGTGCTTGGGTCATGCAAGTTTAGTTTTTAATGTGTAGCATGAACAAAAAAATGAACAAAAGTCTGATTTTGTTTAAAGTTTATTTCAGTTGCAAATAGACCCATAGTATATTGATGTTGAAGTACTGTTTCAAAATAATTGTACCTACAAATGTGATGTAAATTATACAAATTCAAAGCATAGATTTTGTGATTGAGCTTCTTTCCAACAGACGAAATTGTACTCATAGCCATATAATGTACCCTACCACCCTATTAGTAATTACAGTGTACATGTGTCCATCTATCCCAAAAGACAGGGAAATATAACAAACTTTGGGGGTGAAATGGGTTTATGTCAAGGTTTACAGATTGTACAAGTATGTTCATTCGTATTTGAGCTTGCAAATGTGATGAAATTAATGAGCAAGTGAGTTTTAATAAAAATTCTGGCCAAATATGTTGTAAAATGCGGAGAGGATTGGTTTTTCAAAGCCATTTTACGTCAGCTAAACTCCCACCACTAATCTGACAAGATGAATTTATTGGTCATATGGGTCTGGTATTTTGAGGTCACTGAGGACATGGTAGTGGTGATGGATTTCACAGCTGAGTTGACACAGATAAACTTTGCTGTCCAGATAACAGAATGAAATCATGATCATTCATTTGGCAAGTTTGATACGAGGTAATACAGAGTTAGGGTGGGTCAGAGTTAGTGATCTTTGCTGGCTACCATGGTAACAGTAACTATAGTAACACTACTTCATGTGATAGCTACATCACTTTTTGGGTGGAGTGTGAAGTGACAAAAGTGAAATCTTTAAGTTTTTATTTGTGTGAGTTAATTAACATTTGAAAGATAGTGAAGTGATTTTTGTACAATGGAAGTCATAAAAAAGCCCATACTATGTTTATTTTGTAAAGAAAAGCAGCACAATATTTGACAATATGAAACACAATTTCTGCATGTAAAAATCCTGTTTGTGCTGATACTTAAGAGACAAAAATACCACGGCATATGTAAGAATGCTTTGATGACGCATTGTCTTGTCAACTTGTGACTTCACTGACATCGCGTGACATCATCTAAGATGCATAGTCAGCTTGGATGCAAAGCTTGTCACTGTTGTCTTGCATTCTGAACACAGATGTTGTTTTGATGACATCAACTGTTGCAGTTGCAAACAATCTTCACAATTTGCAAAGGCACTGAGTCCCTGTTTTGCTTTGATTTATATTTTCTCTCTGCTATCATTTTATTGTCTCTTTTTGAGAAAGTTCATTTCAATTGGGAAAAGATACATACTTATTTTTTTAATTTTATATGGTTATAAAACAAAATTTATTGAGACAGCAACATTCATCAAGTTCCAATTGAAAAAAGACTACCGTTACTAGGTTTTGTAACATCATACTTTACCAAGGATTAGCTGTATCAAACAATCTGATATGTTCTTGTAAGATCAATGACACACTGTGGTTATATACGCATTGAACATGATCATCATGCTAAGCCTAGGTCACCGACTGTTGAAAGAAACCTGTTTCTGCTAGTCAAGAACAGTGAGGGTACAAGGTCACTTCTACAGAATGTCACTATCTGGTCAAGATGAATGATTGACTGGCAGATGGGTGGTGTTTTTCGGTCCAGTAAATCTGGATCAGAGGTCAGTGTACATCATACTGTAATCTGGTCAAGTGAAATTCATGATCAAAAGACAGTGTTCTGTGTTCTGGACAATTAGAGCCAAGATCAGCGAGTATAAGTACACATTATAGTTATCTGACTGAGCTAAACTCATATTGAAGGTTTAACAAGATCAAGATCACTCAATAACATACAGATGTTGTGGCAGAGTTTTATGGGCCAATATTGAGTGAAAGCTTTGGATGCACAGGCTCAGAGCCACTTTGATTTCAACATCCATTTATGGGGACTATGGATAACTACAGACTTCATAGTACATTCACAACTACATTTGGGTTGACATCACATGTAAGGTCACAGATTTTATATTATGTGATGTATACAACTACATGCTGTTGAGCAGATTCAACATAAACACACCGAAGCTATAAAAGTTATGGTCTACACTCAATTACAAATTTGGAACCAGCAGGAATACATTTCAGTACATAACCATGTACAGTATTTCTTGTCCAGTTTGAATTTAAGGTTGTATGTGCCTTGAAGAGAAAGATAAACTTTTGCTTCAATTTCCTCATTGAAACTTTTAGCCATTCTCTTACCAAATCAACAATAAGAATCCGCGCTCACGAAGCAAAGTTTTGTACCAGAGAAACAAATTACCTGACATTTACTGATATTTGAAATTCGCCATCCCTGTAATAATTCGATGAGGAAAAATGAAATTTTTGATTGTCAATAAATAAGGACATTCATTGAAATTTTTTCTCACTCCAAGGGCTTTAAAAACCCCCACAAACAGTAGACCAAGAAACTATTTAAAAAATTTGTGATTGAATATTTGTCCCTGAAGTGTATGCTACCTTTGACAGCCAAACTGAATCAATGAAATGCACCATATACTTTGTGACCTAGAGACATTCACTTTCTCTGTAGAATCAGAATGTTGTAATTACACTTGGCATTTACAAGCAACACTAAAATAATTCTATTTCTTAAAGTTCCCACTCTTTCTTAAAAGTTGCCAAATACATTTTTTCCAGAAAACCCACTGAGCTGCAAAAGAACAATGGCATTAAAACAAAATGTACAGATTGGATTCTGATGATTTCTAAAATATGGAATTATAGATCTATGCAATGTTCATATCCCGTAGACATACATCACATACTAGTTTTAAAAACTTGTTTAATTTGCAAGGTGTCGTGACTTTTGCAAGAAATCACGAATCCAACATCATTTTTGACCCAGTTTAAAAATATCTGACTTAAATTCAACAGTTGGCTTGAATTCAAATCTAAAAGTAGAGCACCGTAGGATTATATTCTGTTGCATTTTATGTGAGAAAAGTCCAATGTAATATTCTATTTTTAAAAGTCAATCATGACAGTTATGGCATCTGCGATATCATAACTGTGATGATCAGGTCACTCAGAGGATATTGTAGATGTGATATTAGCATCTAAGCATTTGAAAACTATTTGCAAAATCTTTTTTCAAATCATCCATAAATTCCGAAGACAGCTGCATAGGGTAATGCTTGCACATTTTGAAATAGAGAACATAACTAGAAATGAAATGACCTTCCCCTTGTATCTCCTGATTCTTTAACCCTTTCACCCCCAGTTCCCTTTATACAGGTCCAGTTTTACCATAGAAAACAATGGATTTGGGACAAACCATGGTGGTGAAGGGTTAAGGTAGTATGCACTTAAAAATTGAAAGACCTAAACTTTTGCTCAAACTTTCTTCGAGTAAACTTTCAACCATTATCTTTTAAAACCAAGAATAAAAATTTGGAGGGGATGGGCCACAAATTTTGCACCTATGGAAACACCTAAAATCTGCTGATATTTTAATTTACAATGGCTGCCATCCCTGTTTTAACTCTATGAGGAACAAGAAAATTTTCCATTTTCACAAAAATAAGATGGTCAAAACTTCATTTACTCCAAGAGTTTCAAAATGAGCCTACACACGTAGTAGATCGAAAGAATATTGTAAAACTTTGAGAGTCAAAATATCTGTCCCCAAGGCACTTTCTACCTTAAAATCTTTCCCAATGTATTTCGCTTTGTAATATTTCAGTTGGCAAACTGTTTTTGCTTTATTCTTCTCTACTTTGTCATAATTGATAAAAAGCTAATCTAATCCTAAAACTATTCATGTCTTATTTAAGTCTTCATAACGTCAGTAGTCACATGATGAGCTTGTCTGAATTTCCAGCTGTGTCACATGATACCACTCAGACATTTGTGATGGAGTTCTAGATAACCTGAATACCAGTTAAAGTACAAACATATATCCTTAACGATAACATTTCAAACTGAGTGCATCATAAACAAAGATAATGAAACTTTGCATATTGGCCGGGGACACCTGCACTCTAGCCACTGAAACTGACAGACACACAAAATGAACCTGTTGGCAGTAAATTTCCACTTAGCTATTCTTAGTTTCTTACGTTGAACACTTCTGGTCAGTTTTAAGAAACCACTTAGTGTTATAAAGTTATTACAGTTACAGGTAAATTGAACGGTTATCTAGGCAGAGATAAGCTAGTTGAATAATTAGTATTTGATAAGTTACATGGTAACTGATAAAAGATGTATTGGATTACCTTCTTCCACATGTAACTCTGCACTGCAATTGAGATAACCAGCAGCATTGATAGCTTTAGCCGTGTACAGACCAGCATCTTCAGGATACACCGCTGACATGTGAAGTATAAACCTGTAAATGTAAACAACATTTTTGTAAAAATTTGCAGCTTTTTCGGTTGACAACAGAACTATAATTTTGCAAAAGAGACATTTCTGTTGGATTATGCAATTTTCTATACAAGTAATGTACAATGTTGGCAAATATGACAAAATTGGAATATGTTTGCTGATTAACAGTGTAATGTACATCAATTAAATACAACAATTGACAAATCAAACCATACTCAATGAGGGTCAAAGAATGAAAATCATTTCATGAACTGAGGACATTAAAGACTTTTGAGAATGCTTTTACTGGTGATGTTAAAACACTAATCTGAGATATTTTTTTTAGAATTAAAAGGAGAAAAGGCTTGCTCACGTGAAGATTGCTCACAAAATGAATAATTTTCTGTATTAGACAAGACATAGATGACATAGACGATATTTCACTGTGTTCAGGATATAATGTAACTCAAACACAATTTCAGTCTCATAAAAAAATTGTGGACATCTGAAGTAAATTATCATTTGTCAAATATCAGAGTTAAAAAGTTCATCAAAAACTTTAAACGGAATTATCAGCTTTGAATAAATGGTATCTGAGAATCATGACATAATTTTGATAGTAACAATTACTCATTCATTACTACATTACAGTTCTCATGAAAATTGTGTATCGAGTACGTATGTCCTTATTTCTCCTGTTTATTGTCAGACTTCTGTACAAACTGTGTCATCAAGATAACACGTCAACCCTTGATCCTTGCCTGCCACCCCTCAAATGCTTATCAAACTAGCCTGATTTACAATTATCAGAGTTTTATCAGCAGACTATTGAATTTACTTGACACGCAGAAGAACAACATGAAATTTCACTGAAATACCATGATGATTCTATGAACTAACATGTCAGGTTCCAAGTCTGGTTTATAACACAGTTTGTGACATCTTCTGATAATGGTAATTTATTTCAAATGTCACGGTGAAGGGGCTAACTGTCTATTGTAACACTTCTCTTTTTCATGAACACTGCATTGTTTAGTGTGACGTACATTTTGTTTTAAAGTTCACTTAAACACATCAATATTTACAACTTTCCACAGAGTGATTCACCATAATATGTAATGTTCTCTCAGTGACTTTACTGCCAGAGAGAAATGTAGATTTTCCTTCAAAGAGCAAAGACTACTCCATTCATCAATCTTCCAATGTATCTGAACTTGATTTCTATGTAGCATTTGTCTCATTAAAGTGCAACTGACGTTTACAGCGAGATAATAATAGTTCAGTGCAACTTTGAAGCTCATTGGTCAAAAGTAGACATGTGGCATGTCATGTGACAAGTTTGAAGTTCAGCCATTTGTCAAAAGTAATCACATGACATAGGTCAGTTAGCCAATAGTAAAAGCTGATGCATGGTACTATTGTGACAATATTGCAATAACAAGACATGATGAGTTTCAAAGTAACTGTTATCACAAACTTCAAATCATTCAATTCTCAGATTACATTTCATTTTGTTTTCTGTAAACACTTGATAATGGCATATTGCAAAGATTACCTGCTGATGACAGCTGGTAAAACATTTGACATTACATGGGGAAAGGGTGTGTGAAAACATAACTGCTGTTATTCTTGCAAATTTTTTATGAATTGGTATAATTTATGAATTACCATATGTACATAAAATATTTAGCTCTAATATTTATTAAAAACACAGATTTGGCGAAAATTTTTCAAATGATTGAATTTTTCTAAATTACTTTCAGATATCGCAAGTGACATTACTGTGAAATGTGATGATAGTTCAATACAGTGATCAATTTGCACTGCATATAGGTGGACAATATTTGTATGGTGAGGTTTTTTCAATTATGCTTGATTTTACTTTTCAGTGAGTTTTAGTCTGCTAGTTGGTTGCAAAATGTATTGTGTACATTCAGGTAAAATAAAACCAAGAATTTTTGAGCAGTGCATTTTAGATGATAAATGATAAATGCTTTATTATGAAGAGTGATTTGCTTCTAAAAGTTTTACATTGGGTTTGTCCATAGAATTGTGTGTGCAATAATCAATCATAGTTTACCAACACTCTGAAAAACCTGTTTCACTTTCATTAAAGCCCCAATAGCTGTGAATGTAACAAACTGATCTCAAAATATCCTCAGTTTTGCAAGAGGTTTCTTTGAATAAGACTCATTAAAGATTAAAAAGTGTATAACACTGTCATAAGTGTTGAAAGTGGCATGTAAATTAAAATGTTTTAACATCATTTTAGATTTCCTGCCACAAACTAATCATATGACAGAGATAATAAGGATTACAACAACAAAATGTTGGCCATTCTGTGTTGTATATTCAAGTAAAATGGCATCATGCTTGTTTCTGGTATGATCACGATGTGTATGTGCAGGAAATACTGTGATTTTTATACTGCTCCGTGGGGCTCCATTTTATGAGTGCGGCACCCGTTTATTAATTTTAGCCTGTTAAAACGTGTAGGCATGGTCCAAATCTGTGAGCAGTGATACTTTTTACACGTCCTTCAGTTAGCACATTTACATGAACCAACTTTGGTTTGAAAAAAATCATAAAAAATTCATAAAATTGGCAGCAATTGAGGCTTTAATGAAGAGTTGTGAGATGGACAGGTCTTGGGGATAGAGTTTTGAAGTTGGGATTAAGCAGCAGCCGACAGTATTGAAACTAAGTATTTGTAAAATTTACTAGCATTTGAGTTAACTTTGTTTCAAACTCTTGTTTTTTAAAAAAGTTGAATGATTTACTGCGTAGCATTCATGTACATAATTCTTTGCAAATTTTTTTATTATCCCCTGCTAAAGTCATTTTATTTTCATTGACTAAATGAGCTTTGTACAAGGCAGACTGAAAGATTCAGTTGTGTACTGGTGCTAAACAACGACAGAAAAGCCAGACTTTATCATCTTGTGTACAATATACATATAATTACTGGTATTTACGATGCATGGTGTTTCAAGCTAAGTTCTGGCTACACCCTGCTGCAAATGACAGCTATTAAAATCTACAGATGACCTTAGTCAGTTTAAGTGTTCCGGTGTGCACTGATAGCAAAACCTATCTCAATGACCACAGCGGGAGTTCATGACTCGTGCTCACCAAAAAAATGTGAAAAATTTGGACGTCAATTTGAAGGGCACTATAAATTCACATAGGTACATCAACGTTACATAAATGGAAAACAACACTTCCTGTTATTTGGTCTAGCCAAGGCCTGCAGCCCAGTAAATACTACATTTCTTTAATTATCACCCAACAAATCAATCGGATGTTGTTGCAGGGTATGGCCATTATTGGTAATTTGTGATTCTAACACGCATCAGGTCAAAGATCAAAGAGTTCTGCACATGACCAAAATCTGACACCACGCATGTTTGGCTGTGGTGAAAACATTTGTTTTTGTGTACTCTGATCGATTTATTGGCACGGACAGAAAGATTGATTTATTGCTAGTATAGTGACTATTCCCGACATAATAGCAATGAAACACAAATTTCCATGATTTGTTGGACTGCACTGTTTAGAAAACCTAGAAAAAAGCAATGGAAAATACAACCTTACTGACAGATAAACATTCCCTTTGTTTCTTCACCTCCCTATAATTGTTCACCAAATGGAAATTGTCGTATCACAAATTTTGACCTTTAAAGGGCCAGTAACTGTACCTTTTGATGATTTTTTTCACTGTTTTCATTTGTCATGTCTATTGCAATTTCTTCTTCTACTTACCAAAGCATGTTAGGTCACCTACTACTTTTTGTCAACAGAAAGTCTACATGTCTATACACTGTTGTTTAAATTAGAATTCCACTTTGATTTCTAGTCTGGACCAGAATTGACTTGTAAACAATAACAATGTCTACACATATACAGGCTGAGTTCCCAAACAGAATACTGTGTATCTCAACATACTTTGGAGAGCAGAACATATTGAAACAAAAATATTGAAAAATTCATCAAGAGATAGAGATAATGGCCGTTTAAAAGCAAACTTGAAGAATATCATTTTTGGTAATAGTACAGCCAATCTTTAAATTCTAATTCTCTGGATTGCACTTTCCATAGTTTTATTTTGTTTTTATTAAAATTCTGAATTTTCTTTACATGTTTTATCAGTCAAAGGTGTAAATATGTGAGTTTCACTCCTGGTTTTTACTATAAAGTTGAGTTGTTCCAGTTCTCCTTGGGGATACACTGCATGAATTTTACCCTGGGATTTCTCATAACCTATGGTTTTCTGTATGTATTCAGTTTTATTGTAAATCTAAATCAATGCATAGTGCATATGTCATGTATAAACTTGATGTTGAACTCAGAATATTTCAAACCGAGAACTACACACTCACATCAACTAAGTGGGTTGCATATGATCTTTTGAAGGCCTTAAGTCCCTGTCAGATATTGGAATGAAATGAAAATGGGATGGAAGAACCACTAGATCTTCAGAGTCACATATGACAGAAGGAGTTGTGAAATAAAAACATAAGAATAATACAAATGGTGTGAAAATTGAACAAAAGTGATGAAACTAAACATGAATATCCACTGTGAACATATATGACCAAAAATCATACTAATATTGAATGCTAAGAAAATTCACAAATTTTTATAATATTGTACATCTATTTTATAATCATGTTATGTTATTAATATTTATGCATTTCAGAAGGTGACTGTTTGTATATTTACTTGACAACCAATCAGCTGATGCCGGAATCAAAAAACAGCTCCACAACACCATGTTGGGGATTGTCAGAATTCAAAATTTTTGGAACATTTAAAAATTTCATGAAACCAAATTTCAAGCAATTGGCACAAGAATTACTATCGAGGTCAAATTTTATGGGTTTTTGCACCGTTTCAATCCTATCAATGTGTTGCTACAGAGACATAAAACATTGCTGATTATTTTCTTTGTGTTATCTTCAACTCACTCTGAGAAAGTTCACACAAAGTACCATAATATGTCATGTTGTGTACCATGCTATGTGGTGGATCAGAACTGAATTTATGATGAACTCTGTCCAAAGGAAAACTTTAACCTAAGGGTTTTATATTTTTAAACAGTTTGAGGCATTTTTTGTGTGGACCTATTAATCTTGCGTACCATTTCATCTTTTTGATGTTAAATCGCTATTCTCAGGGAAAATAGAGGCTCTGGATGGAGATCATGCTGCATATTCACAATAAAACACCCATAATGAGTGCATTTCTACAGTCATGGTGGATATGAAACTGGGGACACAGTTGAAATGAGTTCTTACACAGGTCATATTTAGAATCGCTAGTATAATGCTTTGTGGGGAACACAAAACTAAAACACCAAGGTCTTACTATCTTCCATGTTGTTGATGACAAGGCAATCGTTGTCAATGATGTGGTTACACAGATAAAATGAGAACATGCAGGAATTTATAGCAGTATATAAAACAAGGCCAGCATGCATTTGATGGGGAAAGTAATCATAAAATATCTAATTTACGACATTTGTTTTCTGATAATAATTGGTATGATTTCACAAATCCTGATTTTTCCAGGTATATCACTGGTAGAATCATCAACTAACAGAGATATCATTAATCATTTTGATATCTGCAATGAATCACAAGCTGTTCAGATCAAGCATTTCTGAAGACAATTTTGCATTGATGAATGCTGTACAGATCATATGGTACAAGACAGCACACACATCCTGATATAAAATCGGTTGTGTGGCTACTGTACCTGGCTGGATAAGCTATTAGTTTTGTCAGTGCCTTTGAACCATGAAATTCTCTCTGGTACATAATATGTAATGTATTATTGGTGAGTTCATGAAGGTCAAGTACAAGAAACGTTAGAAAAATATCCTCTTCCAAGTGAGTTGAAATATTGCAAAATTGCACTCAAAAATAAGTATTCACAAACGTACAACAACACTGTAAACTGTCTCCAAGACAGTCAAGTTTCTAAAATTCCTATTCTTTCTTCAATTCTCATGTTGTATATTTGAAAAGCGTTAAACATTTCTCATCATATTTCCTGAATGTACAATCACTTAATTTCTCTGACCCATCTAAATCAATGGGCCAAGTACACTTAACTTGGTAAAGTTATTTCTGGAGGGCAAACTTCAATATAAGGACATCAAATACACCTCCAGATGAAACTGTTTATGACAGTACCCTATTTAAACATGTTCATTGTCAGAAGAGCAAAAATTTTAATTCTAGGTATAACACTCTGCAGACATGGGAGTTTAATTTGTCAGATTGGTGTCTCTGTAAACACAGTCAGAGTCCTATCACATAATTAAAGCAACCTTTGACTTTCATCTTTAAAGTTTGTCAAAATCTCTATGTGTAAAGATGTATTGGTAAAACATGGATTTCTGTCCTCAGATGTTATTGTAGCATACAAGCTTTACTATCAAGACATTGTCAAGCAAATTAATACTTCAAACTGACATTTTATTTTAAACTATCAAAGTTATAAGGAAGTATGCTTAAGGTAGAACTCACTGTGGGGACAGATAGTTGGACTATCAAATTTCTACATTTCTTTTCTCCTCTATGACCTGTGGGGGCTCATTTTAAAGCTCTTGGAGAAAGAAAAACTTTCACATTCTTAGTTTTTCAAAAATCCAAAATTTAATATTTCCCCATAGAGTTAACACATGAATGGCAGCCATTTTGAATTTCAAATATCTAAAAATGTTGGGTAATTTATTTCGCTAGTTCTAAACTTGCACGGTGACCCCTGATTTTTATTGTTGATTTGGTAAGACAATGGTTGAAAGTTTCGTTCAGGAAATTTGAGCAAAACTTTAAGTCTTTCACTTTCGAGGCGCATACTACCTTAACAAAGCAAAAAATAATGCAAGTTCTGAATAAAAACCCTAGAAGTGAGACTAGAGTCAGATAACTGACTCTGACACTATCAAAACAAACTGATGTTGGTGTTCATATATAAATACTGTACTCTTTCTTTGACTTGTGAGACAGACTTGCCATGCTTTATGAGGGTCAAGATAGGTCATATGATCACTTCTATACTGAAGTCACAGAAGCTTTATCCACTTAGAAAGTTCTGAAAGTTATTATTAATGGTGCACTCTTGATAAATACCAGAAACAAAATGTTTACTTTTTTGCTCTTTGTGAAGGAATCCAGTGATAATATTAAAAGATACGTTCAAAAGCAAAATACAGTCTTCATGAAAACTAACGCCCATTTCTCAACGCTGTGCGGAATATCGGCAAAGTTGTCAAAGGAAAACAAGATTACAGTCAACTTTAAATCCTGCTTTCTGGCTGAAGGAATTCTAGATATTGCAAAGTAATTTGTGTTAATGTACCGTGGGTGTGCTTGTCAGTTATACAGGGAACATCTCAAGAATGTAATGATAGCCTGTGATTCAAACCACACAACAAATGTGTTTATGGACCTTCACATTTGCTGCACTGAGTGATATGACCTGATGGAGACTTACAAAGTGAAAAGAAGATAGGCACTTTGTACTACTGTGTAATTCATTTGATGGAGTTTCTCTAATAAATGTCTGTATTCTAAAATGAATGATGCAAATATAGATTGGGGGACTAACATCGCAATGTTTTGATATAAATGCACTCAACAGAGAGAGCCTGGACCAGTAGTTGGAACTTTTGATGAATTTTTTCACATTTTTTGTTTTTCATGGCAACCAGAGTTTCTTGTTCTACTCCAAAAGCATATCGAGATACACAATATTCAGCATGTCAACTGAGCATGTCAATGTGTAATTTGTAGTAATATTGTTGAGAAGTGAATGCTGGTTCAGACTAGAATTAAAATGTAAACAATAAGTGCATTGTATACAGACACTATGTTGACAAGCTAAATAGTGGGTATTTCCCAATGTTCAGGGGCATAGAACAAGAATTAGCTTTCTCACCAGTAAACCTGGTTGCTGAAAATCATATGGTAACAGCTTTTAACTCACATAGCAAATTTCTCATAAGATAGTAAATTTCCGATGGACTATGGTATACATAATCAAAAACAAATATGATTACTGATAATTCATTGCCATGATAATTATAAAGTTGTTCACACTATGGACTATATTAAGAGTAAAATTAACAAATTGATAATTTCACTGCGAACATTATGCAAAATCTGCAGACAATGATAGTATCTGAATTGGACAATACCCAAGTCTGCATCTTAACAATTTGCATGTGAAATATTTCTCACCTGTATTAAATTATAAAATTTGCATATGAAGATGTTTCATCTGCGTCACAAAAATCCAACATGCAGTCAATGCAAACTACTGCCATATACATAAATCTCAGACATGTGGTATTGTCAAGCTGCAGTACACCATTGATCATTCAAAAAATATCTACTGTCAAAACGTGGACAGCTGTGACCCCTAATGGTGCAATAAATCTCAGAAGACAATTCTGAAGTTTGTATTATCTTGACATTTTAGGTCAGGTTTATACTGTCCTGGATCAAAGACAAAATATCCAGACACATGGAGTATACACTGAGATTGAAACTTTACAAAGAAAGAGCTTGCATGGCTTTTGAAATAGACTTTTGACCGTGTGGCACAGAAAGTGAAAGAGGCCATCCTCACAAAGAGACTAGGGAAGCATCAAAATTGTCGGCATGATTCAAATGTGTTGATGACGTCAAAACTAATAGCAAAATACATATTAGGACTTTAACACCTGTAGCTGTGACACTTATAGGACGTATACATTTGATGCTATGATTTTATTGTTAGACTATTAACTTAATTGTGACAAATTAAGGGTATTAGTATCGTCCAGAGGTGAGATTAATGGCATAATCTACACTTTAGCTAGAAAATGATGACTGACTAAATTGTAGACATATGTGGGCAATCATGAATGTTACACTTTGGTATTTATATACACTACTGTATAGGGATAGGGTACACTGTAATTAGACTTTGAATGATTGCCAAAGGTGAATGTTGGGTCATATATATTTTTATACAAAACTTCAGTCATCTCTGACAAATACTGGGTTCATCTGGACAGAAGCAATAATCCTCAATGAAGCATAAGTAGTTTGTGCTGTGCGTTGCTTGTTGTAGTTGATCAAATTTTAGCTATATTGATCTACAGATGATGGGGCAGAAAACGACCTTGTGAGATAGAACTTGAGGTCATCAACGCGTTTGCCTCCATCAACACCATGACCCATGTGGATTTCTTTCACAGTGCTGATAACTCAGAGTCGTCTTGCTGTTGTTTGTATTTCATTCACAATATTCAGGGGTGAATGTTTATTTTTCACACATTTTCATCTTTTTTTTTTATATCTCACATATCATCCCTCTGTAACATACCATCTAATATTTGATGTATTTGCAAATGTCCCAGAGGTTGCTGTAATGTTGACCATGCGGCTGGAGACAATGACCTATAACACTGGTTCATTGCCTTAGGTACAGGCAACTTAGTGTCCTTACTAACACTCATCTGGACGAGAGATTTGTAAGACTCCCTAGAAACTGAAATCATCTCTACAGAAACACTGAGAATTTTGAAATAGATTGACACATAATGGAATTCCATCGTACCTTTCTCCTTCTTGAAGGAACTTGAAATCATCACCTTCTCTGATAGGGAAGTTATTTCTCAACCAGATGACGGTGGGTTTGGGATTCCCTGAGACCACGCACTCAAATTTCACTGGCTGACCCTCAACCGCATCCTGTTTCTCGATTCTCTTCAGAAACTTCGGCGCATCTTCAGTTTCAGGTGCAGTGAAATAACTGTCACTATCACTTCCTGTGGGTTCTATAAACGATAATGAAGAAAACGTAGCACTATATTATCAATCGGAAGAAAAATATCTGAATATGCCAAAACACACTAGTGTCGGAAGGTCAAGTACAATATTGATAAGACTATCACCAACAATATAATTAAAATTTTGATCAGACAAATCACAAATACTATATGCTCACATTGTTTATACATTAATATTTATGAAATTTCTGAAATTGGACTTCATTACGACCATTGCACTAGAAAGTTTACCAAATTTTATTTCAAGTTGAAACTACACACAATTTACTAGAAAGTTTACCAAATTTTATTTCAAGTTGAAACTACTCACAAATTTCTAAAACAGTGGTAAGTAAATAACTTACAAGTATAGGACAAAATAACTCTGACAAATACTTTTCAAGTTGACAAGCCTGGCTATTTAGCATCTTTATAGTTCAGGTTAGAATTACATTTCAGAAGTCCTCATTTGTTAACTGATGATACAATATTCTCAACAAGAATCTTGATTGTACTATAAAGTGGCTAGGAAAATGTTCAAAGCCCTGCTGCAGGAATGGCTTGGCCACACTGCCTTGATACTGGAGAATACTCAAGGTTTCAATGAGCTAATAGAATGCTTTAACATTGATAAAAAAAGGCAAAGTATTTGACATAAATGTTTTCCACACCATGAAACAAAGCAGACGTCCTAACTATGCTAAATAAAATCTGCATAAACATTAAAAATATTAAAAGGAAAGGTTCTTAGTTTCCAAATGAAATTTTTCTTGAGATGCTGATGATATGTAAGCATATTAGAATCGTATAGAGTATAGTTTTACAAAACACATATCGAACAATGATTGCTGAACGACGTATTTACATGTGGTTCAAGAATTTTCCGGTTAATTCACACTGATTTTCTTTTTTCCCTTTTATTGAAGAAGAAAGAAAATCTTTATAAAAATTGGGGATCAATTTCTGCCAAGATTTGAACCTTTTCATAATGCATCTTTATTGGACTTTCAGTATAAAATCAAACCATTGTATTTTTAGGAAACACACAATCTAATGGTAAGGTTTAAAAATTTAATGTTATCCTTCAAATGAGACAGCTGCCATAGTAAAGGAGTTACTATTCGGTATTTGCATACTTATGGTCATTTTACAGACTTATGTTTTGGTTTGACTGTATGCAGCCTAGATTGACAGAAGAACATGTGTTTATAACAGTAATGATCAACATGAACTGCTTCTTCAACGGAACACATGGACCTAGCATTATAAAATTGGACATAAAATTAATGGTATTGAGTTGACATTAAGTCTGTTGTAACTGCAGAGAACATATCACATACAAAGTTTATTTGACAAGGGCTGATCTTAAAAAAAGCTAAAACTTACTATGAAAGAACATCAAAAGCTATTTGAAAAGTTTCTTTATAATGAACACATTTTTCATTCACTTAGTTTCTAGAGCCTGTATTTCAATATTTCCTTTCACATAGTGTAATTTGTCATTTTTGCACCTCAAGCTCTTTTTTCACAGATTAGGCGCATTAGCTATTATTAGTATTAAAACCCAAGGAGCATTACATAATGAAAGAGTCTTGGCCACACGGACAAGTTGTGCAGAAGTGTTTACAGACATGCCATAACACAGATGCTGATCAGTTTCAGAAGATATCACCAATTGATGACTGAATGTGGGAAATATTAGACGGGAATGATATCATGCCACCTTCAGGGCCTCTCTGTTCATTGTGAACATTTTATTGACAATTATGTCTGGTAATTTACTCAAAATCATCCACTGGCTTTGAGGATTCATACACAGAATTCTGTTCCCAACACCTGACATCACCTCTTGGTTACAAGCATTTTGGTCTCCGTCGCTCCTACGCTGACAGTGTTTGTACTGTTCGTAAACTGTCTATGTTGATAACATTCGACCCAAAGGTAACTCCATTTACAATTGTCAATTGGGATTATCATGATCATATATTTCCTCTACACTTCATTGCAATGAGCAAGTATGACCACATAATATCTATCTTAAACTTAGATTAGTGCAAAGTTTGCTTGAGCCATTTTTGGCTGGGAGGGCTAAATTATTGCCATTATTTTATAACTTTTGCGATGCCAGTGTATTTGCAGATGCAGAAAACATCTTGGGCCATGATATTTGATAATTCAATAAATTATCAGTATAATCTGGTGTGATGACATCACAAAATTCACTGACATTGACAAAGCTATAATATTATCATGTAACTACTGTACTTGTGGTAAAAGGGAGAGGACGCTACAAAACGATGGGTCACGTTGAGACAGCCATTGAATGATAACATGAAATACTGTTGGGAAATCACACTGATTGACACTTAGAATGATTAAAGTCTCCAAAGGGCTCATCACTGACTAATTAGACATGTTCTGAAACCAATTAGTGGCTTTTCTTATTACTAAAATCAGCAACTGTGATGCAATCAGAATACACGCTGGTTTTTGTAAACACTCAACGCCTTGATAACATGACTGCCTAAGGGCTTAACGGTGCTGGAGATTTCCCATGATTCATTATGATTGTACCATCAGAGATTCTTCTGTGAAGTCTACCATGTCTCCCATGTGTAGACCAATTTTTTTATAATAAGTTGCACTTGTATGATTTGAAATCTTTCTAAATTGGAGGGAGATACTGTACATCTGGGAACACGGTTACTTAATTGCAAAAGGTAGCATGCGCATCAAAATTCACAGACTGAAATGTTTACCCTGTATCCAAACATTAAAAATCAAAATTAAGATCAGGGGGTCACTGTGCAGAATTTGGTAATGGACTAGAGAAACAACACTTTAAATTCAAAATGGTCACAACCTTGTGTTGACGCCATGGGAAAAATTAAGTTTTCCATTTTCACAAAATTGAACCAGTGAAAAATTTATCAACTCAATGAGCTTCAAAATAAACCCAAGTGGTAGACCAAGTATTGTAAAAGTTGAGAGTCAAAATATCTGTGCCTGAGGCACATTCTGCCCTAAAAAAGATTGAAGACTTTGGCAGAGTTGATAAAGTCATGCTTTAGCCATGCTAATCCTGTCCGGCAAGAAATGTAGATTTCATGTCTCCCCTTCTGATGAAATCAACAAGTCATCGTTGATGACACAGTCCCCACTTGTTAATGGGTATTTTGATTACAGGTCCTCAGAGAGGATAGAGTCCTCTTCATTAGGTCTGTGATACAAATACTTTTGAATGAATTCGCTTGATACATGTCTGAGTTATGGTTCAGGACATGAAAAAATCGTAACAAAATGGTCGCACAGTGGCCATATTGGATCGCATCACAAAACAAATTGATGTGCATAGCTATGACATAGGTCAATGTCCTTGTACCAACTTTGAATAAAATCGGTTGAGATATGCCTGAGTTATGGCTCTGTACATGAAAAAATCGTAATAAAATGGCCGCACAGTGGCCATTTTGGATCGTATCACAAAACAAATTGCCGTGCACAGCTATGACATTTGTCAATAAGCTTGTACCAACTTTGAATAAAATCGGTTGAAACGTGCCTGAGTAATGGCTCTTTACATGAAAAAATCGTAATAAAATGGCCGCCTGGCGGCCATATTGGATTGTATCACAAAACAAATTGACGTGCATATCTATGACATTGGTCAATGTCCTTGAACCAACTCTGAATAAAATCAGTCGAAACATGCCTGAGTAATGGCTCTGTACATGAAAAAATCGTAATAAAATGGCCGCCTGGCGGCCATATTGGATCGTATCACAAAACAAATTGACGTGCACAGCTATGACATTGGTCGATGTCCTTGTACCAACTTTGAATAAAATCGGTTGGAACATGCCTGAGTTATGGCTCTGTACATGAAAAAATCGTAATAAAATGGCCGCCTGGCGGCCATATTGGATTGTATCACAAAACAAATTGACGTGCATATCTATGACATTGGTCGATGTCCTTGTACCAACTTTGAATAAAATCGGTTGCAACATGCCTGAGTTATGGCTCTGTACATGAAAAAATCGTAATAAAATGGCCGCCTGGCGGCCATATTGGATCGTATCACCAAACAAATTAGGCATCTGTATGACATATGAAGTAATCCTTGTACCAAGTTTGAATGAAATCGCTCCAGGCATCTCAGAGATATCTGCGTGAACGGACGGACGCACGGACGGACGCACGGACATGACCAAACCTATAAGTCCCCCCGGATGGTGTCCGTGGGGACTAAAAAAGGCACTCTTCAGACTTCATGTGCATATTCTATCTTTCTGGAAGATGGTGAACATTTTGAAGAGTATTAACCCTTTCACCACCATGGTTTGTCCCAAATCCATTGTTTTCTATGGTAAAGTTGGACCTGTATACAGGGAACTGAGGGTGAAAGGGTTAAAGTGGGCATGGAAAGATCAGAGACTTCTGAAATCAGAACATGTGAACTATTGAGAACTGCTCTAACCTTCCTTTGTGGTGGAATTTAGCAATCAAACGGAATGGCACGGCCATCTGGTAGTTTAAAACACATTCTTTCCTAGCCAACAAAAGTTTAGTTAGCTACTGAAGATAAAACTCACACATATAATCAGTCCATATAATCAGAGAATGCTCATATCTGAATGGGGATCACTTTCATTATGCAGGGGAACTTTTTAGTCCTTATGGAACTTCAAAGCATCATAGGTTATATAAGGTGGCCAATACAGCTCTGCTTGGTTATTTTGGTAATGATAAAACAATCATCTTCATTCTAATAATACTGACATGGAGTTACTTGGGGCCTAAATGCCAGCCATTAAAGCCATCAGAACAGGTATCTCTCAGATTTTTTATTTAAAAATTACAGGCATGTCCTGAAAGATACAAACCAGCCACTTTCACTCTGTTTTTCAAAACTTAATAAACGTGCTTAGTCAGCTGAAAAATCAAATCTAAAAGCATTTTACCAACCAATGCTGGTCATCAATATGTAAATTGTTGTTGAAATCTATGTCACTGAGACTCGAACTGAAATAAGAAAACCTTTATGTGCAATTAATTACACAATTAATTTGTAATTATGATAAAATTTCACCAAACATTGTATTCAGAGTTTTGAAAAAAAGTCTTGAGAATAATTCGGCCTCTTCAGTGCCTTCTACATAAACAAATCAATTTTTTTTGCTGAGTTGACATCTTCACCCTGGGAGAAGTGAAGTCAAGAGATAACTTTGGGAGGTCAAGAGAGTTTTGGGAACAACCTTTAATTCTGCTCTGCATTGTACACTTAACCAGAAACATCAATGAAACTTGCTTCATCTCAAGTGGTTCATCATTGGAGGCCAGCATGGATTGCCTTGTACATGCCATCTACTTGTTAAGAATTATGGTCAATGGTCAGAAGAAGCTTAAATTGGCATTCATTTGAACCAAATATTTTTATGCTAATGATAGGTTAGGCCATTGTATCATCATTTTCCTGTTTTCTTTCTGAGCACAACATTATTGTCAACAAGTGTTTCAGCTTTAAATATTGATACAAATACTATTTTTTGAATCAATTATAAACAGATATGTCATTTTATTGCACTAAACAACTTTCAAACAACTTCTGTCTCAACAACTTTAATGCTGGTCTCCTTGTTCAATTCTACAAGTGTCTGCCTACGTGATAAACATGAACTCTGAAACACCACATCCATGACACTATTTCCAAACTTGGTCAGCTGATAATGTACAGAAGTTCACTGCTCTCTGAGTAAGACCAGTAGCAGTAGGAATGTTAATTCCCAAATGTTAGGCATACTTCGCCATCTCAGCATCAACCCAAACCCCTGATTTAACATGTTTATTTTTGCAAACATCTGTTTTTCTTTTCTGAGAGAAATGCTGCAGTGTCCTTCAAGATTTTTCTAGAATCAATACTTGCATCTTTGATGTCCCTCAAGTAAATTCAAAAAGCTAAACTTTAACCAGACACAGTAAAAATCTTCTCATGCTATTCTTTTACTACTGTATTCAAAACCTACCCTACTTTCCCCTCAATGTTTATATTGAACTTAGTTTCATTACAGTTTCATTGATAAATGAATGGGAAAAGACGAATAAAATTGAGCAAACATCAAATATCATAATTCCTCATCAGTATCCATGACAACTTTTTCATTCAAAATAATAAAGACCAACCAATTCATCTCACATTTCTAAAGTTTGGTTTTTGGGTGTACATCTTTTAAGAAATAAATGCTTAATAATTTATCTTTTAATAAAAAATCACAAAAATGAAATTTTTGCCCTTTTTGTGCCAAACAGAAATCTCACAAAACTTGTGGTAGTTTGTGAAAGATGTCCCATATTTTGCTCTTTGAATTTCTTTTCTTAGACTAGTTCTATTATTTCACTGACAACTTGAAATTGTAGCAAATTTGAAGTTTATCTAGCAATGAATGCACCAGAACATTACACTTTGGTTTATGGCACTCTTAAACACAATAAACCCATGAGACTTTAAAATGTAAAAGCTAATAACATTGCGTCAAACTTTCTTATGACTTATTTTTTATTTTTACTTTGGTGAAGACTAGTTGCAGCTGTTCTCAGCTGTCATCAACTGACACATTTTTAAATATTTTTGATCACTGCACTGGCTGGCCCCTGTCAACAATTTCCGATGATCACTAAAATAATTTCAGTAAAATATAGTATTACCAGAAGCACTGTCCGTTTAACTCTTCATTTACTGGTTTTTCAGGACATATTGATCAGCAAATATTTTTCTTACAAATCAGTAATTTCTTAGATCAGTAGGTGCAGATTGATTTTTGAAGGTTAGAATAATATTCTCAAAATCTAGCAAAGGCCGATCATTATTTTAATTCTCAATCCAGCAAAAGAGTGAAAGTAGATTTTTGGCAATGCCTTCACTTCATTGTATGAGAGAAAGTCATAGATGGTCATCACTTTGACCCGTCTTTCATAACATTATCTTTGTCTGACTCAACCCTACACATTCTGCTTTACTACTGACAACACAAACATTAACCTTTCCCCTGAGGTAAGACTCTTTCAGTTTCCTCAATTCATTCTCTTTAACTTGTTCGAAGCAGAAAGTATATGTAAAATATGTTTCATTAGGGAGGCCCTATTTTTTGCAAATATTTTAATCAAATCTAGTTCATCAGATAGAAAATGTTTGAATATCATTATAAAATTGATATGCTTGGTACTAAATGTGAGTTTCTAGTAAACTTGTTCACAATGCTGTGGTAAACGTGTTCACAATGCTGTACTAATACACAGAAGCCATTAAACTTTACTTTACTTCTATCATATACACATCACTGCTGTAACATGCTCTGACAATTTTATCAGAACTCATAAAAAAATCACTCAATGAGAAATTCCAGACACAGTGTGAATCACATCCAATACTGAAATCAATAAACTTACTCCTCAAAAGTCATATTAAATAAACAAACGGGAATTATTCAGGCAGGAGATTTCAACCAAAGCAATATTGGTTCCTGGCTATTTCTAAAATTCTTGAAGTATGATACTTGATTCACCGCATGGAATCATAAAACCTGTAAAATAACCGGCTTGTGATCGCAAGATGGTCAAATTTTCCGAGACACCATCAATTCAAGCAAAAGAAGCATGTCACTGCTCACAGGAATTTCTTAGTATAGCAACCTACACCTTTGCTCCATCTCCAGCCAAGTGATCTTGTCAAATCAAGACAAACGCAAATACACGATGACATCTTCTGTGATTTCATTTCTTTCAGTAACAGAAACTTGCACTAACACAGAATGCAAGTAATGGCATTTGCTCTCTGCCTGGGGATTGTTTCACACCAAAACAAACCACAGTTAACAGTCATCTAAATCACCCTATTTCTCTCTAACTAGGCCTGATCATGACAAAAAAACCCAATCGGGTGAAACCAATGTTGGGAGGTGAAACTCATTAGTCAGAAACTCAACTCTACTTCACCTCAGTATGTACCAATACACAGAGAATATTTAAAACTTTCCATAAAATTATTCAAACTTTTTATTTCCTATATGGGATTTTCTTCATATCGATATCAATGTTTCCTTATTATACTTAGAAAAAGTTCATAGTTTCTTACGTGGACAAAAGCTTCTGAAATATATTTTTTGATTCCACACACATATCAATGACTTCATAGATTTTTGGATCACACAGAGTCCCTACATGGCTTCTGCTTTTACACGAAACACCTGACTGTCAAATGTTTACATCCACAAGAGACCATCACCCTTTGTTTAAAACGAAAAAGCACAAAGAAAGCACCATACTTGCTCTAAATCAGAAGATAATTATAGACAAATTCATTTTCTTGCGGCCAGATAAAATGCAAGGTCTTGATATGCAACAGCTAGCTCTTAAATCACACAGCAGCTATCGACAGCTGTCTAAAATAAATACCACCGCTGACAAGTTGCGACAACCTTCCATTTTCTGTAAGCATCCGTCAGACAATATTTCATTGTGGACCACACGGGTTCAATAATATTTTTTAAACTGATGATGTGAACGTGAAAGTCAAAATATCTGTAATGATGGAAAAATAAAAAAAGAATACAGTACCTATTATAGGTTCCAAGTAATGATAGTGAAGCATGTTGAGGAATATTTGAAGTCCAAAGCATAGACATGGACTGGAGTGTCACTAAATTACTTGTCTTGTAGTCAGATTCCTTACTCAATGACTCTTTGGATAAGTAACAGGAAAACTCCAGTATGGATTTCTGTTGTGATCTCTGATTGGCTCAACTTGTTGCTACGCTTCAACTGCACTGACTCGACTGTCTGGACTGTTGTATCTAGATTCCATCATGGCCCAGAGCCATTGCTTTTAAATTGATCCAATTAACACAGTGCTTCCTATCATGTTAAACCTTAATACACTAACTTGTGGGGTCTCTTTCAGACTCCCCAGAAACCACAGTATCCACAACATAGTTTTTTTATTATTTTCATCCAATCACCAACTAGAAGGATTGCATTTTGAATACATAATAAATCTAAAAGCCTGAATAATCCGATTCTTAAGAAACTTTACGACTGTTTTTTCATTACTTTTTACGACAAAACAATTCAGCATCTGTTGCAACATCAGCATGTCTGCATACACTATTACTTTATCTTTTTCGACAACATAAACACGATCTCAATGTTTGAATTTATGTATCCATCCATGAAGCAAGTATATATCTTAATGGTAATTCAGGTCAGCTTTTAGGAATCTCTGGTGCATTCAAGTCCTCAAATAAAACAAACATCTCAACTTGAATTCAAAGTTCATGGTCATCTGGAGTAAATATTTACATCATTCGAATGGTTCAGAAGTGGCTTGATGTTTAGACCATGCTAACTCATTTAATCAATGTATATTCTACAAGTCAGGATATAAAGAGTATTAACTTTTCACTGCCTACGTTTTGTGCAAATTGAAAATTAATTTTTTCCTATGAGTTCACAAACAGTAGATTTTGTCCAGACCATACTGGAAGTAAAAAAAATTAATGTCACAATGCTAGTTCCAAGGAGCTACAGAGCTGGTTGGAATAGACTCTGATCAAGGTGGTCATAGCTGTGAAACATTTCCATATTGGCAAAATAGTGAACTTTTAATAATTTGTGTATGCAACCAGAGAATATATAATGGCCATGCTTGGCATGATAGTAGCTGTGATGAACATCAATAAAATTAATATCATAGTTTAGTTCAGATATTAAAAGAAGAATTCAGATTTGTCTGCAGACCAGTGTAACGCAATAAATATAACATTGACATATTAAATTACATTTGAGAAATAAAACGCCACATTTGGACTTCAAATGTGTCTCTCTGTCAAAATGTTAAATACTTCATTTATCATGAATTAAACCGTTTAAGACTAGTTTACAATAGCAATACAAAATGAGAAAAATCTTGATGAATATTGTGTATTAATCTATCAAATTTCAGTAGTTATTTTACTTCCTCAGTCAGAAAGTGAATTTCACACTTTATACACAACATAGAACAAACAATATACTCCATTCAAAATACCATAAATAAATCAATTTTCAAGTATGGTGTTACAATTTAATGATAAAATGGATATTTATTAATCATCCGTATAGTTTGAAGCAAAAGGATATTTAGAGTTTTCACAGAGGTTTCTTGCCATCTATACCTTACAAGGTTATCAATTCAGTTTGACAATAATAGATATGTAAAACTCATGGAGTGAAAAAATTCAATGCACAAATAGGTTTCCAGGGTTCATTGACTGCGGATAGCAACAAATTTTACGGCATTCCGGAGGTGGGATAGTGTGCAATCAACCTTTAGGAGAAAGGTTCCATCCATACTTTGCTTCATTCCACTTAGCAGTAGATTACAACAACACACAGAGTTTGATAACTTTCTGCAGATTAGGTCTGATTGAAATTCATTCTTGTATTCTGTAGGAAAAGTATGCTAGTAATAACATTTTCTAAGCTTCCAAACAGGGCAGGTTGCTACATCCCATTTTGAAATCTTATTTTGGAAACCTCAGACCCTCTTGGAACATTTTAACTGCATTTTGCAAAGGTCACAGACAGAAATGTATCACTAAGATCTCAGCAACTAGAATTTTTTCAATGGAAAGAGAATATTTCTCATAGCAAAGATACCAAAGAAACAGTAAAAACCCCCAAGATGACTTACCGCTGAATCTACGATGAGGAAGATAGCTTGAACTGAGTTCACTTTCAGATTCTCTTCTCCTGCCAAGAATTTCACCATTATCAGTGTCTGTGTCTGTAACAAGTGCTGGAGGAAAGCTGGGAAGAATAGACGGATAAGGCACTGGTGGAATTTTACCCTTCCGTAGGAACTGTCTTGTTCTCCGGATGGCTTTCTGGAAGATTGCAATGCAAAGATGATTTATGTTTTTACGATTGTAAAAACTGTAAAATTAAGACGAATTTGTAGAAAACTTATTCTTTCTTGATGTATTGACCAGTTGAAAAATATCCACATAGAGATGGTTATGCTCATTCAGGAAAAGAGAGCTGTCTTTCCTACAGAAAACAGAAATGTAAAAAGTCAACAAAGATACTGCTTGAAATTTCTGGTAGAGCTGAATCCTTGGTATGGCTTTTTTTAGAAGGTCTTTTTTAGAAGTTAGGTAGCCTGTTTAACATTTCAAAACTTGTGAAAAAGATATAAGTGAATGAAAAGGTTGATGTTCTATAACATTTGGACACAAATAAGTATGAAAAGAAATCTTTGTTAAATTATATTTTATCATGGAAAACCAGCAGTATAACAAATCATGTGTGCAACATTTCATTAAAGATAGATTTCCACTGCTTTGGTCTTACCAAATCTATTGGTTAAGCACTGATAATTTATGTAAACTTGCAAAGTACGGCAAGTTTCACATGAAATGGTTCTTAAAGACAAGCCATTGTGAATAATTACTCACTAAAATACACAATGTCGTCAAGTAGTTGGATTGTGATTTATAGAATTTCATTGGAAAGCCAAAAGTCACATCAGTTTGAGGGTTTAGGGTGTTTAAAAAACAAGACGTTAGAATCGATGCATAACGCATCCCTCACAAACTGTTTGGTTTCTTATCAAGTTAATAATTTTGCCGTTTTCACTTGCACTATTTCAATTTCAAAATCCTTCACAAAGTTACTGTTTCATATTATTTTGAAATAAACAAATTCAAAATTCTTATTAAGTATATTATGCCATATACATGTACTTTTATTCCACACAGTTCAACGAGAGGGTATTCCTTTTCATTATTTACTTGTATTTTCTTTACGGTTTGGGAACATGGATAAATAATTTGGATACGTACTAGGGGGACTCTGGTAAAATTACATGGTAACCCTGGTAACATTATACAGCTTACTACTCTTACATTTTTACAGCATACTACTACCCTTAAGAAAAGCCCTGTGATGTTTGTGATGGTCACTGACTCGTAGAGATACAGGAACATAGGGTTCTAATGAATTGGCAAAGACCATCTTCAAGTTAGCAATTTCTAACATTGACCTTGGGGTTGATTTACAACCGCTTTACATAAGGGGTAATTGTTATACTCATTGTAAAGGATAGAGTAATGCATTTACTGTGTTTGGCAAGACAATGTAGAGTTGTGGACACAGACAGTGCTCTGTATCAATCATCAATAACCTAGGGAGTCGCAATGGTTGGGTTAAATTGGCTAGTCTCTAAAAGACCTTTAAGTTTGAGTTCATAAATCATTATTTGTGCCATGTGGTGATCGGTACGTTTTCAAGGAATATAGTGTGTGATAGAAACATTTGTGAGTGTTCAACAAACTTTCAATAGACAATCCAAACTGACTGCGGTAGGTAACCTTTTCTGGAAATTAGCAAGTTAAAGAGTAGAACTCATTGTTTTACATCAAGCAGATGTGAAGGCAAACATGGTTTTACAAATTGAGATTGGTGGATATGCATATTTCTGCTTTATCCCTTTCTTCACTGTAGCTGAATCAAATGCTGTTGTGTACTGTGGTGTAGGTTGGCCCAAGTATAGGAAATAGGGGTGAACTTAGGATCACGGATTCTCTGTAGACAATTTGATGGAAATTTTGATATTCAGGAAGGTTACCCCTACCTTTGGCAAAGTAATATCAATTCATCAGCTGTTCAGCAGAGAGATTGTATTAATACTACTAACCTACCTTACCAATCTACAAAACATTAAAAACTGTATCACAATTTGGGCTCACAAATTGTTAAGGTAGAACACACCTCGGGGACAGACATTCGGACTCTCAAACTTTTACAATTCTCGTCTGATATACCACATGTGGGGGTTCATTTTAAAGCTCTTGGTGAAAGAAAACTTTTCACCGGCTTAGTTTTTCGAAATTCCAAAATTTTTATTTTTCTCCATAGAGTTAACACAGGGATGGCGGCCATTTTGAATTTCTAATATCGGTAAATCTTGGGTTATATGTTTCTCTAGTACCAAAATTTGCACGGTGACCCCCTATTTTTATTCTTGATTTTGAAAGAGAATGATTGAAAGATTCCTTGAGGAAAGTTTGAGCAAAAGTTTAAGTCTTTCACTTTCGAGGTGCATACTACCTTAAGGGTGTCCATGCCATAAATAAATGATTCGTTATCATTAATTAGGTTCTTGACAATACTACAAAATTCACCCTGTCACAAGATGTCAACTTCTTATTCTGAATGATATTTTAAGCTTCACCTTATGAAAACTCTAGTTATATCATACAGTCACTTGTATAAACATATTATTTATTGAGTGAGGCCGCAAATTCCTACTTGCATAATTTGAGCGCTTCTAATTGGTTGGAACATACTTTAAAAGCAATCCATGAAACTCTATATGTTGTGCATACCATATCAATAAGGTCATCCAGTGAACTGATTTTTAATTCAAACTTTAAACAACAGTTGTTGACAAACTGCAGTGGTGAATAATTTTGGTAAAATGATAATGCAGAAATTAAGATCTATTCTCAGGCAAAGTTTGATTATGTAGTTCAAGATCCAAACTTAATATATCAATGTTTCCCTGATAATTATTTGAAACTTTCTGGTATTATGGCACAAGTTTTACCTGTCAATTAATATTAAAAATGGTCAGTGATTTTTCCAAGGGCCAATAAAAATAAAACCTAAATCTGATGCCAGTTTTAGTGAAATTGTCAGATAAAAGGTCTGTTATTTTTATGAAATTATTAGCTACTTTCAGTTTTTTTCAATATTCAACCAGGGGGGCGCGTGGCAAATCTTGCATGGATGAAATAATTAAAAAAATGCCAATCTTCTTAAATATGATTGTTTGTGACTTACATGGTGAAATTAACATATTTACAACTTTGAACCAATCAGAATACATTTGCATAATGAACTGAGCATATTCACCTTGCTTATAGGTTTGCCAACAATGTTTTTATGACAGTTTTGAAAAAATTAATCCCCTGAGCACTGTCAAAGTTTCCAAGAAATGAAATGAAACACAAGTATAATTTTCATGCATTTTTCAATGGCTCAGCATTTATTAGCATATTTCAAACTCTGGACCAATCAAAATAATTGTCTGTAAACCAATGGTCTGCTTAGCTCTGTGAAGTGATCACAAACATTTAAAAACAAAAGATATTGACAAAACTAAACTTTTTTACACTTTGATCCAGATGCATTAAATTATCTTAAAAGCTTTTATATCAGCGAATAAAACTTTGTACTTCTTAACATATCTGAAACTTTGGACCAATAACAAATAGTATGCCCTAAATATTCCAATTATTGAATTGTAACTATATTACACCATAAGGTTAAATTTCTATAAGTATTTCAATTTATAATAGTTACCTTCAGAACTCTTTATTAAACATTACAGCATGAGTGAAAGGTGGAATATTCAGGATTGTAAGTCAACGATATCATCTATATGTGTAGGGCATAACTACTCCATGATGAACATACCATAGTGTTGGACAACTAACAAGTGTATGTGTATTGTGGGTGTATGCAGATCTCATATTCTTTATTCTCTTTATTATTTTCTTTGTTTATTCATCAATTGAAGGTCACTGCTGACTCTAAGAGCTGCTGAAGAATTTAGGTGTAAACAACAGCTGCAACAAAACCTATGATGAAGAAAACAGAGATATTGATGAAGACATGATAAACATGATATCATGAGAAAAACAAGACATCGTGGATGCTGGCTCTGTCATCTGAAAGAATAAACACTGAGTAATCACAGCAATGATACTGATAAATATGAAGGCAATAATAATGGCTGGATATGTTGCAAACCAATGTTGCACTGTGAACGCAAAATTAGACCTTTGACATGATGGCACCTGGGAGTTTTCAGCCCAAAAATGATCACAGTTGAATAAGCACATTACATAAATAAAATATCTAGTTCTACTGGAAACTTTAATCTTAAGGAGGATGCATAAATAACTTTTCTGTCATTTTTAAAATATTTTTGTGTAGCCGCATGGTTAGCATCTATGCTTAACATTATGTATATAGCAAATGTGATCTATATGTTTATATATGTCTATATGTCTATATGTATATATAATGTATATGTATATATATATATATATATATATATATATATATAATGTATGTATGTATGTATGTATGTGTATGTGTGTGTGTGTATGTATGCATGTTTACATGTGTGTATGTATGTGTATATGTATGTATGTATATATGTATGTATTCTATATATATATATATATATATATATACCAAAACCATTCATCTTAAAAGTAAATATGCATTTGTAAACATGTTGTTACATGCGGGGGTCATTTTATTGATATGTGTACACCATATATATGTATATGTATATAACGTACAGATATGTACAAACGTATTGATGTACATCTTTCTATATATGAGTATTTTTGTAGATCAGTGTAGTCCATGTATGTATGGATGTATGGATGGATGGATGGATGGATGGCAATATGGATGGATAGATTGGATGTACCAATGTACCAAAATGTGTACTGAAGTGAACCTACAAACGGCAGTTACTTCTCTGACAACTAAAGTGGTTTAACTTTCTGTGGTTATAGCCTGGCTGACTGTATTGTACCAATACATCTAGGTTTATGTGTCTACATCTCACAACTATCTAAACTTTTCAGCATCTCACAGAATAAACACTCAGGCACAAGCGAGTGCGTCGTCTGCACCTAAATGTTCCATAAATTTGAAAAGTTTACATCAGGGCATCGCAGGGTCATCTGAAAGTCACTGTACTATCACACCAGACTTGCAAACATCACGTTTGAAATTTTCATAAAATTAATTGGATCCGAACACAGTCTGACACAGGGTAACAGTTCAAAGATTACCTGATCTTTGAATCCCAATTAAACTTTAATTTTCTCTCTAAATCTATAGACAAGTCTGACTAAAATTAAGAAGTCACACGTTACATCTGCAACTTTCAGCAAAATAACATACCACTTTCTCTGTTGTTTAGATTGTCTATTAATATTTATTCTATTAATATTTGTTCATTTTTTAGATATGTGTTTATATAAATCTTATGTTTTCTTCAAAAATTTGGCAGCCATGTAGGGCTATTGTCTATTTGTTTCATCTATGAAATATTTGAGGCATAAATTATTAACATATAACTTTATTAACTTTCATTAACTGGTGGTACTTTGAATGGTGTGGAAGTAAACAGACCATTATCATTTCTGTTGAAATCGACATAGAATTTCAGAAACTCCCTGCTACCTTAATGTCAGGGTGTGGAAATTTTGTAGAAGTTGATGATAAGATTGAGTACTAGGAAGGCCAATGCTTGCAATCAATAACAACAAAGTTCCCAGTCTAGAATGAAGATAGTGGCGCTCTTCCACTTGCAGATGATACAACTTTATCAGTAATCAGTAGAAACCCAGCTGTTAGCTGCTACAACCTTCCTTCTAGGCATTTGGTGAAACTAAAATCCTATACCAGCTGCTAGTCGTTGACATGTTTTAGACCTCACTGGTATGACAGAATTTTAAAGTCAAACACTTTCTTGCAAAGCTCTTTTGAGATTACAGCCGAACAATTTTCCAATCGTAAATGCATTTCAGTATTCTGCATGTGCATTATGACTACAAATGCATTTAAACAAAGGGCACTCCGAGTGTTGCCCCACCACTTGGTCCCAAGGATTGGAATGTACATTTCAATCCCGGATTTCAATATGGAAAAGCAATTACAGGAGATATCCACAAAGGATTGGTAGACGAGTTTAGGCCATGTGGATTTTAAATTACTGTAAATATCATCATTTTATTCATAATGAGTTTCCTAATATCACTGTGATTCACTTACAGAGGTCAATATCTGCATATTTTGATAACATTTTCATTATTTTTGTTCCGTAAAGCAAGTACAGTTCTTTCATCTACCTAGAGTGTGTTGAAATACACAGTATTAACCGTGCAAAGACAACAGTGTTGTGTACAGTATGCAGTGTGATTGGTCAAACTGAATTCCAGTCCAGTTTCAGATTCAATTTTCGACAACAATACTAGATATCAAATACGTGCAGACTGTGTTGCTGAGTGTGTATGTGACTTTACCTGTGCATAAAGTGTTCTGAAAGAAGGGAATACTCTTTCATTTAATTGCAAAATACATGCCCACTCCAGCCCAAAACAGTGGGCCCATTCTTGAAACATAATAATTCCATGATTTCTACCCCTCCCAAAATCCTTGAAATTGAACTATAAACTAATGTATCTTGGTATTAAGGGTTCTATTCACTCTTTTCAATGCTGATAATTAAGTCATGGTGTGAGTGATTTTGAAACTTTTCTAGAACCTTTTTAAAGAGTCATTTCACTCTTAAATGCACTCTGAGATATACAGTATTAGGCTTGTCAATTCAACTTGTACATATGTAGACTATATTGCTATTGTTACAAGTGAATTTCAGCAAAAATTCAAATGTTAGAAATACAAATTCACTTTCATGTTTACGCATTGCGTTGACAAGCTGAATAGTGGGACTGTTTCAGTATGCTTTGGGAGTAGAACAAGCAACTGCAGTTGGAGTAGAACAAGCAACTGTAGTTGATATACAGAACAAAAATTGTGAAAAAATTATCAAACGTTACAGCTACTGTACGTCCCTTTAATCCAAACCATGAACATGAGTAGTAACAGTGAATCTCTGAGTAATACTCGCTAACCTCTGACCTCCATTGACCTTTGGACCACACTGAGAACACATGCCGTTGGTTGCTGTCAAAGGTCAGGCTGCATATATGATATCATGGAGGCATGCATGCTCCAGTGGTGCATTCTTTCTGAGTTTAATTGCTGCTCGCGACGAGCGGCAGGTTCAGCACACGCCTTGCATACTATTAAGTGGAGTAATGCCTGCTTTTACATCCTATGTAGACTGTAATGTTTAAAGCCCACTACCATGAAAGCCAACCAAATCTTATAAGTAATGGAAAGACTACCAACCATCTTACTTATCAGATTTTATATCCTACATGTATATCAGCCTGAAGTTAAACAGTCCATCCTGCCAACATGGTGAAACACAACAGAAGATGTATTGGGTGGTGCAGTGAATTATTGAAAATAAAATCAAATTCAAAACATTTTAAAGTCTCTCCCACCAAAAAATCACGCCCACATAAAAAACTGTGCGTGTTCTTTTGACTTTTACAGTAAAACTGATCAGAAAGAATCAGCCACTTATCTTTCCTTCTCTATATAAATTTTTTCCATGACCATGTCATCAGCGGGAAAAAGTAAACAGAAAAATGTAAAAACGGTATATTCCATATCTGGTGTTACGTGTCAACCGTATCGGAAATGATTCCATTTCATAGTCATTTCATAAATGTCTAAGTAGGAATTGTTTTTTGGAAGGAGATGTTCAAATATGTCTGACTTTAATTTTGTTGCAATGTAAAATACCTTTCAGCGGGCCCTCCAGAAGTCTAGAATCTGGATGAAGCTATCCAGTAAATGGATATAAATAAAGCCCTAGTTTATAATAAAAGTTGGTACCACTTATCACCATATGACAACTTACAAAATATGTTTGTGGAGATTGATAGCTACTCTTAGAGGCTGTGACAGATGGATTGCTGACCAAACTTCAACAAATGAAATGACCTCGGAGGGAACAGCTAAGGGTCAAATACTTTTGTTTACTTTGGGATGGTATGACCACACATATTCCTTTGGGGTTGGGCTTGGGTTTGTCAAACCACTGCAAACCACTGCCTAATTTATGCACCCATACACTAACACTACATCAAACTCTCTTCCTGTTTCGTCTATTTATGCATGTCCTGTGCTAGGATAAATCACTCAATACACATTTTTTAGGTTTTAAATTGGAGGAATTTATGTCTAATTTGTACTTGGGTGGGGGAAGCATTTTTACACTGTTGGAGTAGAGCCCTGGGACCGCAGTCTATAATCTGAATATTTACCCATTATTGAAATTTATCTGTAATCTGAATGCAAGAAATGAAAAAGTTGTAAAGAAACTTGAAGAATTGCTACTTTTAACCAAACAAAGCATTGGGAGTTAACTGCCAAATGTCAACACTTCCCTGCACCTCACAGAAATCAAAGAGGAAAATAGAGCCACAGCTGTTTTCAGAAATCCTTTAGGAGAGACAAACTTTAAATTTATAAAAACAGACTATACTTTATTTCAAAGTATGACTAAGAAATGAACTTTCTGTCAATGAATTTGATCAATTATGTTTTAACATCTGCTGTGACACCAGAGTAAACTACTCAGTTTAGTGCTGATGCCAAAGAAAGTATTACACCAACTATTTCACTGTCATGGAATTCCTTCAAACCACGGACCATACCAGACTGACATTCATTGACCGGATTAAAGTACACTGCCACGAACATCGGTTTCTGAGGACATTTACCTCAAGGACCCTCGCAACACACGTGTCTCGCAAGGCGACCAACGTTTCATCAAGTTAAATTTAGCCTGAAATTGAGCGTGTTTTTGCATGCGGTAACCGGGCAAACTGTTATGAACAATTTGGTCTTGCTGTCAGGGCGTGGAGAATTCCATTTCACAGAAGGGGGGCCCCTGGGGATAAATTCTCTGCCTGTAGTCATTAGAGAGATTGGTCAATTCAAAAGACAAGCCACGGATGCTTGATTTAGATTCAAATTCTTACTCTAATGGAAAGGTCTATTTCTTGTAAATACTAAGTAATCTCCCAAGAAGCTGAGCTTTTTTTAATTCTGCATTTTTCATTTCATATGAGGTTGAATGTGAGGAATTTTTGCCGGCTGTAAAGCATTCAAAGCCAACACCATGGGGCCTCTGAAGCTTCCAGCATTCTTTTCATCACTTGTCCTTATAGACAGTTATATCCATCACCGACGGCTATGCCGCTAATTTCAATTTGACGTTGGGGACCATGAAATCATGGTGACGTATCTGACCGGGGCGTGATTGGCATGTCTTTGGCAATGGGTGGTTGAAGATCCTACAAATAGACAAACCCTCCACAATCACCAACTCTCTGTATGTATTTTCCACTCACACATCTCACGTACCACTTAGGCTACTACTAGGGTATCTCGGTGCTGACTACCGTATCTTAACTTTGGGAATTTGCCAGATAGTCAAAAATGGGTCAAACTTGTTCGATGTAAAGAACCTGTTTATGTTACAGAAACTCTTCAATGAGGCCCAAACAGGTTCAGAATATAAACTTAATATTCAAATGAAATTCTATTATCACACAAGCGCTATCTCAAAATCTTCACGCCCATAGCTATCAGGAATATTTTTGCCTAATCTTTGATGGTGTAAAAATCTTGTCACATTACGACTAACTGATCATGATTTGTAGTAACAGGAAACTTAACAAATCCAAACAAAGTGCTTCCAGTTGACAAATTTTCATCTAAGGAAACATTTTGTATTCATTTCAAGGAGTCAGTGATCATTTTTGGACTTAATTTTCTATTCAAACTTTTTATAATTTACTATCTTTACTGTGAGGGGAAAAAAATCAAAATTACTCTCACATTCATGTACACAATCTCGCACTGTATGTCTGGACACACATTAACAATGTACAAGTCAAGAGTGTGGTTTTTATTACATCACTTTAACGGGATTATCATTAAACAAAATTTAAATAAAACTGACAGAGACAAAATAAAAAATTTGTGAGATTTTTTTTCCTTGTTTTTCTGCATATTCTTTTCAATTACTGTGCTGTGCATTGCAGAGTTCAGTCCGTTTTAAGAAACTCAGCAGAAGGAGTGACAATAATATTTTCAGTATGGAGTTCTACAAAGTTACAAGGCATTTCACTAATCTATCATTGCAGGCACAATGTACAGATATGATTCTGTTCAATCAATTTAGTTTTTGTTTTTGTTTAAAATTTTTTTTTTTGAAAGCGAGAATTTGAACAGTTTCATATCTATACGTTGCTGGAATTGCACACAATTTGTACATTCTACATAGGTGAGTACGGCTTCACATAACCTAATTTCATACAAGTTCTGGATCAGGGTTCTTTTTTTTATCTTTTTTTGTATTTTTTGGTAGCAATTCACAATACATACAGGCACACATAAAAACTCTTTTTTTTTAATTTAAAACTCAGCAATAATGCAAGTCAAAATGGTTTGTTCTAAAAGACTGCACACTCACATCAAAAAAGATTGGGGAATTTCAATACAAAACGTGGTCTGACATGTGAGGCTAACCATTTAGCATGATATTTCTAAAATGCATCCTTTTTTCCCCGTTTGAGGAATTCACTGTCTTGTTGTCTACATGGCCTAGACCATAGATGTACCTCCGAATACAAGCTGTGAGATCTGGGGGCTGAAAAACTCCCAGAACAAGTACAAACACAGTGACAGTTGGGAGGGGGAGGGGGCTTTCCACTAGCCCCCTCACAGACAGGATGAAAAAAGCTGAACCTCAATCTTGGAGGGTAAAGAGATAGAAAGTATTGTATACAGCACGCAGAAAGAGAGATCGATAGCCAATCACAGCGATAATTTCCCCATACGCGTTAGTGCTCTCACTGCATTGAAAGCTTTCTGTAAAACGAAAAGTGAAAAATAGTGTCAGTATTTTGATATGTAGTTGTCATGGAGACCAAGAACTGAAATGAAAATCACATGTTAAAGTAGCATATCGATAGTTACATGTATTTAAGTGGAATATCAAATGAAATAACAATTATATTGATCTTCGTAGACATTAAGTATCCCAGTATTCAGCACTCTTCTCCAGATTCCTCGCAGAAGAACTAAGTGACAATAGTTGATGAGAATCTCCTGCAATTAGATCTATTACACTGCAACACTGATAGAAGTGATGAAAGAATCTTGAAATCAAACTTTCAGAGGAAGCAATCAAAATTAGTATAGGAAGGGAAACTGAACCCAGTTTTGTATTGGGAATGGATTGCCATGGGAACAACATTCTTTCAAATGATTACCAATTCACAGCAAGATGTTTATGTTTGCCTTCCCATAATATTCACATTCTTTGGTCAGTAAAGTTGGTCAATATTTCAGTAGATGTTAATACTAGGTGTACAAGACATGTTAGGTGACTTACCATGCAGTTTTTCACAAAACGTTCCTGGTTTCTATTTACGTAAGTTGAAATGGAGTCAGGTGCTCGGGTTGAAATCAAAAGTGAATTGTAAGCAAAAATGGCAATTAAAGTCACTGTATGTTAGGATGTTGTTAAGCAAATAGGGAAGGGTGGTTAGTAGTTCAGTAGCCATATTATTAAGATAACATTTTCAGCTGGAAAGTTATTTCTGATTTGGATTCAGAGTAAATAAAAACAACACTATAACACAAACACTATAATCCATAATACTGGATTATTTCTTATGATTATTTTTGTCCATTGAAGTGTCTTAGATCAGTATTTTGACTTCTCACTTTTGCACATGAACTTTCGGTCAGATGACTCTCAAACAAATATGCCAGGTGAATTGTCCCTGGCTCTTCCCCTACGAACCAATCATATCAGTTTTTTGGTCAACTTTTCCTACAGTGTTGATCCAAAACGCCGCATGTAGAGTAAAACATGAAAGTGGACCAGCCGTGAAAGGTAAGTTGCATCAGTCTGATTTTGGCCATGTTACACTAAATGTTAGTATATTATCTCCACGATGCATCCAGAATAAAACTGAGGAGAGTAGAAAACCCTGTAATTACTAACCTGCCACTTTCGTCTTGCCAAGAACCTTCTGATTCTGGCCTTGGAGATTTTGTGCGAGCTAGCAACATCTTTCTGCAATGGCAAAAGGCGAAAAAAAATCATGTTAGAAGTGATGTAATAAGCTGGCTTCACAACTTCCTTTGGAGATGATGAAGATCAGAATCATATCAGTAATAGAATGATGAGGTGTAATTTTGAACATTTTCAAACAGTTGAATATTTTCAATCGAGCTTAAAATCAGAGGTGAATACAAAATAAATTATACACAGAAAAATAAATAAAATTAACCCTATCTCCATTCCTTCACCAAAGATTCATCAAATGATCAGCATATTTGCCTATTTTCTGCACAGAGAAATTACAAAACTATTTCATGATGGGATAGAAAAATTTTTGATTGTTATTCCCCGTTTTCCCTGCATCTATATTTGAATCAATACTTCAAAGAAAAGAATTCAGCAACGAGATGACAAAAAGTTGAAAGACACGGAAAAAAGACTCAATGGGGTAAACTCTGGTCTGCTTTTCATTCACAACTAATTCATTTGATACTGTGAGTGATGTGATGATATGAATTTGATGGATCAATGGGAAAAAAGGACAACCAGGGAGGAGTTTGATTCTGACAACTGTGAACGAAAAGGAAAATGAGTGTCACATACCTTTATCCAATCATGTTCTAGGCACTCTGCTGCAGATAGTCTCTCCCTGTAAACAGATCCAGACAGACAAAAATAGCAGTGTTAAATCTATGGAAACTGTTTGTCATATAATAACCTATAAAACATGATACATCAATATTTGTGTCAGTGATAAAACACAATGGGATCATACTTGTCTTGCATTGTATTACCATACATCACCTGATATCATAGCCATGCCAATACGACATTCACCAGACCCACATAGCAGATATCAGTTTACAGATAATCAACTCTAGAAGTCACAACTACAATAATTTCAATGTATGCCCTATTTTAAATATTTTCATCCAATTAAACATGAATAAAGTAATGTGGCAGATTGTTTCAAATTTTTATCAACAATTGGTATGAAATCTAAACCACTCCTTTTTCATTTCAATCTGATCACATCTTGGGCAATTATTTTCTGTATCATGTACAAGAATTCCAGCATAAGTACCTATATATATTAACTACTGTAGCAGAGACTTCAAAATTTGATACTGTACAGATGTGTTTAACTCTGTATGGATGTGTAAATTTACGTATTCACTTTGGAAATCAGAATGTGGATCTAGAAATTGGGCATGTCACTTTTATTTGAAGTTTGAACCATGCAGGCTTTGAGGTAATTCTCAACCTGTGTCAACATTGTAACTATTACTATTGCCAAACCGTAAAACATCCAATATGACTGATAACTCGTAAATTACCATAGAGTATCATAAATTTAGACTACGCATCATATAAATCACTCATCCTTAAAGGTATACTGTCACCTGTTCCAATTTTGCTACAGTTACCATGGAAAAAGAAAATCTAACCAATCACGCGGGTGGCCGCTTTTTAAAAACAGCGCCCTCATATTATCATTTTGAATACCAAGGAACGCCCCTTTGACCATATATGGGTATATTTAGATTACGGGTGACTGTATACCTTTAATTGTGATAACTGGAAATCACAAATTCTAATGACAAGGACGATTAATGTTTTGCCAATGCATTAGCTTGCATGAACAGACAGTTATACATTTGGTTAGAATGGCCGTTAAGACAGATTTTGACAGAATATGTAGTTTCCATGTTTGCGTTAATGTTTGAGATACATAGATGTGAATAAATGAAAATTACATAGTGTATACTTACGTTGGGTCAAGAACAAGAAGATTTTCAATAAACTCTTTAGATGCATCTGAGATCTCATCGAAAGACTCGTCCTCAAAGTCCCATTCAGCTGATGTGACGTTGGACATGGTTTCTCCATCGTTGTCTCCCATAAATGGTGAGAGACCGCTAAGCAGAACGTAGCAGATCACACCTACACTCCACATGTCTGTAGCTTTTGTAATCTTGTCGTAGTTTATTACTTCAGGTGCTGTGAACTCTGGGGTACCAAACATTACCTTAAGGGTTTCCTTTGGGTTGTATTTTCGAGCGAGGCCAAAGTCAATAATCTTGATCTTGTTACTCTTGGGCCTGACACAGAGAATATTTTCAGGCTGTCGAGAGAAAAAGAGAAGAAAACAAATATCTGCTGGTTAGAAACTTTTTTGAAAATGATGGTAATGCTGTCAGCTAAAAATTATAATAGAAATTTAAAGTGAAAATTTTGCAATTTTTCAAAGTTGGAAATGTAGCTGAAAAACCAATTTTTGTATGACGCTGATCAGGACAAATTATCATTTTTGTTAATAATGCTGTATCATATCAAATTTACTGTTAACATAGAACTGACATGCATCTATGGAAATCTGAAAATTTCAGAAGTACAGTGGATATAGAAAGATAATATGAAGTTTTTTCTAACTGAATGAAAATGGGCAATAGTTATAATGAACGCAGTATTTGATTTCAAGGGAGAAAGAGGACTTCCACATAATACAATTACTTTGAAAAACTCGATAAGCTGATGAAATGATTTGCAGAAATTTGATATAATGACAGTTCAGACCAAAAAAAGAAAACAGCAGTGGGAGGTCAAATTCTCCATTGCTGCTGCTTTGAAGACATTAGAGTTTGAAGCACAGGGACATTGTCAGCATGCAAGGGCCATAGTTTGTCTCTCCAGTGTGTGTAAAGTATACGCCTATTCTAAACATCGGATCATTAAACGGCAACATTTTTTCTGGAGCAATGGCATGGACATTCTTGGTATGATGAAAAGTACATGTACAGGCTTGTGTCGGAGACCTTCCACATTGAAACAATGAACTTGAATGACCTCACAAAGAAACATAACCATCATACGTTTACAAATGACAGATCTTTTTTCCTTTCTCTCTCTTTTTTTTACTTCTTTTAGACATCTTCAGATATTAACAATGTTCAAGCTTTGGGTCAGTGTCAAATTTCTAGAATTCCTTTCCTTGCCTACTCTAAGGATTAAATTGGATAGTTTCAGAGTTAATGTTAATCAGTTATTATATACCAGTCAGGGGGACAGTGGTTTTCAAATTGACATTCCATGTACAACCACACAGATCTTTCAGATCTCACATATTTGAGCAAACAAGCCATAACCTGATGGGGAGGTCAACTGAAAAATCTAATGTAAACTGTGTCTGGAGAATCTGCATATGGTGATGGGTCATTTCACAGTAGAATGTTTTCCTAACACGTCTGAGTGTTTGAGCTATGCATTGCTATTTTCAAATTTTGTATAAAAGAACCCTATAGCCATGCTAAATACAAGATGTTTTTGCTGGCTGTATTTGTCTAAAATATATCCTACGGCTAAACATCACAAATGAAGTAACAACGATGCCCCTACTGTGAATACCAGTCTTATGAAAGTTCTTGCTAGGAATCACAGGGGGTTTTGTAAATTACATGCTTTTTATAAAATAATTTCCGACTGATAAACATCAATGCAAGATTTGCATGTCATTTTGGTTCAGGGTTGTTTAATGTACTTGGAAAATTGTGCAAGGCACTTGCATTACTCTGTGCGTGGAGATTTCAAAATCTCATCCTATGGTAAATGGTGTTATGATTCAACAACCATAACGCGCCTTGACATTGAGATGATGTATCATCACAGAAGGCTTTTGTACTTGTCCTTATTTTGTTTTTGAATGTACCACTAAACCAAACAAGCGAAAACAATAGCTTAAACCACATCCTTACCAAAGATTGTCGGGCAAGATGATAAGTCTGTCATTTATTGGGGAAGTGGGATTTCTTACCTTCATATCTAGATGAAGGATGTTTTTCAAATGCATGAACACTACACCCTCACATATCTGCCTCATAAAGAATACAACTTCTTTCTCTGTCAGCTGGAAATCTTCTGCAACAACACGTTCAAACAACTCTCCACCTGATACACTGAAATAAAAGACAAATTTTCCACTCAGTGTTAATGTTTTATCACCAATAAAAACCAGTGTGGTCAATAGAGACAGAGTCAATGTTACTTAACTGAAATACCAGTCAATGAATATAATCAATGAACAGGGAATGTACTGTCAATGAAAATCCAGAGTGTTAATGAAATGGGTGTATTAAGTCAATGAAAGTCAAGTCTCTGTAAGTGAACTTGTAAAGTCAATGAAAACCAAGTTCAGTGTTCATGAATAACATTATCATCAGTACGACGATGTCAAGCACCTATGTTCAGTCAGTGAAGATCAAGCTAGTGTTAAAGAATGGGTTTGTTAAGTCAATGAAATCCAAGTCAGTGTCAATGAACTGAATATTTCAAGTCAATGAAATCCAATCAGTGTTGATGAACTAATTTTCAAGTCAATGAAGACCAAGCTGGCATACACAAATGAATACAAGCTAATGAAAGTGCAATCTATAAAAAGCAAAACACAAACATGCTTGCAGTGTTTAGTATGACAAGTTAAAAGTTTGAGTCTTTCTTGAGGATGATATACATCCTTGAAGAAAATCAATGAGACTTGCTCTGAAATGTCAGTGGGATGCGTTTGAGTTCGACACTCCATCAAGAACAACATTTGCATTAATTTTTATGGTTTTTTTTAATGATCCTTTTCAATATTTAGTTTCCATCCTTTATCCATGCATGATTGAAAACAAATGTTCTCCATGTTGTAACTGATAATGAAATACTCAAAGCGTACTTTGAGTATACTCACAATTCCAAGATAAGTACATAGTTATCGCCTGATGCAAAAGCGTCGTACAGCTGCAATAGTTTTGGATGTTGTAAAATTTGCATGATGGAAACCTCATTGTCTACTTCTTCTCTATCAGTCTGAGATGTTACTTTGATGAATTTGGCTGCCAGAATTCTTTTGGTCTTCTTTTCCACACATTTATTAACAGTACCAAATTTGCCCCTGAAAAAAACAAAAATCATTATGCAAGACATTATTTACCAATGATGTCAGGCATTATAAATAAAACACTCACAAGGTTTTTCGATTCTATAACTCTACTGAAAGATACTTTGATTGAAATTCACTCAAAACTTTTCTTAACTGTAATTAATTTCTTTGAATTTCAAGTATTAAAGTGAATAATTATGACATTTCTGAAAATCTAATATTTTGCAAACATGTTAGAAATATTCAGAAGAGCATAGCTTGCATAGGACAAGTTGGTTTTACTCATTATTAAGCTGGCATTTTATCCCAGCATGAGGTCTCTATGTCATAAAACAAGTTAACATCTAAAATCCATAGGCATCTGAAGATTCATGTAATTTCCATATGGTTGTGAAAGGAATGGCTGGCGTGGTCACATCACGGAATGCAGCTTGTATTCCTCAACGGAAGATTTCTGATTATCAAATGATGGGTATTTATTTTTGACAAAAATTAACCTTCAAAGCAAGGGCACTTTCTTATGAATGGTCAGCTTATCACTGTAACCAATCAACTCGGGCAGCCACTAACTTCATGTGTTTTTTTACTCTTGTCACTGTGGACAGGGAGCAGTGATAAAGATATGCCTATTTTCAACAGATAGATAATTTGCCAGGGGCTAAGAATGTGGAAAGTCCTAGGTCAATTCAAAATGTCAACATGTCAGTGAAGAAAGAATCCTTCCTGCAAATACACGGGGGATGACGGCCATCACTTGGAAATAACTTCAACATCACATTTTTTCCTGTTTTTCACATATCTACATAACCTGCCAGAGGCCCTAACTCAAATTTCACCGATGATTTCAACCTGGTATTTCAGCTAATATGCAACTAACAACAGCTGAATGTCGGTTTAACAGGACTTGTTTTAAAAAAAGTTTGAAGTCAAATACTTTCAATTTTTTGAACATCTGATGCTATCTGTCCTGCTGTGTTTGCTCATTTGGGTCAAGGGTCAAAGGTGAACTTCAGTATCTCTGTTGCCTTATCTACAGGTTAAAGTTATTCGCTGAGGAAAAAATGTTCCACAAAGAGATGGAAGCTTTGCAGCAAAGCTGTAACTGTGCCTATGTGCTCTGTCAGTAAACCAACAATTTGATCGGTGTGTACATCAGATAAAAAAGTCTCTGATACTGAACTTTTCAAGAAATTAATTTTGCTGTAGTTTTCCTCAGACAATTTGATAAATAAAACCTATATAAGTGGATATAAACCTATCAAAAATTTTGTCTAACCTGACATATACTGGGGGATCATAGTGTTTGTATAAACTTATACAGCTAGAACAGTTTTCTATGTTTGATTCTTGTTTTTCAGTTCTTGAAGTACTGAACAACAGTAGCCATCTGTACCAGGAAATCTCATTTCCTTTCTGCTGGAATCCCCAGAGACAGACAGCCGGCATCAAGAGGGCAAACTAAACGGAAACTATCCTGATTATAAGTCTGATCTCTCACCTTCCAAGTTCTTCTTTGATTTGATAGAAATCTCGAACATTTGTATCTTTCACTTTTACATCTCTTGGTTCGAAGGCTTGTTCATCTGTGAAGAGAAAAATCAAACACTCTGTGATGAGTTTAATTTTCAGTGTTCAGAACCTTCATTTGCAAGAATCACACAAACATATCTTCACTATGTGACCACAGTATATACTCTTTTTGGCTATGACATTAACAAGTTAACAAACAGAATGACTCTAACAGAGTCCATACACCTAAAGTCACATAAATTCATGGACATTCAAGGACTTTTTCAGCAATTTTCAAATTTTTCTTGAGGTCCAAAATACCATTTTCCAGATAATATTTTTACTGTATATCATCTTTATGACATCATGACTGGTTATCTTGTCATTTATGACAATTGCAGGTAGATTTTTAATTTTCCAGTAACTAGTTTTGGGACATCATTTCATTTTCAAGAACTTTTTCAGGAGGCTTTCAAGGACTTTTCAGCAAAGGAATCCTGCTCTCAAATGCATAACTTCTTCCAAAAGATTGTCATCGAGGGCACATACTCAAAATGTATTTATTGTTTCATTCATATCATGTGTGATGGAGTCAGTTTGTTAATCACATTTCCTATCATTGCTCATGAAATTTCATCACTTGACACAGCTATCAACTTTAGTGACCTCTTTTTCTCCCTAACCCTAGGGTGTTCTGATTTTTTTAGACACTAGAGGACAAAACAGTTTAAAATAAGAACAGGGACAATGACAAGTAAGTGGGCAAATGACGTCAATGGCAATAACCATATATGGAAATCTCATGTAAACTAATCCATGGGATGGTCAGCGTTAGTTTGTGATTTACACCGATGGATTGGCATGACACCCAACCCATTGTAAACAGTGAACTTGAAGGCCAGTCACAGAAATTACTGTCTCTGTATTACATGATGATCTGGGGAGAATCGGGGACTGTTTCTGAAAGCAGCAGGCAAACTGCTATCGGCTGACTTTGTGGAAAGGAAAGCTGGCTACTGGTATTACGGATAGGGCAGTACTGGAATGTCCTACAGTGCAAAATGCAAGCCTCAGTAATGGAAAGTTTAAGATGTCAACAGTACGAGGGCCAGGGCGGGGAGTTTCTAGCGTAGTATGTCTTGATTGGCCTCTGGTTAGTAACCAGGCCCACAAGGGCAAGGCACAACGACTACATGTAATCTACATGCATTTATAAAGTATTTGGGGATGTTTCAATTTAACTAGTCAACATACACAGTTGAAGCAAAGATAAAATCAAATACATCTCTCACCTGGTTCATCCTCTTCGTCCATTTCTTCCTCTGTGTCCAAAAATAAAATACAAGTAGACAGTGAGAAAACCTGTTTCTCATAAATTATATGTGCAAGATAGTTTGACTTAAAATATGCCAATCAAAAGAACTCCTGAATAACATAACACTGTTCACTCAGCAAACGTCTAGAACGCCTATATCTGGTTGTTTTCTCAAATATTTCTCAACTCAACACAGTCTATGGAAAACATTTCAATACCTCTGATACAAAAACATACAAAGATGTCATTAAGAGATAGAAGTATAATTTTTTAGTGTTTTAAAAAGAACTTAATTGAAAGCAAGTGTATAAACTTACGTGGTGAATCTGATGGTGTGATTTCCTCGGAAACAAGACTAGGTTTACTCTTTCCGACTGCATTGACACAGCACACTCGGAATAGGTATATCTCGCTTTCTTTCAGCCCATTCACTTGATAGGATGTGCTGAAGACGTCTTCTGTTAAAACCTTCCATTTTGTCTCGCCTTTCTTCTGCATTTCCACGACATAGCCAGTCACGATGCTACCACCATCGTATGTTGTTCCTGGCCACACCACTGTGATTGAATCTTTGGTGACCTTATCAGCAAAAGGTCTATCTGCTGGCGGATCTGGGGGCTCTGGAATTGTTAAAATATACTTTCAAATCACTAAATGACACTTTAATCAAAAAATTTTACGGTGACAGTCAACTTTCTACAGCACTGGTTGAAGAACCCTTTAATTTCTCCCACAGATATTTCACACGTTTAACTCTAAAATGTACAACAGTTGCTAACAACAGTCACAAAAAAGGGAAGATAGTGTATGATGACAAGACTAGAGAATTCACAACTGTTAAACTGGATAACTAGGATACTGTGGTAAAATTAAAAGAAGCGAAAGAGAATTTCAAAAGAGACATCGGATGTGAATAAATGTAGCGGAGACTGTATGCCAAGATGGCCATTGCTGTTGTGTTCATTGGTCTCAGCTGTGGGTGGGATGGCATAGACTCATTAAATAGGCTTTACCACTGTACATAGATCACTGTGGATCCACAGAAGAGAAGAAAAAAGATAAAAGATTAAATGGACAACGACCCAGAGTTGAGGCTAAAAATCTGAAAGACTCACCCTTTGTTGCCATGATGGTTCTTTCCTTCTTTCTGTAAAGTTTTAAAAAAAAAGGGAGAAATTCGGTGACTTTGTCCCAATTTCAGGAGAGCCGCAATAGCAGTAGTGCCGACTCAACTGGGGCCCTGCCGGATCTGCAATGGGTAGAATTCCCCCACTGCACTGTTGGACCGATGAAATTTCCAACCTACGTGGCTCAGATTTCTGAACCCCAGATGCAAAAAAATGTCAGCAATTTTCCATCATGGCTTCGGAATAAAATATGAACCACATATGGCTGCCGTCAAATTTTTCATAAACAAGTCTGGCACTACGAGACCAAGGACAAGGCGGTGGGTCCGGATTTGGGAATGAGTCAGAAACAGGAAAGCAGCTCACTTAAACCAAAGATAAGATGTTTAGGTTCGCTGAGGCTTGTCGTTTAGGTGCATTCCTTTACTTCACTGACGAAACAAATTACAAGCAACAGTTGCAGCACTGCCATTCAGAGTGTTCATCGGAAAGTAAAAAGTTCATCAGAATTTTGTTCACTAAAATTTAGACACAGACAACATTTTTCCTGGCGACCAAACTGCCCTTGAGAAAAGTAAGAACATGTCATCTAAGAAAGATGTCCTAACATCATGAAATATCACTTTGCTGATCAAACTGTGCTGCATTCCTTTGTGAGCCAATCTGAACATTCCTGTCAGTAAAACACAATTAATACACAAGAACATCGGGGAAAAAAAATCCTTAAATACAGAAAAGTGGTGAGCTAACCAGGGAAAACCTGAGAGAAAAGAAATAATGGTGATAGAACTTACATGTCTTCAGGTAGCTGCAAAATGCCCCCTATCAATTAACACAAAACACATTCAATATAGCTAGGGATAAATTTCTTAGCTTGGCAATGCCCCATGGGTAGTCAGTGCTGTCAACTCATTGTAATATTACAATAACAACCCTGTGGTTAAACTATTAATGTAGAATAAAACATCTGATAAAAAAACTGACCCCTACCTGTCTAAATTGAGAGTTTTTCCTCTTTTGTCTACAGGCTCACCTGAAAGTTTAAGAAACGGTTACCATAGTAAGTAAAAAGTATTTTAGATTTCCCAATGGTTGGGAAAAATATGCTAATGAGGCTGATCACATGATCCACATGCCATCTGAACTCACAGTGGCATCACACACAATAAACATAAATGATGATAGCAGCAGTGAAGTATTATGGGATGGATGTTGGAATCTATGTTCTGATACGACCATATTTGGCACTGGATTTCATGAGCAGTGTTAAAAACCAGCCATATGTTTGCCCCTGCCCAACACACTGCATTGACTGATGTCAACTTAAACATTATGGTCAACTTATCAAAGCAAAGCTTCAACCTGGTCAGTCCCTAAAACCGCTTTTTAATCCTCTCAGTACTTCACAACCATGGAAGACTGTTCTATTCCATATTTTTTCATTTGCAGAGACTTGTTTCTTCATGAAATAGCCTTGAAAAGCTCAAGAGAAATGATGTCCACTTTATATTTGACAAGGTTAGGCAGCTGAGAAGAACTATGTTTATACACAGCAGCCCTGAAGTCAAAGACAGATATGGCACTGTATAACCGGACATCATGGCCATAAGCACATTATATGAATTTTGTAAATTAAAATATTCTGATGATGAAATTTTAATGCTTAATTAGTACTTAGATAAAAAATTCCCTAAGTCCCTCTTACTTAAATATAAAGTTAGCAAAGTGGGTTTTTTTTCCTGGCAAACTTTAAGTACAAGAGTTTTAATTTTTCTTGCATCAAGAACAACATGTGAAGCACTTTGGCATTTTGAAAGAACACAAACTTTGGGGCAAAGGTGCTGGCCTCTTTGCTAAATTAGCAAAAGCAATAAATTTACAACATTTAAGAACATGTACGATATTAAAATTATCACTGATCTGTGGTACTCATGAGAGACGTGCTTTTTATAGCTTAGGAGTGGTCTCATTTTAATAGTGTAAAATGATGACGCTTTTCAAATCTTTAAATATTCACGATAAAAAAAGACTCTCTTCTCCCTGATGAAACGCTGTAAAGGAAGACAACAGCCTCCAGCAAAAGGAAAGAATGTTACAAGGTTCTTAGACTCTGCTAGCTATTTCAGTGTTCAAACTTTAATAGGCTGGACTATCATCATACTGCCTGCTTTAAAAAACTGAAGTAAAACTGGAATGGGTATTTTGCCATCACCATGGTGATGAAGGGGTCAGGGGTTATCGATGCGACTACAATCATATGGTGAAAAGTGAATACTGCCACCATGACAAATAGTGAGAAAGTTTTACACAATGTCAATTTCCTATATGTCTTGTTCTGTATTTTTTCATAGAGAACAGCAGTATACTGTAGACTGTTGGGTGAAATGCCATGTACCAAATTCAAATTTTGTAATATTCATAGTCATACTTTCATTTAGATGAATATATTTCACATTCCATAATCCAGACAGCAACTTCATATGACTTCATACTTTAAAACTAGAAACATATTATTTCATTTCTTGTTTATGCAAGAGCATTTTTGTGAAGAAAAATAAGTTTTGGGCATTACTTCAAACATTTGCAATGAAACAAGACCAGCTGTAGGGCAATCAAAAATGGCAAGAGACTAGAGTCTAATCACCATTCTTTATGAACACATAATAAATATGTTCCATGAACTAGATTTTGGGAATACTTAAAATAATGAGCATTATTTCATTTTTCCCCTTATTCCTAAACAACTGTCTAGGGGGATTTCTTTGATAAGTGTGTGAAAAACATTCTCAAAACAAATAAATGTCCTTTAATGTTTTATTTTCATATTTGTTGACCACAATTTGGGAATTCAGGACTCAGTGATGAGAGTCTGTTGTCTTTTCCATGAAAGGGGGATATTATTTGCATAACATTATTTTATACCATTTTTCAAGTAGAATAAGTGAATACAATATTATCAATGTTCTGGATAATTCTCTAACAATATTTCCTTGTTGGCATGTTTTCAAAATATTTGGAAAACTTTTTAGTAATTTTGAACATCATTAGTTAATGGGAAGATCTTGAAGCGCGTGCTTTTCTTTTATTAAAGAGAAATTGTTACAACTTATGATAGAATATGTGTCAGGGAATTGTTGGGACACTTAAATTTTCCAATATTATGTTGGTCTGCTGCTTGTATGAACCCATAGAAAAGCCTGTGGAGTGAATGAAATTTCCAATGTCTCGCTTTTGTGAAAATTGACGATAATTTTCCCAAATTGACTTCATACCCAGTATGGCAACCATTTGAATTTCAAATATAAGTAAATATACAGAAATTCATTTCTGTTATCTCATCTTTGCATGGTGCCATAAGAGTTAACTACATTCTTCATTATAAAAAATGGTTTAATGATTCCCTGGTAAAAGTTTGAGCAAAAATTTAAAACTTTTTGTGTTGAGGCACTTATTGCTGTAACATTTTTACAAAGCGTTTTAGTCAAGTTCATGGTGCTCCTATCTTCATGGAAACTGACAAATCTCAGACACATCAGAGGAACACATAGATTGATAATTTCACTCTGTTTGTCAAGAATAAAGGATTCATCTGTATAGCAATAGTCATTGAGTCTATTGGTGGAATTTCCATCAACGTTTAATGAAAAATGTGTCATGGATTGTGACACTCATCTTAATTTTCTAACATTCTTAAAATTTGGGGGGAGGGAAGATGTAGAGAACTTCACGGCAGAGAAAAATGTCAGAGTAAATAATAATGGATGAAAGTTATCAGAGCATGATTAGGAAAATTGAAATGATGTAACTTAAGATTGCTAGATCATACGATCATTGCCTTTGTTTCATTTTAAAATTACATCTATTGTGTGTGTGTGTGTATGGGCTTTTAGTCATATATCATCCATTGCGGCTGTGGGTGTCCTAGAGAATTTGTCATGTCCCTCTCTGTTCATCTTTGTCAATATTTGTCACTTGGAATGCATTAATCTGTTTGTTTAATTAACACATCCAAATCACTAAACATTAATTATGCTTCATGAATATTCATGTAAACATTACCACTGATGTCCAAATGCTAATAAACAAGTTTAAAATTTATTTAGTTTAACAATATTTGAAAATTGTAGCAAAGCATGCATTACATTCCAACACAGCTTGACCCTGTAGTTTGCCCTTGGAAGTGTTTGGAATGTGGGGAGTGCATAAACGAAAATTTATCCAAAAATGAGAATGGTAATAAGACTTCTAGGCCTACATCCTTTGACAATAGGTCCACTTGTTGTTCTACCAGACAGAGTATAATTATCATACTTCGTAAGTCTTTGGTTTCCATTGAAATTTTAATCCTCTAAAAAGTTTGGTGTCCAGTTTATCCAGGATGTGCCTCTTTAAAGCGGACGAAAGTCTTGTATTTATACAATTCAGCTAATTGTACATTTTTTAATCACAGATGTGTCACGGCTAAGTAACACAGACTGGCAATGTGTGTACATTTTAACACGTAGAGGTGGACATGTAGGGGGCTTGGTGTTCTGTTTCGTCCAATCTGTTTTCAGGATTACTTTTATGTTCTCTGACCTTTTACACATCTGTGGCAATCTACAGGAATAACTGTCTTGCTATTCTGGAATGTGATTAATAGTTTTTCATAAATTAAAACTTCTTGACTTTTAAGCTTCATAAATTTATCACAGAGTACAAAAACTGCCGAAGCTTTTATGTAAAAAATATAGCATGAGTTATATTTCCTGTCTTTATATGAAAAAACCAAAAAATCTGTCGATTCATTGACTTTAATAGAAAACTTGTGTGGTCTTTAATACAAAAGTTTTCAGACACTGGTGGCATTTACAAAATAATTGACTTAATTTGAATCAGGATTTCATAATGTTAGTTTCAATGAACAGAAGTTTGAGAGAAGTTTTCTCCACATAATGACTTACCAAATGTCTGACATAGCGTCACAGCATTTTTAGTTTTATAATCTGATAACATTTATTTCAACTTTTCCTATACAGACCATTTTATTCCACAGTTTGACATACCTGTAGTACTAAAGTAGTGCAAAATTTTCATCTGGTTTCTATATGATAAGCACTTTTGTTTTAGTTTTCTTATATTTTCACAAATTGAAGTTGGACTGTGTCCATAATTTTCTGTGGTATAAGATAGCAGTAGGCGGCACAGGGGATGTATTTTACATTCTGTGTTGGAATTCCCAGTTGTCAAGAGAATTGATTTCGTGTTGAAACAAGAGAGTTAGTTAGGATCCGTCACCCACAGCCCATTATCCAATACTTATCTTCAAAAACTGTAAGTGTTTGAAAGTGACTAACATGTGGAAACCACATGATTCCTACATTCAGTTTTAGACAAATTTCATTACCAGTGAGAAAAACAACAAAATTCTTGCTCTCATCTATGGCATATTGGTAAAATATACCTATAATGTACTTGGGAACCTAGGAAAATCTACCATACTCAGAGACCATAAGATCTGTAGTGCATTCTGGGATTTCAAACTTGGGAAGCATTTAAAAGCTTGACTAAAGAAGTGCATTCCGGGAAATGAAATCTTTGGTGAATTCTAGACCTGTGGATAACTGTCTTCTGGTACATCCATGCTAGACTAAAATCTATGACGTACTCTGAGTCCAAAAACCATGCAATAAATATTTGAAGAACACCATTTTTTGCACTCTAAACGTCCTTCAAGTCTTTCAAATGACTTGGCAAGGTCAATGACGAGATGGTTGTTACATTCCTTTCATAATTTAATGTCATTCCAGAGATGGAAAACTGTCTCAGATGACCATGATATTACTCAATAAATCCATAAACATTTTTATGAGTGCATCGAGTATGGAATTGAACGGAGTGACAAAAATTTGATATTCAGTCTTCTTGCTGCTCATGGATGAGAAGATTTTTTTCACATATGAAGGTCCCAAAAACCATTATTAGGGTGAATCAAACCAGTTCTGGTCTTATCTTTGATTTCAGTCAAATAGAAGTACTGGTAGTTACAAGAATTAGGTCAAATTCATTGGTCTGAGTAACTTGAAGACTTGGTCATCTAAACCCCCTGGCCCAGATTTGCAAGCCCCACTGTTCATGTCACATCTCCATTCCAGCAGAATTTGTGTTTGGCCAATTGATGGAATGATTTGAGAGTGGGTATCTTTTTAAAGTTGTTTCCGGAAGTCAAAGGCACTACAGGGGTTGAATAGAATGATGGTTAGGAGATGAAATTTTAAAGGAAACCACAACACTTGGCAGGAATTATCATATAAACATTTAACTAATATAATATTTCAGGTGGAAGGACACTGGCCAGACAAGGATACAAATTTTATCATGTACAAAAATCATTTTTTTGAGTTGAGTGACACGCGAGAAGGAATTTGGTAAGTTGAGCTGGTGTTTAGGGTATAAATGCATGAAGAACTCCACTCTTTTTGTCCTTTTTTCAACGTTCCTGAAAGACCTGATTTTCACTGTGTAATGATAAATGATTCACTTCGCAATGAACTTGAACTTACAGCAACAGTTATGTTTACAGTCTGCCTATTTCTGGACACAGAATAATTCAGACAAAAAATCAAGCCCTGCATATATCTACTGAGAGCAGTTTTGTGTCACTTTGTGAAGAGCAATTGACGAGTTAGCTCAGCACTGCCACATTTTTGCACTACCAAATACATCAAACATAGATTTATACCAAAAATCACCTTTCACATTAACTAATGTATAGATGTGCACAGACAACAGAAATTTCAGATATGCCATTAAAAAGTTACCTTTCAAAAACAAAGGCTGAATAATGACCTGCAATTTATATCATGATTAGGGGACATTTATGAGAATCTAAATCTCAGCTTTCTTCAGAGCATGGTAAATTCACTGTGATCATGATAGTTTGGTATATCCAAAGTGACCATGACTGGAGCATGGTACTCAAACAAACCAAGTCAAGATGAAGTGATTCACTGCTTGGAAGTCTAAATATGGTAGACCAGCAAAAATGCAATAAACTACCAGTATCTCCTTTTCAAGGATACGGAAATTGAGTTCTCAAGTTAAGCAGGGAGCGGTCAGGTCTATTGACTGAATGATTTCCAAGCAATTAAGGAAAAAATATGATCTGATCTTTAAAAAGGTACCGTTAGCGAGCCATCTTTGATGGGTGGCTCAATTTCACTTTTATGGAAAACGGAGACTTCTGAAGTGAAGGAATGTGAGAGCTGCCCTGCAAGTCTGCAAATATAACCCTGCAAATAGTTTCCGCTGGATGGAGAATGACATCATCAGAAACCAGACAGAGTTTCTGATGTCAATTGCAGCGTGCCGGGCAAGGAAGATGGCTGGTGTTGGACGGCTGGATTGTTCAGAAGGCAGTATGGATTTTCCAGAGGATTCTGTACAATATTTATGTGATAGCATAGCCAGAGGTCACTGGTATTGGCTTACAGACTGATACTGGAAACAGTTGGCTGCTATCATCAATATGAAAGTATCCAACTGGGATTTGGCATTCACCGACCCTCTGACTTATTCCAAGAGGTCAAGCCATCCTCTTTTTCCCCAAATTTGGAATCTCCCTAACTACATGTCTGAGTCAGGAAGATTCCACTTTGCTAAATGTAAGGGGAGAAAGGCAATAAATAGAAAGCAGAGTACCAATTCACAGGAAATTAGATTTAATATTGTCCTTTTTTTTCGCTCAGAGAAACCAGGCACATGATAATATCAGAAAATGAAAATGAAAACTACAAGACTCTATGAATGATGAAGAAACATCTAGGATACACAGTTAGGTTGGGCGGGCACTTCACTGCTTGCTTTAAGTAGGCAGACACTCTAAGTCATTGGCCATGCAGAAAATATGCAACTGATTTCCAGAAATAAAATTGAAACATGTCAAGTTTAACACTGATTTTTTTTCTAACAATCTCCTGATCACAAATTTTGAAAATTCTTCGGGATGTCTTGATAGATAGAACACTGTCAACAGGAGTGATGAACTTGGTAGAACTTGTTAATTTTTTTTTTGTTATTTCAGAGATGATTTCAGATCATGTTGAACTCAGCCACATTAACAAATTTTCATGAATGAAAGGGATACAGAAAGTAGAAAGAGTTCACTTGATGCAATGCTAAAAATAAAATGACGCAAAGGATCAATCTCCACACTGTCCGATACACAGTGATAACACACTGCACAAACTACATCAATTTCAAGAGATCCTGGACTGTCTCTTTTGCTCTGCAGCTCTCTGCAAATGTTCTGCAGTCCTGCACTGTTCTGCAGTGGACTTCCAATGTTCTACATTATTCTCAAGAAAGCACCAAGTTGAAGGTAAAAAATAAAACAGGAAGCAGCTATTCTTAGTAAAAAAAGTTCTACTGGATGTCGTAGTTTTTTTTTGTTTGTGGGAAATGTCCTCTTTGCAGCTACAGGTACTTGCTTCACTCTTTAAATGGAGAGTCTTCCACACCTAGCTCAGCGGTACATTCACATGACCCGTACGTATTTTGCAGTTTGCAGGTGTAAAATCCGATATCATCAGGAACAGCATTTTTAATAGTTAAAATACAAGTACCGTCTGCTAAGTTTTCGAATTCAATGCGCTTGTTGTCTTCCGTAAGGGCATCCTGTGGACCACCTTCCTCCTCCGAGTAGAACCAGGTCACCTCGGGCTCGGGGTTGCCCTCAGCAACCACACTGAGCATAGCAGTGTCGCCTTCAACCACTGGCGTGTCTACCAGCTTTACTTTGAACTGCGGTGCACATTCTGCAGAAATAAACACAAACACCTCATCAGCTCCATGCAACACTTCAAATTTCAAGTCACAAAGGCTATTTTATTGACCTAGAAAAGGTCTATGCATTGCAATTCTGGGCAAGACAAGAGTCCAACGCTTTTGTGACCAAAAGATGGGGTTAAACTGTCTGAAACAAACTTGTTCCACCGTGGAGATAAGATTTCCAAAGTTTAGAAACAACCCACAGGGGCCCATGCTAAATTTACAACTAGCGTATCGGTCTACTTGGTGATTCATCCACCAATACATGGCATACCATTTTTGTTGGCTAGACACCATGCAAATGGGCCGACCGAATTAAAATTGACATCTAAAAGATTGCCATGTTCAAATTTTGTATCTCTGACAAATCTCTACTATCACAGTTCTGACATGAAACATCCAAAAAATTTCAACTGGAAAATTTAGGATCAAGTCAAAGAATTTTATTCAGAAGCATATGCACCCATCTTTAAATGCACATTATCGTAGCAGTAAAAACCTCTCATCAGTAGTGTAACTACATGGAAGAAAAAAAATCTGGATGTTACTCACCAGCCATGACAGTCGTGGGATCGTGTCCTACTGCTTTTGCAAAGTCTCTTGTCTGTGGTAGAAACCAAGTATGAAGTGTGCTGTTAGCTAGCTACGACAAGGGAAAATAATCCCAGACCCGGACAAAATATGATAGAAATGGGAAACATGAGAGCTATGAGAAATATCAGCACAGCCAGCCAATCAGAGAGACCCGGGGCCAAGATAAACAGATGATTTGATTGGCTGGGAGGGCTCATAAAGGACAGAGAATACGCATACCTTTCTCTGTCTTGGAATGTTGGGGGCTGGGGATATGTATAACACCGAAACTTTTTGACTGGTACTTTACCTCTCGTCTTCTTTCTGTGAGTTTCTTCAGCCTTCTGCAGTCCAGGGGTCGGTCGTTTTTGCTCGACAGCCATGGATGCTTGAGACACTTACCGCAACTGTTCCTTTCGCTGGAGAGAGAATTTTCATGCAAAATCCAAACAAATAAACATTTGACAAAACACCGGCAATCACACCATTACAGTTCACTCAAATATTTCACATACTTCCCATAAATATTCCAAATAACACTCACACACAACCCGCCTCACTCAATCCATTCATTCAACACACACATACATATATTAAGGAGCTCAGTTCACTCCGTGCAAACTGGGCAAATTTTCTGTATTATATTTTTTTCCTTTACGAAATATGATGAGAACGTCCAACAGTACCATCCACTGGCCTGCTAAATATGTCTTGGTGAAACAATCTCCTTATGCCATGTGGGGTTGTACAGCCTTTAAATGGTTATCATAGAATATCATCTTATTAGGGGCCCAACAAGAGGTCCTCATTAATGAGGCAACGCACTGCCCCCAAACCATCCCCCCTACCAGCAAATAACTCGGCCATATATAGTAGTCAGCCAATGCGATACATGAACTCACAGACCTGGCATCTACGCAGAGGACACGGCTCAGGAAATCTTTGCAAGACGGTGACAGTTCTTCAAATGTCTTTTCAAACTCCAATTTTCCATCCAGAACATTCTGGAAGGTTTCCTTCACTGAATTTCCACAAAACGGAGTTATTCCAGATAATCTGCAATCGGAATGAAATTATTAGAATTGTTAAAATTAATTTCACTCTGGAAAACAAATTAGAATCCTTGACCATTGGTTCTCAAATTGCATACTTGGGCTCCAGCTCAAGGGAATACTTGAAATATGCTATCAAGTAAGGCTGAAAAAATAAATAAAATATTTCTGTGAACACAATAAAATCTTTTACAGCAACTTTATATCTACATTGTATCAATTTTATATAATAGTCATTTTCAAATATGAACTTTTTCTGTATTTCTCAGTCTTTTTCATTATTTTTAATGAATAAGAGTGCAATTTATTATTTTCATACATAAGTGCCTCACCTTCCTCTGAACCATGTTAAATTGTAATTTTTTGGTTTATCAAAAGGAGAAAGAAAATATTTGATTACTGTTCATTACCATTCCAGTGTCCTAATAATTACGTTTACATATGAGCGGTTTAAAACATCATTTCTTGGTATCATTTTTACAGTGTATCATTACTATATATCATTTTACATATTATTTTTACGATATAATCACTGATCATTTTGTGATTTTCGAAAATCGTGGCTGGTTTATCAACTTTCCAGGACTTGCTGCGACTCAATTTTAAATTTTAGAACTTTCCAAGGAACTTTAAAATGCAAGGACTTTCGACGAGCCTTAAGACCCTGAAAATGAATTATGGGCTGACAAATTAAATTTGGCCACTTTAATTTTACTTAAAGCACAGCTCACAAACCAACTTTCTGATCAACAGATACAAATTATTATCAATCATGCAATTGATGACAAAAATAATTTCCTGTTTTGAACAGAAATCATGACAAGATGACAGTGAATTGTTTATTATATGGATGAATACAACTAAAATTCAAAAAATATCTATGAGGGAGACATCTTTCCGTTTTCATTTTAACTATTTCAAAGTGACAAATGTTGATTTCTCTAGTAATTAAATGGTAATCAGTGAATCAAAGATCTGTGTCTTTCTCAATCAGATGTCCAGGCAGAATAACCACATGAATGATACAACATGGTAAACACAAAACTTGAAATAATAAGATGAATTTAAGATATTGGTCATTGTGAATTTGTGAACAGAAGATTCACTGGGATTTTAAGTATGTGAATTCTTGACCATTACGATTAGCTAGCTGTCACTTTTTTCGCTGCTGTTTTCTATTCATCTGACTTGCCTATTCGACATGTGTGTATGTTTCTGACATCTATTGCTCTCTTTTCACACATTATCACCTCGCTTTGGTGTCACTTTTAACACCTGCTTTGGATTGTATCTAACTCTGAATATACTTAGTCTAAACACTCTCATTTCAGCTCATTCATCTAATAGAGATACTACATCTTCAAATATCATGAACGTATTTTATAACTTATATTACAGTGCTAGGAAAGCTGAAATACAAGTATTCATTACCATGAACTAATATTTAATTATTTTCATAACTTTATTGTATGACAACAAACTTCTGAAAATGTGGAAGAAACAAGTTAAATCAATCAAATATCACACACAGGTACATGTATGACTATATCTGGGGATGATTTTGCAGCGTTTGAAATATAATTATTACAATTTTAAGTCCATATTTGTCATATGTTAAGAAAACATTACAGATGCTTAAATAAATGAATAATAATGCAACATTTGAAACAAAACCCTTTCATTTTACTTAGAAGTGTACAAAAATTACAGCTGGCACAAAAATGGGTATATTTTTTTGTAGTACACCTACATCTATATGTTCATTTGTCTGTATACTGATCTAATTACATTTTCTAAGTTTGTTTTGCATGAAAGTCTTTGAAACAAATTTGTATTCCAATAGATCTCATCAGGATATGCCTCATTACACATGAAAGAGAATTAAATGCGCCAATGAATCACACAATAAATGTCTCTAAGTTCATCTGGGCAAAACTCTTTCATCTTCATGTCTATTTCCAAGCCTTTGGTTTCAACCATAATGTTAAAAAGAAAGGTAAAATATATCTGACCACATGTAAAAGGGTTGAAAAAAAAAAATCATTATTGTCTTTGTCAAACTTGCAAATAGTAGACTATTGTAGCTGTGCTCCATTGCATGCTGTAGCTGACTCTGAGACTACTGGGCTGAAAAACACCACTATTTATGACCCCATAAACTTTAGACCAGTGCTTAAGATAATCCCGTTGATATAATAAAATCCTTTTGCCCATATATAACTTGCTATTTCAAGTGCCAATCTATTTTATTGCAAATCAGCTGTTTGGAGTACACACATTTTTTGCTTTATATCATGCTATTGGCATACATTTGGGACTCTTTAATAGTCATTATTATTGTTTATTTGTTTACCAAAATCAATAAAACAGCTTCTTACTGTAATCTGCTGTACGTTGTTGCATAGCAACAAGACTCGCCAAACGTGGTGACATGGCACATTGAAGAAGTACAACCTTCCAGTCTTAACTAGTGACCCCAACACTCTTGTGTAACCGTGTTGTTGTAAATATGTCATTTGAGTCATGACCCTTGGTAAAGGATTGTAAGTGTTTATCTTTGGACCTAAAGACTGTCTGAATTTTTTTAAAAAGTTCACACCTTTTTCTCTTTATGCAAATTAATGTATTAAACTTTGATATTTTGGTTTACACTTTTTACAAATTACTATACAGCCTGTCAACTTCTCAAATCCACTACATCATGTATTACATGTCAAAACACAGTGATCATGAAAATTAATGTTGATGAGCTTATCAACAATTCTCTGACAAAACGCATCTAGTATATAATGCAATGCAATACTGAAAATGGATGATCTAATATTTTTTAATCTGAAATCAGTTATGAACAAACCAAACTTGAAAGTTCATTTTTCCATATTTCTGCATGAAACAATGTGTTTGCACTCTTGAGTTTACACATTTTACATGACTAGGAAGGACAATGTTTTTGAAATGGATGGGTCAGACTTTCTTTGTGAAAAATTTTCAAAATTACGGGAAGCAAACTGGCAGCTGATATGCCCCTCAGCTGTAATGTTTCACATAAAATATCAAAGAAACAAAACTTCAAAAAGTGTAAAATTTTCATCCTAGGACGTATTGGACAAATTTTTGTGACCAAAAGTAAGAAAAAATCCCTCAAAATAAATCGTAACTTTTGTCACAATTTGAACTAATCAGAATGAGGTTGTCCCTTGCCATCTCAAAACCTGCTTTTAAAGCTATAGAACATGTCCTTTCTATGAAGAATTTTTCTTTCCAAAAGAGAGTTAATCATCCACAATACAAATTGCATCACAATCCATACATAAACAAGAATATTTTCTGAAAGACCATGTTAAGCAAAGAGAATTAAATATCAAATAATCAGAAACAGGAACATTTAGCACTTTTGACAACCTGGGGAGCTATACACTAGCAGCCGATTACCAGTCTACTACAAACCATTATAAAAAGTTGAGTAAACACAGATGTAGGTGGTACATGTAGTTTTGACAAATTTATGCCTGGTCTTGACACCTATAGAAATACCACTTATCCAGGGACACACAAGTTGGCCTTTCTGTCTGCAGCTAAACAGTGTAACACAAATAGACATCTGAAATAGGTATTCTAACTAGTTATAAGCCTACTTCTATGAATACAGTATTTATCCACACCTAGTACCTATTCAAATGTACTTCACAAAGTCATAAGCTGTCACTTCTACATCTTAGAGGCAATTTCCTATCAACTTCTGGGAAGATTTTTGTTGAAGAGCTCTTTTGCTACTAAGTATAAAGACACTTTTACGCATGTTTATATTAATAATACTAAATGAAGACGTGTATTTCACCTGGCGGATGGGGGATTTACTGATAAGAAATTTCTGAAAGCTTACCTGATATCATGGGCAATTTCCCATCATTTATCATGAGAAAAGTTTGCATTGAGCAACTCTTTACTATACAATTGAGAGTTTCCAATCAGTTTTGATTTGTAATAAAAATATACAAACTCTACACAGAGTTAAAGTGTTTCTTTCCAGAAAATTCTCAAGAATGTAATTTGCCAATCGTAACCGAATGATCACAACCTTTGTACAAAAAGCGTATTAAGTAATGAGCAAAACATTTCATATTACAAACGTAATACTTTTCAAATTAAACACAGAAATGTAATAATCCTGTATTGGTATGTCTACTTGCAGAATCAATTTACACGCCCTCATGCTGAGTTATATAAAATCTACGGTTCAGTAACTGACTTGACATTATCATTCTCTTTAATTCATCCTATATTTCCCTGTGGATCAGTCTAAGCATACCCTGTGCAAAGGGTCAACATATTTACACCACATTGTGCGTATTAATAGTCTGTGTACTGTAGTCTGACAACTAGACATTAAACTTGCTCCTCTAAAGATAATATTTGTATGTGACTAAACACTAAAACAATAGGGTGTAAAATATTGACAGTGCAAAGTTAAACTGATTGATGGCAGGTTTGGAACCTTACACATTCAGACTCACAAGCACGTCTAGAAATTTTCATATTGGCTCCTACAACTATTTAACCTAAATACCAAAAGGCATTTTCATTAAAGGGACAAAGTCGGCCATTTTTCTTGAATTTGGTTATAGGAGATACTACTTATATTGCTTGACATGTTGAAAGATACTAAATGAATGGGTGACCATGCATATATTCAACCCCGGTTTTAGACACGATACATGAAACCATCGTGAAAATGAATTAATGGTCATGACCATTAATTCATTTTCGCAATGGTTTCATTTAATTTGTCTAAAACCGGGGCCAAATATATGCACGGTCACCCATTTATTCAGTATCTTTCAACATGTCAAACAATATAAGAAGTATCTCTTATTATTAAATTCAAGAAAAATGGCCGACTTTGTCCCTTTAATGAAACTCACAGATTGACGAGTGAACGGAAAATCAAGGTAGGAAATGTTATGACCACAACTATGAAAGTGATGTACGTAGTGTCATCACAGTGAAATACATGGTGTTCTGTTGACATGACTGAGATCAGGTGAGCAAGGTCATTGCCATGGCAATTACGACACAAAAAAATGAATAATTAATCAATGACAAGACTGAAGCTTTTAATGTCAGATCTTCAACCATAAATTAGTTTCCTTTTTAATACCATTCCAGTCACGACGCTTCATTCATTGTTAAAAACTACTTTGACCCTTTTCCAATGTAATAGTCTTACTAATTAGTTAATGTACTCATTTTCATTGTATTGCTGGGAATAAAGAACTCAATATCAATATTAATATTTTACCAGATGACTTTGTTCTATTTTTGCTTCAGTTCACAACCTTCACAAAAGTCTTCAATTACACTGACATCTTGTCACTAGCTAGCATAGTCCATCAGTACTGAAAATCAAATTTATCTTGATCACTCATTCTCTCCTGTGCAAAGAGATAGAGCCATTCATTTTGTACACTACTTTATTTCTTCTTTAGAGACTACCGGTACAGGTAATAACTTTCACATGCAACAAAACTACATGTACCTGTGTCTATAGAGAAATAAAAATTCCACAGGAAGAAATCAAAAGTCTACTTGATTCATTACACATGCAATTACACTTTTTGAGAACTATGAAGAGATTTGGACGTTGTGATCTCAGCTTCAATATAGATCATTTGATAAAAATTATGATGAAAAACGTAATACAGACCATATAATATGTACAAGAGGTTTCATGTGATAAAATATTTTACTTTCTATGCCAACATTGGAAGAGTTATTGTGACTAATAACAGCAATAAATTACCCTATATTTTTCAGAGTAAAGACAATCAGTCAGTAGTCTGGTATGATCTTTCTATCTCATATTTGACATATTAGATGATGGTATATCTAAACTTTGTGATTGATCACGGAGTAAGAGTCTTTAGACTAGCTTAAGGCAGAACATACATTTGGGCAGATTTTGAATTCAAAAAGTCTCAATTAACTTACAGTCTACAGCATGTATGCACTCATTTTGAAACCTTTTGAGAAAATTGAGTTTCACTATTTTGTTTCCATAGAAATCAATAATTTGTATTTTACAAGTGGATTTCTGACATGAGACAGAATAGTGGCCATTTTGAATTTCAATTACCAGTCACTTTGAGTTTAAATTGCTTCTCAAATAAAATTATTTGCATGGTAACTGTCTTTTCATTATAAGTCAAGAAATACAATAGTTTAAAATTTCTTGAAGCATATATGAGCAAAATTCTCACTCTCAAAGAATGCACTATCTTAATAGATGTACGATGCTCATGTTTTTGTGACAGGCATGGGAACTGCATTTCAGATGCTCACCATGTGACATGACTTTGTGACCAGCACTATCTCTGAGGATGAATAATGTCCATGTATCTGTGATTTTGTGACAAGACCAGTCCACATGGTTTGAGAAATTGCAAGATGGCATATTTGAAATGTATATCGGGGTCACTGATGAGTAAACCAATATTTGAAATGTATCCATGGGTCACTGATAAAGTAAACCCATATGCATGTGTCTTGAATATGCAACGACTGTTATGACATAAATATTACATATCAAGTATTGCAATATCTGTATCATAAGAAATATTTGAAATGTCTGCTTTTGATTCCAGGTTTCTATAACTGTTTAAATTTGAGTAAACATCAAAATTTTAGAATTTATGCAGCTGATCTTGTGAATGTACAGTTTCTACATCAATTTGAGTTTTGGAAAAAAAAACAAATGTCTCACCCATTATACATTTTTTTAACCGTTGCATCCTATGATTTCTGCCACAGAAAATGAAGTTGTAACATTGGTTCTTTTGATTGTGAAGCAGCTTTTTAAATGTGATCCAAGCCACTATTTCATGATGCATTGATTTTTGGAAGCTCAAGACAAATGAAGACTGATTTTGAATCTCTAATTTACAAATTCCAAAGCTTGTGAAAGCATCTGGGATTCTTTCAACATTTCAGTAATTTTCACAAAACTTGTGAGTGGTATACACATATCACATCAAATTCACTTTTCACAATATGATATATCCATACCAGTACATATGTCAGAAATGTTGATTACGTTTGACTTTTGGCTAAACCAGACACTACAACACCAATATACTAAAATCTATGAGGGAGACTGATGAAGTAATTTTGCAGAACCATTCATAAATGTTAAATGAACACTCTCTTTCAGAGTTCAACAAGCTATCCAAGTGTACCTGTTTACATTATGTGTCTTATCATTGTCAGGAATTATTCTTCATAATGAAATGCGAAGAAATATTGGAATTCTCAGTAAAGAATCAAAACCAGGAAAACAGCATCCACATTGTGCTCCTGTGCATGCAAGTTAAGTGTGTCTCAATTTTGGTACGTGTGTATCAAGTGTACTTCCTCAAACACTGGCAATGTGATCTGACGGACAAAGGATGGATGGATGGATGGATAACGATGGACAATCAGCCTTAGTATTTGATAATCTCTGTGTCTCTGACAGCGGAGCTAAAAATATGATTTGCTAATTTCATCAAAATTTGAAGAAGTTTGCATTAGAACATTTCTGGTTTAAAACCTGTGACTAAGTTCAAAATACTGGAGGAGATTTCTCAGAAAAGACTTTGAATAAGATGACCAAAAAAAAAATATTGTAAATTGATAACACAGAAACTTTTGCAAAATGTTAAAATATCTGTATCTTTAAAAGATCTACTTCAGGAACCAAGAAACCAAAATTAAAGCAATCTGACCAGTAACTCCATATCTTTATCATTTCTGCCAATGTTTGCAGTATCATTCAATTTGCATGTTGTCAAGAATGACCTTTTCATTTGACTAAAGAAATCCAGTCTTCAACCCATGATGGATATACATACCAAATACACAGGTGGCACATACAGCAATTCTGAACAGTTTGTTATGGACTTATATGGTACATGTATATACATGTATACAGATGTGTACAGACTTGTATAGACAATGAAAGATCCCAATAGCTGTCCACGCCATACGCACATAATATTTATATCAATGCTATAATCTCTTGAGAAAGTTTAAACTTGTATCTGATGTTGGTTAAATTATGGTCAGATATTGATATCAAAATAATATGATCATAATTTATAATCTTATAATATAAAACTGATGGCTTGACAACTGATCATGTATCCACGGAGACCAATGTAGTGATCTCTTTCACAGCAAAAAGGGTCTTTGAAATGTTGATCCTGTACTATTTTTGGTACAGACACCACTACAGCAGACATAGCCTTGTCTGTGATGTCTGAGGAAACTGTCATACCCAAGGCAAGGGAAAATCTAAACCATACCATGGAAGTATATATATATCAGAACTCAATACTGGAATTTTTTGCCTCTCAGGGGAAAACTGAGAAGATCATGCGGAATGGCAAGGACGAACTGGGAGTGTTTAAAAGTTCAGTAGAAGCAAGAATACGACAATTAATCACATCTGATTGGATAAAATGTCATCTTCACATGAAAACAAAGGAGATCATTTGGAGCTATATTTAGTGTTGAGATTTGGGATGGCTTTTTGTCAATCTTAAAAGCATAGTCTGTTTATCAGGTTTATCTCAAAATGATTTAACTTGACAAAAGTTTCTGAGAAAAGTAATATCCCATGTAAATAGTCAACATTAATAAGAAACTATGCAAGAATCCAGGATTGAGGACTGCCGCTGAAATACTACTGGCGAAAGCAGTTGCCAGGAATAAATTATGGTCATGCTTTGGCAATTATCTATTTGTTTTGTAACTTTGGCACCAGCAATGCCTTATTGACATGTTTGTTTACTCACACTTTGTCTCTACCTGTATATCTACCCACCTGTCAGTCTCTTTGTCTGTCTGTCTCTATCATTTCATCTACCATGCCTATCTCTATATCTGCCTGTCTCTCTCTCCCTATTTGTCTGTATCTCTCTCTGCCTATGTTTGTCATCTTCTTCTGACTGCCTATTTCACTATATATATCACTATATATATTCTATCAGCTGTTATGTTAAAGACAAAATAGAACAATATAGGACTTACAGCATGTATGTCAGGACACCAATGCTCCACATGTCAGACTTGGGTGTTATTCCTTCAAACCGGATCACTTCAGGTGAAATAAACTCTGGAAAAGCATGGAGTTCTGTGATACTGTCACCAATACGCCTTGCATTGCCAAAGTCTGCCAGCTTGATGATGAATGCGTCTACACACAGTATGTTTCCCGGCTAGAGAAAATGTAAAATAAATGAAATTTTAAATCAAGTTTTGAATTTTTACACCCACTACAATAACATACTTATATTTCCTGGAATTTGGTAAACTATGAAGAAGACAAAGTTCCTTTTGGCCATTTGGTAATACCTGACAGTTTCATTACAATCATGATAACTTGATGTAAAGTAGTTGAGTCCAATATCATCATTGTCTATTACATTCATCTGATCACAGTTACCCTTTGATGACATGAAAGCAGAGAATAGTAGTGGAGGTCTTAGACAAGGGCATTACCTAGAAACAAGAAGATGTTCATAATGTATGCAAATTTATGTAAATATATTTAGATATAACCAATTTTGGTATAGGCACAGGAAATTTAGTTGATTATTTATGCAAATTTATGCAAATTTATTTAGATATACCTACTTTTGGTAGGAGCACAGGAAATTTAGTTGATTATTTATGCAAATTTATGCAAAATTATTTAGATGTAACTAATTTTGGTAGGAACACAGGAAATAGTTCAAAGTATCATTCACCAACTCACCTCGATGTTGAGATGGACAATCTTTTCATGATGAACATAATCAACAGCTCTACAGATCTGTTTGACGTAGAAGACACATTGCTCCTCTGTGAAGTCAGTATCACTGTTAACAATGCAGTCCAGCATCTTCCCTCCTCCAACACTGTTTAACAAAGAATGAAAAAAAAAATTTTATTCAGGTACATGTCAGGCTATTGTGAAGGAAGGTACAGAGTACCTGGCCTTGTACTGCAATAAATTTTGCAACGCCTCCTAGATTTGTGTTGAATTATCACGTAACTGTTACATGTGCTTCTTTTAGGATCTGATTTCAGTGATCATGATGGGTACTGCAAAGTACTTAAGACTCAAATGATTTTTCATTGTTTATTAACTATTGGATTTCATATAAAATAATCACTTGTTTCATTACTAGATTAGTTGAGACTGTCTTCAAGTCTATAGAAAATGTTGGCAGGCAATATTTCTGTAGTTGTAACCAACTTTTTTTTGCATGGGCCAGTGATATCCAAAGATTGGTGTTCTTGCTGTCTAGTCTGAGGAATATATAAACCATATCCAATACTACTGAACCAGGCTGTAAGTCCACTGAATGTACCCTGATATTGGTCCAAAGATCACCAAGAAATGAATAGATTGCTCACTGCTGTTTCCAATAAGTCTTAGAGCAAAAAGATAAAAATGTGAGGGATGAAATTTTCTTTCAACCAATCAAATGATTCACTTACTGTTCCATAATGATGACAAGTTCATGAGGAGATTCAAAACTTTCATAATGACTGACAACAGAGACATGCAGTAAGCTCTTCATAATTTGTAATTCTCTCCTGGCATCTTCTATCTTAGCGTCTTTGTAGCTGATAAACTTGGCGACAAACTCTGATTGGCTGATTTTGTCTGTGCACAGGTGTACTTTGCAGAACTTGCCCCTGTGAATACACAACCAAATCATGATTGGGCAGGTGGCCATACACAGCTAAGGTAAAAATTTCGCATTGAATGCACTTTTACTCAAAAGTACTGGTGACATACCTGGTACAATGTCTTAAACTTGGTTTTCACATAAAAACTGAAGTACTTTTACTGCAAGTACAGTTAATGATTTATGGTAAAATGTTTCAATATTCATAATATAAAAGTTGAAACTGAATAAGATATAAAAGGCAATGGAAGAAAAAACTGAAAACTTGTAGGAATCACTTGCGAAAGAATTTCTTTGATATTTGTCATGTTTGCTTTGGAACATTCTATTTTTCCTTGGCATTCATGGAGTATTTAAGGGTTAGCATCACCAGACATCACACGTCTATTGGTATTTACCTTGCTAACTGATATTTAATGTCATAGAAATCATTGACATCCAGTACATGCTCCTCTCTTCCTTTGTCTTCTTGTTCAGTTACAATAATTTCTGGTGGAATCACTGCAAAGAAATTCAAGTTTATAGTTGGGATATATTAAATATTAGACCAAAGCAAAGACATAAAATATGTACTTGTTTGATGTGCTGTTGTTGTGATGAAAGGAGACTTTTAAACAATCCTGTTACACAAAATTATTCTTTTCTGGCCCTTCCCTACATTTCTCCATATTTAGGTTCAAATTTGTGGTAGAAAACAATATCGTTATACAAAAGTTTGCTGGTGAATATTCTAGCATAACAATAGAGAGTCACAGAGCACAAGATGTTGCAACAATTAATGCTTTCCGGAATTCCAAGCTGTCACCCCAAACAAAATAACTTTTAGATCAATCAAAGCAGAATGACACAATAGATGATTGAACATTTTGATGGTCCACACGCTATCTTTCTCGATCATATATTTATTTATTATCAATAATTTCTTTTTCATAAAAAGTCTTTCAAATCTGGTTATTCCATCATATGCTTAAATATGGGTGAATTGTGTACTGTAAATCAGTGAATGATAAGTGAAATCAGTTATCTACAACTGTTGTTTTCTAATGCACAATTTCCTATTTAAAAGTATTCATTTATGTAAAGCATATTAATGAGCATTGTTTTAAGATGCAAATCAACTAATGAATAACTATCAAACGGAGAATATTATCTGGCCTAAAATTGTGCACTATCTACCTGTTGGCTTCATCATCTTAGCAAAACATGAGGCTTCACCAATCAAGTTGGCAGCCCGGCAGGTATAGTCTCCGTAATTGTAAGCATGGACATCAGTAATGGTGAGGGTACAGAGGCCATCTTGGTCCAGATCTTGGATGTATTTGCCGCCCTCAATGATGACATTGCCGTCTTTGTACCAGGTGATGTCTGGTTCTGGTGAGGCTGAAACTATACACTTGAGTTGAACCATGGTACCTTCAGAAGCATTGGTGTCTTTCAAAGGTTTTATGAATGTTGGTGCAGCTGTGAATGGAAACATTGGATTGACTTGAGTATAATTATGGACACCAGCAAACACTCAACAAACAGGATTATTATGAGTGAACTAGGTTCACAATATATTTTGACATTGAAGAGATACCTAATTTGGTTGACAGACTTGATGATTATTTTTCGAAATTTCTTTCCTTTAAAATGTTAATTGGAAGGTTACAGATGAAGATACATGTAGCTTAAAAATATACATGGAATTTGCATGTCATCAGCTCTTTATTTGGTCAATCACCAACTTCAATTTAAGTGTCACCTTACATGGTTATTAAAGGTAGATACAAGTGTCAGATATAGGAAGAGAGCTTGCCAGAACTCCACATTCAAAACCTACCATATTAACATATTTAATTCAAAACACTGCGTGCCTATGGCAGTTAATACTCATTCTCAACACTACAACAATCAAAGAGTTGTCCTGTGTATCTAAAACCTAATTTTTTGTAGAAATATGATCTTCGGTGGTCAAAAATAACACAAGAGTTCTACATGATACAAACTGTCATTGAGTCAGCATTTACTGTTGATATCATGACTTCACAAATCATGATGTGATATCAAATGACAGCCTTGTGTTGTCCGCTGATGGCAATGTTTACACAGTTATCTTTAGAGCATGGCAAAATATCCTACCTTGTACATGTAGATGAGCAGAACCGGTGGCAAGACCAGCAGAATTCTCAACAACACATTTGTACTTTCCAGCATCTTCAACTTTGACATTGTAGACAGTCAGAGTGCTTCTATTAGCAATGCTTGTGATCTCCATCCTGTTTTCAAGCAGTACATTCTCCTGTATAAACCATTCTACCTCTGGTTTCGGAACACCCTTGAACTTGCAGGTAAAGCCGGCCTTCTGTCCAGCCATTACAGTACATGACTTAGGTTTCTCAACCAACTTTGGAGCTTCTGGCTTTGGAACTTCTAGAAACAGGAAAAATTACAACACAGATATCACAATCATGAATACCAGTATGTATTCTGCATTAAAATATTTAATGTCTTTGGGAAAAAAGGAGAAAGATTTTAAGCCTTATCTTTGGCAGCAAGTTCTTTTAAAACTCAACAGTGCATGTTGAAAAATTGAATGGGCATTGTATCTGGGAGCAGAATAAGTGCATTTTACAAACAAAGCAAATAATGCTGAAAAATACATTAGAAGTGTCAGTTAATAGAGCTTTGAACTCTTACAAAGCACTAATTTTATGGTATTAAGTAATTAATATCTTTTTAGAAGATCTTCAGACATCAAGAACATTTCTAAGCCACCACACAATCAAAGAATCATTCAGAATATTCAGACCATCAAAACAAACAATTAAATTTAACCACACTGCCTAGGATAAGGGGCACAATAAGCAGACAAACTCTCTTGTCCATTGAAATAGGACTGCAACATTTTTACAAACAAGTCAAATTATGTTATCGGTGAAATGATTTGTCATGTTTGGTTTAAAGGGGAAACTTCAGGTGGCAGGCTTTGAACCCTCCATATTTGTTCACTCTCACTTTCTCCATGCACACTGCCTATATTGATCTTTGTTTCAACCCTTTCACCACAGTGGTTTGAACCAATCCCATTGTTTTCTATGGTAAAGTTGGACTTCTAGACAAGGAAATGGAGGTGAAAGGGTTAAAAGTCATATGAGAAAATCGTTGTCAGACAAATTAAAAAATTTGATAAAAGTTACAATTTTAACCCAATATCTCAACAGATAAATTTTTCTATCTAGACAATGAATTACTTATTGTTAATACATCTAGCCCTCTTTATGATAAGACATTTCTGATCTTTCTCACCTATAACTGGTTTGGGTTCTGCTTTCTTTAAATACTGATCTGGAACATAACCCTGTTGACCACTAGGGAAGTTATCTGTCGGTGTTGTCTGGATCTTGTACATGTTACTGCTTCCTCTGGCGATAACTTTGACAGCTGTACCTTTGGTCAACATCACTTCATCACCACCTTCTGCGATCACATCAGCTGTCACTGTGTACATTTCACCAACACTGATGAAGTGGATCTATTGAGAGTGATTAAAATGATCAAACTCTTAGACTTGATAGAAACATGATATTGATATACGAATTTGTGAAGTGAGTGATGTACTACTGTATAAGCCTTACAGCTAGTGCTATTTTACTCGTTACTTTATTTAAAGGAGCATCTTACAACAAATATTATTGTATGACATGGAAATATGGATGTTGGAAGCGATCCTTACTCTCCTTGCTTAAGATGATTGCTAAAAACTGACATTTTACATGAAAGGTATACTAAATGTCAATAAGCCTCTGATTTTTGTCCCTAGTTGTTAAGTATTCCAAGGCCCATGTTATTTTGATATCACTCATTAAAACTTGTACTTTCATACTTTATGTTTTCATGACTTCATAAATGATTAATTTTACTTTTTTTTTTTACAAAATTTGTAAAATCAAGATGTTGTGTTTATCAAGCATGGAATTCTAATCCTCGCATGATGTGCAATCACCTCTGGAGAAGGAAATCCAGGAATTATTGGACTGGTAGGTCTGGGACTTCCAGCGGTTGGACTTCTTGGTTGTGGACTCTGTGGAGTTAATGTCGGTGTTGTAGCTCCACTTGATAAACTTTCACTTCTACCGAGACTTGCTGCAAATTTCCTGAGTGGTATGGGGCTTGGTTTGCTGGGAAAGCTTGCTTCAGAGCTGGAACTCACACTGTCTGTTGATTTTCCTGAAAAAAATATTCGAGAAAGACATGTCATGCTGACTGAATCTATTGAAAATAAAATTTGCACTGATTCCCATATAAAATGAAAGTAAGTTTTTGACTTTGTATAAAATGTACAGAACATGGAACACTATATAGCTGATAGCAGAGGAAAAGTAGACATCTACATGGAAAAATGATGTAAATATATACAGACTATCGGCCCATAAAAGCCTCCTTTCTTGCTATAACATTCATATGATGCTTTATTATTAATGTCTCAAATGAAAATTTCATAGTTTTTTTACTAAATGTTATCATATATTTGAATTAAATTTTACAGGAGATATTTCATACATCCACATGAAGGATAGTATCTTTATACAATGTAATTTCTGTGCACAGGGATATTACATTCATCCCTCTATTATTCTTCCATCATACAATGATGTCACATGATCGATTTCTTACCATATTTTCTCTCAGCAATAGCCTTGATTTCAAGTAATTCTTGCTGGGTCTTACTGAGGATGTCTCTGATCTCCTTAACCCAAGCCTGCTTCACATAAATTGTCTTAGCCTGATAATGTATGAATGGGAAAACATTGGTTGAATTCACCAGAATCAGCATATTTACATCTATGAAAACTTCAAGACTTCAAATATCAACCACTCAAAAAAACCCTCTGTTACTGTAGAATTTGTGTCATAATACTGGCTTCCACGTCAAGACTTGAAAACTTCAAATCATGTTTCATGCTTACAACCTTCACACAGTAAATCCCAGTGTTCCTGACAAGGCTTATTTACACGCTATTTGCGCAGTGTCTCAGATTGCCCTCGCAGTGGAATTTCATGTTTTGCACAACTTTAGATTCAGTCATTTCGATCGGTATTAATTTTGGTATGATAAACATCAAAACTCAGGGCGAAATGTGTGATCTGAGTGCCGATTTTACTTCTGCGTTTTAAATTTTAGTGCTCGTTGGCGGCACAGTTGCTACCAACCCAGGGTACGCCTACACGTTCAGGGTACATTATGAATACATGACTGGATTTACATAACGCGATAAATTAGCATATATACAGAAGATACAACATGGCTGCCTCTATGGTTGCCGTGCCTTTTAGACACGAAAACCTAAGTTGTGCACCAACTCAAAACCTTAGGGGGAACACTGGTAAATCCTATGTTGAATTTGGAAACACTAAGTTCTATGTTGTGCTTATCCCTTCAAAACATCTTACCTGTAATGTTTGTAGTGATGTGGAAGTGGCTTTACCGTACCAAAGTTCAAATCTCCTGTCATCTCCAACATCTTCTGTCATGCCAATACCAGGTAGCTGAGAAAAAGATTAGGTATAAAATTAATACTATAATGATGACAAAAATTACTCATTTTCACAGTGAGCTACTTATATTGAATAATAAGTTTTTTTCAGCAGTTGTGCAAGCAGATGCAGACTTTAACACAACATAGCAATACAATTTATACCGACATCTGTTTGTCAAATAAAGCATACTATGCCATATCCTGACAAATGGATCTAGCACAAGCAAACTATGGGTGTAATATACTGATTCACAACAAAAGGGTCTAACATTTGATAATAGGATTCTGAAAAACATGCCAACTTGACACCTTAAACTTCACACGTCCGATCAGGTAAACACACAGGAATCAGAAGTCATGACAATGAAGTCCATAGCTTTCTCTGTCAAGTATTATACTTACTATCATATGTGACTTGTAGATATACCCTGGTGACTCTAGTTTACTCTCCTTCTTGATTTTGGTGAACATGATGAGATCTTGAAACAGAAAAATCTGTCTGTCTTTGCCTTTTCCTCTAGGTTTGCCATCCCAGACAATCATTTGATCTTTTCTGAACAGTCTACCAAGCTCATCAATGTTGCCCTGCAATAAAGAAGAACAAAATAAATATTTTTTTTAAATGTTACTGTTTTAGAATTTTTGCCACCAAACTCTGTGACTGAACCCTCTTGAGGCAAGTACAACAAGTCACTGAGATGCAAGAATGCTGTTTGAAACATACCTTTTCACAGGTTACACTACTACACCAGGACCTGTGCAAAACTGATGTTTGAAATACAGAAATCTATGTGAGAGGGCATGCTGCTGTAGTGTGTTTTCTTTGCATCTTCTGAGACGTTTTAAAATTGGCACTTTACTTCTAATGGTGTAGAATTCTTTTACTTGTTTTTAACAAGTTGATGAGAATATCATAGTTCCTTACTTACTTGGTAACCTTCAATAAGACTGAGATGCATCAAATCATTGGCTCTCTTTGGAACTTGCATCATCAGATTCAAAGCAAGCTGAAAGAAAACAATGAATATTACAGATTACACACCATCCATGGGTCATCCCTTTTCACAGATCATTCCTGCACTGACATTATTCTTTTGCTACTGGAGCGTAACAGTCAGTATCTTCCAATTTTAATCCATAGCTAGAATGAAGGTAGGCTTTCAGCTTCCAAAAAGGGTTTTCACTTCACCTTTTCAGACTAGTGCCTTCATTTACCTATCTACATGTACTTGCAAGGATGAACAAGATTGAAAAACATTATACCTTTTGCTTTATATTTTGTGACAAAGTTGTGACATGCATATGAACTAGTATCATAATTCAGCACTATATAGCCACTAGTAGTATGAACAATCATTATGTTTACCTATATATTTTTTCATCATTTAATAAATTAATTATTCTCACTATCTATTTATTCAATTTCCAAGAAAAATAGACGAAAGCTATCCTAAACAAATGGCTGGCATAACACAAATCTGAACTCAAACACCGGTACGTCTGAGCAGGCGAAGAACGAAGGTGTATGCTGCATGGTTTATTGCCAGACTTACTTCAAGATCAGGATAGTCTTCTTTGGCTCTCTTGGAATATTTCACAATCTCTTTCAAAAGTAGTTGATACTTGGTGATTCTCTGCACAGGTTTGATCAGGTAGTCCGACAGACTTAACTGTTTGTCACCACCCAGGGCTTTCCCAAACTCCTAAAACAGAATCAGGTTTGATTTGTTCACACAAAGAAAACAACAATGTTGACTGCCTAATCTGTGAACTGTTATTTATCTCAGAGAAAGTTATGCATAATCAAAGAAAAGACACTTTTCAGAAACAGTATTGTAAAAAATGATGTATAAGCTGATGTTTTGATATCTATCATTTGCATTTAAATAGTATGTTATTCAGTCAAAATGTTTTGTTACTCCACTTCACAAATTACCGGTATATGAATACACTTAAGATAGATTTTGATATTTTATATTTTCAAGATGAGGCACTTAACAAATTATGATCAATAGTAAGTATAGAGAATGAAATAATTCCTACACCACAAAATTATACCAATACAGCTTCTCTTTTGTTCTACTCAAGACACCATGACACCATTGTATTCAATCATGCATTTCAAAACAGTTTTCATACATGTAATATATGCATCAATCATGAATCAAAACAACTTGTATTTCAAATATCTCAAAGAAGGAAAGGACATACACATCTTTTTTGGAATTTAATGAAATAGTTTCTGGTAATATTTTAAAACATAGGGCCAAAGTCCCTGAAGCTACTATAGACATGGATACAAAATTAAGTATTTCCTGACTGTATGAAATTATCTCACTAAGGTCATCCTAGGGGCCTGTAAACCAAATATTAAAGCTGTCTGACAAGCGGTTTTGAAAAACAAGCGACCCAACAGTTGACAGAGCTCTGCTGTGTTATGTAGAGAATAACCTTTTGTGACACATGTATTGATGAAGAAGGTGGATATTTGAGCTGGTTTATCTTTTAATATCAGTATTTTCATCCTATTAACCAAGCACATTTTAACTTTTAAATTAACATTGTAAGTAAGTTCTGTAAGTAGTCAGAGAAAGCACACTGAAGAGACAAATGTTTGAAACTTAAGAAGTTCAAGGTCATCAAAAGCATTATAAGGAATCAAGTAACACTTTCATTGCACTGTTTACACAGATTGCATAATTGCTATAAATAGCACGTGAGGAATCTTACAGCCCAGCTTTACCATAAAAACCCAATCACTTTGACCACTCTTTTAATTGACCACTCTATTTTTTTCCTCAAAAAGTATTTATTTTATCCTTACCCAGTCAACCATAAATGGAAATTAGAACTTTCTCTATCTCTATTTATTTGACAACCTCTATCATGACAAACTATTAAGAGCAATTTCTTTTAGATAACATACAGGGCACACTAAATGACGGTTGGGATTCAGGAAAGTTGCCTTTACATGTTTTAATCCTCCAAGATGGTAAGCATTTCACTATGAACTGTCCAAAAAAGTTGACCTTTCTGATAATTCCACACTAAAATTATTTTGGCTTTGATGATTTCCTAATTAATTCAATTATTTAAAATCATATTAATTATTTTTTTCTGGGTGAATTGATAGGGTTTATACAGTACAAGAATTACTTACAATGTAAATCAAATTTGACCAAAAATGACAAAAAAATTCCTTAAAAATACAGATTTGCATATTTCATCACAATTTGAACAAATCTAAGTTGGGTTATCCCTAGGGACCTGTATACCAAATAACAAAGCTGTCTGACCAGCGGTTATGAAGAAGATTTTTTACCAAAAACACCTTTTTTGGCATTAATTTGCTTATTTTCAACAATATCAAAAAATTAAAAAAACTAGTTTCTCAAAATCATATTTTTCATCAACACAACAAATATCAAATCAGTAAGTACTGCGGTTCTCAAGATATTTGAGTGGACGGACGCCTCACAAACGGACATACATACATACATAAATACAGACTGACGACGGACGCCGGACGGATACCCATCCCAATAGCTTCTATAGACTATAGTCTATAGTAGCTAAAAATTCAATCTCTCACCTCAAAGAAAGTTTTAGCTGGTGGCATGGACAGAAGATATTCTGACTTCTGCTTGTTCTTGCAGTATTGTACATGCATCTCAAATTTGGGTTGCTGTGAAAAAAGAGAATTCTTTAGGAAGAGCTGTGTAAGAAAAGTCCAAATGAGATCCATTTGATATCCAACGTTATAAAATTAACCCTTGCACCCGTGGATTTCATACTACTGTTTATAGACATTTATTCTGGGGAAACTGTGAAAATATTGAAATATTGAAAGCTGATGATATTGTGAAGAGAAAAGAATTGCTAAAGGGATTGATCAAAAAATAAATTTAGAAAGAAAATTGCATCACATGCAACAGAAAGGTGGCAATCTCCAAACAGATTTGGACTAAAAAAATTTGCTCGTACAGAGCCACTAAATAGTATAGTACGACAGTTGTCTGAGTGGGTGCCTATTGGATTACCTACTGACAGCTAGAATCAGTTGAGTCAGGATAGCAGCATCTGTGGCTGGACAATGATGATACTTACCCACTTGATAAATGTACGACCAATACTGGCAGCATCGCTGTTACAATTCTCAAGTTCATTCATGAAAATCCTACAAACGAAATAAATTAGATTAACAGAATTCAAACATTTTCTGCTATTGATGTCGCAATCTAGGATATCAATATGAGGATTTAAAAAGTTGCTAGCATGAGAAATTCTGCAATCCAGAAGTTGACTGGTACTTGTCAATATAGTAAAGACAACCTCTTCATATATGCTAGTCTGAGGTTTTGAACAGAGAGATATTCCTTGAGAAAGCATGTTCTACTATTATGTTGAAATGTAAATATACAAATTTGTCTACAAGACAAATGGATGGATGGGTGCAGTGGAAGCTTGAGATTTATGAGAAAGTAAATGGAAAATCACTGATACCAAAGGTTTTACATTGTTAATAGCTTTCAACTACAAACATAAAACAGTATGATTGGTGGCACTTACTCGCTATGGAATTCATAAATTTGTTCTAAATTCATGAAAATGACATCTTTTTTCCCTTGCAAACTGGCAGGAAGGTTTGGGCTCTCCATGGCTTTGAGGTGATTCTCAAGTGCAAACTTGATGTCTTTGACATACTGACGTTCCGTTGCCAGCAATTCTTCCAATGCATATCTGGTAAAACAAAGTAAGACATGACAGTGAAAATGTAATTGCTTACAATATGGAGAAATACATACATGTTTTTACAACCCTGACAGCAATTTCTTATAACTATATCAAACCAATAAAGATACAAAGAATACATGTATTGAGTAATGAAGGAATCACCTTGGGTAAACACTTTTCAAAACAAAGGAAGTACTGTACTAGCGTGCTGGAAGAAAGCAATTTCTGAACAAAATCATTATTTTCGTCACATTCCAATCACAAATGCTATAAGTTATATTCCACAATATCACAAACACTTGAAAAGACAGAAAATCAAGGTCAAATTATGACAATTGACATAAATTGATGGTACTGCTACAAACTCACCAGGTCTAGGTATTACCTCAGTGACCAATGTACAAATGTATTTGTTGCTTGTAGCACAGCAAAAGATGTGGAAGCAAACTTTGCATGAAGTCCTGTTCACCCTAAGTTTAATGTAAATTGGTCCACAATCAACACTGATAACAATGGGATTGGGCCAAACCATGGTGATTAAAGGGTTAAGATACTTACGTTTTCTTCCTGGTAGCTTCAAGTTCCTTGCTATCAGCTCTTTCCATTCGGCTGAATTCTGCAGCAGCTTCAGACTCAGGTGATTCTCCAGGCCTGAGTCTCTCTTTCCCTTCATACTGTGCCTGTGTCTTCTTCTCCAGGTAGGTGGCTCTAACCCAGCCCTGTTTTGGTGGATGAGCTTTGCTGGGTTTGGTTCTAACAAGCCATTTGATGGCACTGTTGGAGTCTAAAACATCAACGTGCTGACCCTCAACCAATGGAATGTCTTCCTTGTCATTAGCATCAGGTGTGTAGTCTGCTACAGCCATGTAAATCTCAAAGGACTTAAAGAAAACAGACAGATGTATTTATGATTCATCATTGCAAATGATGGGGTTCAGACAAAAATTTGAAAAAATTTGAAATGGCCAGAGTTGAATATTATTCTTGAAAATCAAATAAAACTGAAAGAATTAGGGGGAACATTTGGTTAAAACACATTGTTTGAAACTGGGGATGACAAAATTTGACAAGATTCTGAAGTAGGGATTAATGTTTGCTGGTGTGCAGGACTTAATAATAATATTAAGATAATATTTTTTGCCAAATGAATAACATGGGTTTTATTTCAACTGAGGCATGAACTGACAGATCTTTTTTATTAACTTTTTGAAAAGGTGAACACTGTCATGGCAAGCTCTTTGTGTAAGGCTTGTTGGTTTTGTTCTGGTTCAATTGCAATATTTAAGTAAATGTAAGTACTGTACTGAAACCCTCTAAATACTGTGCTCTCCCTGGCCTTTCGAAATTGTTAGTAAATTTACGAATTGGGTTCAAAAAATATTAGTAAGCACAAATTATGTTATTCTGAACCCACCAACTTTCAACAAGCACTTCTGGTACTCAATAGATGATTTTAAGGGGATAGAAATGATGAATGATTTCATTAAAGACAAAAGAAAATGAAAAATCCCTTTTTAGTTTTTTTGACAATGAAAACTCATATTTTGATACGCATTTTCAAAAGATTTATTGAATAACACAGTACATCATGGGTCATGAATGCTTGTAACATTGAAATTTCTTCCTTGTCTCAATAAAGTGTGTAATTTTGGTCAACGGACAATGAATGTTATTCAATTACTCTATCTTTAGTACACAACATAACATGTTCAAGTATATTGTGACACAAATCATAACTCCCTTTGTGTGTGTAGTCAGTGGTTGATGATTATATATATTAATTTATGAAGCGGTCATTAATATTATCAAATATTATCAGTGTTTGCACAAGTTTTAGATGCTAGAAAATCTGTCCCCTGTTTTTCATATTTGGAAAGCTCTGTTACATTTAAAGTATGCATGCACTAGGTGGTGCCTCTATAGCTGCAGTCATTATGCCATGTTCATCTCTAAAATTCTTTTTAAACAACCACTGATACATTTGGCAGTCTGTGGTTTCGCACAAATTTTGTCTCATCTCAATCAAATTTAAGTACGCAAACTGAGACTGGTGATCCTGCTAATGTTTTCTTAGAGACAGTTATACTTTTAAAACGCTGCAGATGATCGTCATTTATTTTTTTGTCTGGATAAACTTTTTGGTCATGGGACTGTGCACAGCATTTTCTCTGGATCATAGAAAACTATCAGTATTCATAACATTTGCTGAGACAGTTTCTTGTAAAATATTTTGAAGGAAACCTATTAAATTGCAAGCTGACTGAAAAATTCAATTTGCAGATCGTCAAATGACAAATCTATGACATCTAAGATTTCTGGCTCGCTTCCACCTCCATGCACAGAAAAACACTGTGCAGTACATGTTCAACCATGCGCGTCCCGGACTGCAGTTCTGCTGTAGTTCGACTGTCTTTCAGGCTGACTGTTCTTGATCTCTTCTAGCTCGGCGGTTTCATTGTTTCGTATTTTTTTCATATCAGTTGCCGTTTTTATGCCCAACTTTCTTTCCCAACTGGATACTATCAATCCAAAGTATTTGTAACTGCCCGCTTCCCTCGATCCGCTTCAACAGTCCACTCGGAGAGTTGACAGCATGTGAGTGTTTGGGTGTCTCGAAACTACCGTAATGGGGTGGTAATGCAGGACACACCACTATGAGATTACAAGACCCGGGGATCTTGAAACCTTTTCGCGCATGCTCATGTTATTACAGGTCAAAGTCCAAAGCCAGCTATCACCATGTGTCGATGCGCTGATGATAGGGGCAGCGTAGGTTTTGAAAGACGAGATATGCCAGTATTTCCCCGGAATACACAATCTTGACCGAAAATCAGGCTTCAAAAATAGCAAAATCGTTCGTAAAATGGCCGATCGTCATTCATTTTTCTTTCGTAAATTTTCATTTTTGTTCGTAATTTACGAAAGTTACGAGCGACAGCGAGAGCACAGAAATACTGCACATTACAGTTTGAGCAAATTTAAGAATAGCAAGTTTTGGCATAACAAAATGAAAAGCAACAATATCATCAATTAATGGAATTAAAACAAGTAAATATCAAACCAAGTAAAACTTTCAGGTGCTGTCAGAGTTCCAAGTTTACTGGGTACACTTTTGTTAACTCCTGTTCTACCAATTCAAAGCTGCAGGCTGCAGCCAAAATACAGTGAAATTTGATAAATTTTGTGATGTGACTTACCTCAGGAGCTGACTTAGTATCTTCTGCTTCTGAAGAATCTGATCCGGCAGAATCTCGATGAAAACTTGACACACGGAATGGGGCTTTTGGTTTCATTGCACTTTCTGCAGCACCAGGCTGACTCTCATCTCCCACTGAAAAGATAAAAATACATTAGACACTTATGCTAAAACTTTTTTCCTAAAATTTGATAGTAATGGAGAACTACTTGTTTTTAACCTTAAAATTACTTCAGTTAAACAGTGTTGGCTGCTAGTCTTGCCTTAAATCACATGTACAGTGTGATGAGAAGTCTATGTTAAAACAAATGTTTCTATAATAAATTGGGGACAAAATCATAGTATATGTAAATGAACACTACTTTGATGAAACTTTGATCACAATCACCCAAAATCTACCAAGGTGTGACAGGGGTATATGTTTTTTAATCATTTAATTGATTGTAAGATTGCTGTAGGTATACACAGATTTTTCTTACCATCTGACATTTTTTCTTGTAAAGCTATTGCAGCACTTCTCTCTACACTTGACTGTCTTTGTAACAACACTGTAGGAATGTAACCAATCTAAAAGAAAAGAAAAACCAAATAATTTTCATTTAAAATATCACCTTCAAATGGCAAAGATAACATCACGACTTTAAGCCTGTAAAAAGATCTGCAGTCCAAAGTTGATCATCAACGCTGAGTCTCAAGATCCGACTAGTCAATATCAACATCTGAACACAACAACACACTCTCACATCAAAGTTACTTCTCGTATTGAAAAAATATAGTGAGACCTGAAAATTAAGTTTGAGAACAGCAAATAGTAAATGCAAATGGCTATGAAAGGCTCGCATTCAGAGTTGAATCGATGTTGTCCGATAGTTATTGAACTGCCTGTGACGATACCTTCTCCCACAACTGTTTTCTTAAGAGATTATTATCCATATTGGTTATATATGACATGAGGAGAATATTCTATAGTAGTCCTTGCCACAGCTTTAATATGAGAATACTAAAACTACTGAAATGTGGGTAGAATCCATCTTACAACAGTGAACTCCATGTATAGGGAAAACAAAGGCTACTGAAAGTGAATGTGTAGATTTGTTGGACAAGCAAAATGTCGTGTCAGATCCTGTTTTGTATTTACTCATCCATCCAACCACTCAGAATCTGTGATATGCCACAGTAAAATTTCCTGACTTACCATTTCTGGCTGCTCTTTGTTTCTAACCAACCATTTGTCAGGCTTGCTACTATCTAAGATATCAACTTGGTCCCCGCTTTTCAATTGTACTTTATTGCTTTCATCAAGAAAATCACTGGTAACTTTGTACATATGAAAAAGTTCCTGTAAATGAATAAACAATACATTTGATTCAATGTGTTACCTCTTACTCAGGAAAAGTAACAGATTTTCTTGTTCAAGAAGATCTAACTTGCCATTAATTTCTTGTATCCTGATAACATAGGTTCAGTTGAATTTCATAAACAGACTTTATCTAGTAGAGTTTCCCATATTAGTTGAAAATGAAATTTTTAATTTGATGATATGAGCATATATAGCACAAATGCACATCTTTGATAAAAAGGCATGTGTCACAGAGAAATTGTGTAACGTGAAAACTCCATTGCACATTACAGTTATGTTTCAGCCAAGGATCACTCCATTGCACATTACAGTTATGTTTCAGCCAAGGATCACTCCATTGCACATTACAGTTATGTTTCAGCCAAGGATCAAACTAACATAAATTTCACTAATCAGTGCTTGTAGTAATTTGAATTTAAATTCTATACACTCTACAATGGATAGATATCAATTTAATTGAAATCTTGAACTTGAAAGTCTCGTTAATTCACTGACCTCTCCAATGCCAAGTGATAGTTTGTGTTTATCGTGTTTGTCTTTATCATCATCGCTGATCCGTGTGTCACTGGCACTGGTGGAATGTTCTGAATCGGTTGCACTGCTACTTAAACCTACAAACAAATCAATTCAACAATCACTTGATGCAATGTACTTGATTTGTTAAGCAATACATCATCAGATAATTGGCATAACAATTTACATTACATGAAACAGTACATATTATGAGATGCTTCCATCTTGAGTAAAACCATCGAACATGCTACACGTTGTAAGACATGCTAACATTTCACTACATCTCCTCATAATGACACCCACAAAGAAGAGCTTCTGAAATCTACTTTGGTAAATAATTCAATTGTTATGGTATATGCAGATAATATTCCACTATAACCACATTTAACATGTGTTGTACATGCGTACTCCTCTTTGTATTAAACATTATCTTGTGAAAGAGTACAAAAAATATGATACAAAGTGCTTTATTGTGATGTGACACTGTAGCTAGTGGCCAATTGTCTGTTGAAGCATGCATTAACACTTTTGTTCCACCTACCTGTCAGCTGTCACAATCAAAATTGTGAGCATGCTTGGAGAAGGAGCAGTCATGTTAGTAATCAAAGATTAAAGCTGAGTTCGTTATATCAATAGACATGCAGTTCTCAGAAATGTTGGTTTATAATAGTTCATATCAGGGTCAGTACCGTGCACAAACTTTTGATTCACTTCTCCCGATGTTTTAAATTTATGCTGTGTTTAGTTTACTTACATCTGATCAATACATTTCTTGAATTGCTAATGAGATGTTGATATTGGGTTCAATAATGCTTCTGATGTTCTGATGTTACTGGAGTTTTCTGATAATAGACCCATCCACATATACACCCAAGCTTTTCTGAGTACTTAGTGGGTGTTGGTTACTCTACCAAATTACTAAATTAACACTCTGGGCATTTATTATGCTCCAGGTGTGCCCCTGACAATTTACCCAATGTTTGAATGAACGCTCTGGACCCATTATCAGAAAACTCCAGTAAGTTTACAACGTGATGATATCTAATCAATTTATATCAATTAAAATGCTTTAGAATTAGAGTTCAAATGGCAATGTCCTTCAGAGGGAAACACTCTGTATTTAACAAAAGGAAAAAGAAAAAAGTCAATAGGCATCTTGGAAATTCTAAATTTCATTCTGTATATTTTTTTTCTTGTTGTTATTGTCGATTTTGTAGTTGTGTACACAAAACTGATGTGAACATCTTCACAAAAATTATCAAGAAAAGATTTTAGGCATAGTACTGAACTCACCTTCCAGGCGTAAGAAAGCAGAGCAGGCTACTTGGCCATAAGAATTAGCAATCATACATGTATATCTGCCTTCGTCATCCGAATTGACATCATTGATGACTAAGCAATTATTGCCACTTGATCTATCTAGTTCCATAACATGATGACCATCTGGTTCAACTTCTTCACCATTCTTGTACCATGTAATCATCATGTCAGGTGCACCCTGCACCATGCTGACCAGCTTGGCTGTACTTCCACGGGTCACCTCAACACTGTCAATGGTCTTAACAAATCTGGGAGCCTTCTCTGGAAGGGTGACTGGTTTCACAATGGGAAGCGCTTGTTCCTTGGATAACTGAAATCTGAGTGTAGAGAACACAAGGTAAAGTCACGAGATGAGTTCCATGGTGTCATAACTTTTCTAAATACATCATTTGCTTTTTTCAAATAAACCAGTATGTATTGACAATTTCTACATCAAGAAGTGAAGTGTCAAAAGAAGTAAAGTGATGAAAACTTTCAGGAAAGTGATTATTAATTTTTCAATTTCTGGCAATCATTAGTCCCTGTTTTCCACTATAAAAGTCACACTCTTCCATAGTAAAGAACAGCTTTGTATCAACTTCCTGGTCATTTCAGGTAATATTTAGCAATATTGCACATATTTGAAACAGCAGCTTTACAGCTATACTAAGAGTACCAATTTCTTTCCAAAGACATGACTGAAACGGTGCTTACAGAGTAGGAGTGCCAATTTGATGTGTCATCTTTCTTTCAACATCTGTAATCTTAACTGGAACCGGGGCGGACACGTGTATTTCTTCTACCCTCTCTTCTGGAACAGCCGGAAATATTTCCAGCAATGCCACGGAGGCTTTAATTGGATATGGTTCTGGTAGTCGGATTTCTCTTGCAACTGGAGTGAGATTTCTGTATTTGCCAGATCCTTCACTGTCGTATTCTCCACTGTCTTCAGTGATTGTTTCCAACGGTTCATGTGGAGGAGCAAGCTCTGTTTCTGATTGGCTGACATCCTCGCTTTCACTTGTAGTAGATTCTGGATCTGTCCGAAAAAAATATATGCACATGTATTGCATCATATAAAGATTGCAAGTACGTGTCACATGGTACTGTAAAATTTTATCGCCATTTATTCATACATAATTTGGGAGCATATCCTGATTTAATCATTGGTAAAATAACAATTTTAAAAACAGATATTAGTAACAGCATTTATTAGATGTAAAATTACCATCATTTAGACTTTATTGTCAGGCTACAGGAACAAAATCAATTTTTGTGCTGCAATTCCATGTCAAGATAAGATGAAATACCTTATTAAATCAACCTTACATGTTGATGCATATCAATATAATGACGGTCAGATGTACTCCTGATGCACTGATAGCTGGCATTTTTAATTTGTAATAGTATGATCTGGATGAACTGTAGGCAGTTGATATTGATTTGAATTCCAGATTGGATGAGAATTCAGTTTGTGCAAAAATAGCATAGCATTATATTGTGCACAATGTTCTATACAAAAGGAAGCTTATACTGATAACTGTACATTTATTTCAAAATAGGTTAGCGGGAAGGATAAGACAGTATATGTTTTCTAGAAACAAATTAATCAAAATATTTTCAAAAATTTCAGCGGTTGTCCTTTACAAATATCAAGAAATGTAAGCGATTTCTCAAATGGCCTTGTCCCATAAAGCAACTCTGATTGACTATATATAAAACATCACTTCACACAAAATTTTAAAGGTATACAGTCACCTGTAATCTAAATATGCCCATATATGGTCAAGGGGGCATTCCTTGGTATTCAAAATGCCCATGTGAGGGCGCTGTTTTTAAAAAGCGGCCACCCGCTTACAATTTGTGATTGGTTAGCTTTTCTCTTTCCATGGTAACTGTGGCAAAATTGGAACAGGTGACAGTATGCCTATAAAGCAATTTACGTGTAAAAAAGAATAATTTAGTCTGTCATTGTGTCATCTATAACAATTACATCCATTAAGACTTACCATCCACATAGAGTATGGTAGAACAGTACACAGCACCACTGGCATTGGTGGCAGCACAGGTATATTCCCCAGCATCTCTGTAGTCTGTGGTAGGTATCAAGAGAGTCCTAGTATTGCCAATTACATGCAGTTGGTAGTGACTGTCAATTCGTAGGGGATTTCTGCCTTTGAACCACACCAAAGATGGACTGGGTGAACCTTGAAGTCGAAAAAAGGGGAACAAACGATGGAATAGTTGTTCAAATTTTGTTTCATATAAATCTGAATGGGAGACAGACAATACCATAATTCTCTGATCCCGGAGAAAGAATCCTCTACCTTTAATACATGATCTGTAGCAACACTATAACAATGATTTGCGACTAATTCAACAGAGAAATTTAAACAATATGAAATTCCATAAAAAGTGAAAGTTCCTTAACTTTTTTAAAGAGCATGCATGTACCTCAAGAAAGTTGTACCATCACGATCAAAAAGTACAGCGCCTTGACGGAGCTACACTCGTAGACACTGGCACTCAAAAAGTCTAAGTCTGAGTGAAGTTGAAGGGTCATGCTTACTTTTAGTGACAACTGTCTGTGTCAAAAGGTTAAAATGCAATGATCATCTAGAACTAGCCTAGCAGGTCAATTCAACCCTGATTCAGACCCGCTGTTGCTGACCCTGGCCACCTCACCTCAGTAGGCTTGTTTATTTATTTATTTATTTATTTATTTATTTTTTTCTTTATTTTTTTATTTAATGGGAAAGCCTGTGGGATCTCCCATTTATAGGTTCCAAAAATAAACTTAAGGGCCAAAAGAAAATTGATTTGTTTCTGCCACCACCAGCATCACTTCAAAGTGTGCATATCAACTTTTTTTTTCTTGTTTTTTATTTGCCCCTAGGGGAAAAGGGGGAAATGTATCAAATCCCACCAAAAATTTTAAAAATTGAAAAAATAGCACATCGCCGCATCATTTTGCCACGTCAAAGACCAGAAACAAACCTATTATGTATTTTTGTTGGCCCAAACACAAAACTACAATTACAGACAAATACAGTTACAGATCAAGTTACATAGAAAAAGGGAAGTTTATACAAAAGGTGAACCTAAAGAAAACACAAGAAATAAAATTAAGTAGTATACTACTAAAAATAGAATGTCTAATGTCAGTTTTAAACTGAGCAAAATTACTGAAAAGATCAAATATTTGGATGGAAAAGTAACAATTTGTTAAAACTACTCATGCACATGTTGATATGTGAGTATTTAGAAATATTGATACGGCTACGAGGTGGTCTAAAGGTTGGGCAGGTGCGTAGATGTTCGCTCAGAACAAAGAACATCCAGCAAATTATAAATACCAGTTGTACATTTATGTAAAAATATCATGTAGAGACAAAAACGGAGTTGTTGAAAACTCATAAAAACAGAGCAAAGGGCTTCATAATGATCTGTATGGTATAGAATATGGGTCTTTAAACACAGCTATTTTACAAATTTTCTTTGGACACTCTCTAAAATTGACTTGTGGCACTGCAAACGGATTTTCTGAACTTAGAGAAGAGCGTTGAGACATAGACAGTAGCCCCCCTCTACTGTCTATGGTTGAGAAGACAGAACACATGACTGTCTATCGGCTATATTCAGCCCTTTACACCCATCGGGCACCCCTAAAAAACAATGACACAGTCCGCTAGGTACTTCCGTGGCAGCAAGGTGGCAGCATACTTGACAAGATCCGGTGGGATCCCTCGGGGATTACATTGCCTGCTGCACAAGGCTTCAACCTGGGGTTACACGGTTAGTTACTCAAGCGACCAGGGTTGGCGAAATGTGGGGTCGAAACGGTCAGGAGGGTCCGAACGACTAAAAGGGGAAGGTTTACGTTGCACTTTCGGTAACTTACCCTTGACAGTACAGCTGATCCGAGCTGTTTTTCCTAGAAGAACTCGATTCTGCTTCTTTGGTTTGTCGATGAACTCCGGTGGGATCTGTTCAGGAACTTCGCGTAAACGTTTGACACTGCATAAAAATGAAAGAATAGAGACCAGGTACACTTTACTGGTCCAGAGTTCATACTATGTATTGTCTTTCGAACGTACAAGTTCTACACAACACATGTCATAAGCCCCCACCCCCCTCCCAAGTTAAATCTCGGAACGAAATCACCGATATTTCAGGCATCGCCACGAATGTCAGCACCACACACTCTACTAGTCTCAATACGGTAAATTGTCCCTTTAATCTTCAGCACTTTGCAACGGCTACGAGTAGGAACAGTTAGCCTGACCGTGACCAGCTGTTCACTATGCATTTGACATACAGAGAATTGAACATGGCGCCCCGGCGTATGATACCTGTAAGTTGTTTCAACAATACGCTTCCCTTGAAAGTTGAAGTCAAAACGGACTTACTTTGTAAATTGTAATGGTTAAACACGGCTTTCACCTAATGAAAATACTTTTCTAAAACACTTACGCTTTCTGGCCCCCTCTTTTTTGAAATAAACTGAAGAGACTTTACATCATTAGAGTACACTACAGTTTACCAAGGGAGGGCAAATAGAAACGAGATCAGCCGACTTAATTAATATTCATTTATTCCAAAGCTTTATTTCAAACTTTAATTTGTACTGACTTTAGACAATATTGCAATCACTTCTCTTTACAAATATAACTTTCAATTATTTTATGGTCAATAAAAATATTGACACAGCAGAGAGTACGTTATTTAATGTATCGTCTCGGATTCCCATGATGCCCTCGTAATTGCCTCGGTTTGAACTTTTAAAGATGCTCATCCGTTCGTTGCTGTTCCTCTCTCTCTCGATGCTCAGGATATTCATGACATTGGCTGGTCGCATGGTCCCCGCCTCAGTGACAAGCTGAGACGCAGTGATCAGCGAACTCAGGATATCGCGATCGCGTACCTGTACGTGGTATCAGTCTGATCGATCAACCATACCGGAAGTACATTTGCATAAAAAATCTTCATAAATTAGAATTCTATTCAGTACGTTCTCTAGCCCTGCGTACGTACAGCATCGTACGCAGGGCTATACGTTCTCCAGCCAATCACACCACTGGATCTACGTGTAAATCGACTAATTTCTCGCCCTTTGTTATGAAAATCGTGACCTTTTATTTTCAAATGTAGATTTCGGGGTCAAGATCTCTATTTGGGGATACCCAGCCGTATGAAAACATTCGATCACGGTCCAAACTTACATGTACTTCCTCGGCGAGAAGAAAAAAAATCACCGATGATTTTTGAAATATTAAATTTCGATTTTCGCACCTGCATTGCATCTTGACGTGATACGTATGGCACAGGCGTTTTGTTGTCACGTCGGGACTTTGAACGGCAAAATAAACCTTAGTGAGTGTACTAAATTCAATAAAATGACCTATACCTGCCTGAACTCTGATTATTGCTCATTCCCTAACTCCTTTTGTGAACAAAATTTCTGGTTCGTTCACGTAATTCGGCTGATTTTCCAAGGAGTACTCAAGATTTTCACTCTGACCGGCCATCATGCTATTCACGTTCGAACGCGCGACGTCCTTATTAAAGTACGCTTTGAATCTTCTTCAACCCCAAGATTTTCATTTTCGATATGTTTAAAAAAACTGTACGTAAATATTTCGTGATAATTAGTTACGTTTAATCCATGGAGGACTCAGCCATATTTCGATTTGTTTGGCGCGTACCTACCGGACATATAGATTGTCTCTGTGTGTTGCTTTCGGCACCTTTTAGCGTACGGCCTAGCTACCTTCGCCAAGTTTGTAGCGTCCGAAATAGCTTCCCCTAAAAAAACTATCCAAAACGGGACAGCTGCATCACATTAACATGCGGTCATATGACTTGTAAAACGCTATCAATACGGAGCGAAGTGAGTACGACGAAAAGCATGACATTAAATGTCCGAAAACTGAGGTCGTCCGAAAAATGTCACACTTAGTGTAAATATATATATATAGGCACAGTCCCTCTGTATAGTGGATAGAGGGACTGTGATATAGGCATCAGTGACATTGGTCTTTAGTTTAATACTAACCAATACCTATTTGACTCACGATTGATATATGGTGGTTGCCACATGTTTGGCAGGAGGCGCTTACTATTTTCGAAACACCTGACATCACTTCTTGGTATCTGAAAGAGTCAACAATTGTATTTACTCCATGTGCTAGACTTGGTTTATAATACTTTCTCTTGTGTCTCGCCTCCTATTTCGTACCAACCGGTTCGGAATTTAATCAATCAATCAATCAATCAATCAATCAATCTTTATTTACTCAACACATACTAACAGAGAGTATGGTATGGTACATCAAGATGTGTTACAAATGTAAGTGAACAATACAGAGAAAGAAAAACAACCATTCATCTCTGTAATACGAAAACATGCAATAATTACATTCATTGGAGCTGCTTGAGCTCAGTATAAACATGTGCTCTTTAAGAAAACAGTAAAAGTCTGAACAACAAATGAACAAAAGTTACCAGGACATTTTTCAGCCCGGAGCTGCTGGAGGGTTCAGCATACATTTGTATTCTTTAGAAATACAGCTAGATCAAGAACATTTTGTTCCATTAACTTTTTAACAACTTCTTCGTTTCTAAGAGACTATAACATTTACAAAAATCTGTACCACTACTTTGTCCCAATAAAATTCTTTCTGAAGTATGATTTTTACATGAAAATAATAAATGAAATTCATCATCAATTTCATTATAATCACATCTCTGACAGATTCTTTCACTCAAAGGTAATCTAGGTTTACTTTTTCTTCCCATTTCAATACCCAAGTTATGGTCATTAGCAGCCCAGGCCAAGTTTTCCCAGTGATCGAATGCGTTACCTTTGAGTCTGCGCAGTAGTGAGTTAGTTTCTGCCTATAAATGGACGGTGACCCTTGACCCGAGCGCGTTCGATAGACAGCACCAGCACCGCTGAGATATATCACAGCTATTCTTGACCGCGGACATCCGGGAACTTGCGGATTTTTACGTCATTTTTGCGTCACACTGCCGTGAGAACAAATATTGAAGTGTGGATTTTCAATATTTACAACAGTATTCAAAGTTTCAACATTATGTCCATGATAAACACCAAGTTCTGTACTTTGTCACATAATTTCTGCATTGTTCACTGTCCTGTATAGTCAAATCCTATTTCACCTCACTCACGTGCGTGAGGTGAAAGTGACGTCACTCCGCGGTCAAGAATATTGATCAACATTTTCTGTAAAATTCCAAAATCTAATTTCTTTCACACAATCCATCTGTAACCACCATAGACTAATCATATAAATTAATATCAACAATCAAGCATACATAAAATGGAAGAGGGTACATTATTAGTAATATTTTTTTTCATTTTTTGCAATGCCAGACAGGGCATTGTAGATTTAGAAAACAGCAGGCCACAAGACGGTCGACTTTGTAATCGAAAGGGTCACAAGTCCAGGTCAACGTTCCAAATCTACAATGTATCACTTTTTTCTTTGTTCAGTGCAACTTTGTATCTTTTTGTCACCTAAAATATCTCAAAATCAGACGGCGATCGATAACACCAAGAGCAACAATAAAATTACTCTTGGCCAGAAACTCATTCCCCCCCCCCCCCTGCTCTCGCCGCGATCGCGATCGCTCTCTCTCTCTCTCTCTCTCTCTCTCTCTCTCTCTCAAATAAACATGTGCACACACACAATTGAAAAACAATATAAGTACAATTTTCAAATACTGGGCTCTACTATGCATTTCCGAACTATTATTAATAATTGATAGTAATTTATGATTGTCATGATTTTATATGATTCACAAAAAAGGATCAAAAAACTGCTGCATTTTATCTTGATAATAGTTCAGTAAATGTGATAGCAACACGTACTCTGTATCTTGCCTACTGTAAAAACTATATACAAATAGTTTTGTAATGATACAGTCTCTGAAGTACCATGGTTGGTCTCTGCAAGAGGTCCATAGATGCTTTCTTTCATGAATTGGATTTTGTGGTGTGTACTGATGCTTTGCTGTTTGTTCTGACGTGTTGTGTTATGTCTATGTTTATAATAGCTGACTTCGAATTACTAATTTTGACCCAGTGTTATTGGATTATGGATGGGTATGATAGTGATTATCTTGTATGATATAATATGATATAATATAAGTATAAAAGGGACAATATAATTGCATCAGAAGTATTAATTGACCAGGTTCCAAAATAATATACAGTCTTGTCAATCGTAGACATTATTATTATAATTTCTATTAATTCATTCAATTATATTTTCATGTGAAATATGTTTATTTGTAAACCTGCAGAAGACATCTAAACATATATGAATATAGTAGCAAAGCAAACGCTTTGTTCACATTAAATAAAACAGAAATTAAGAAATGCAAAACTTTCACAGGAAGTTTGTTTTATTTTGTAAACAGGCAATAACTGAATAAATGTTCTGTAATCAATGGAACAACACACACACTCACACACACACACAAACAAACAAACACAAAACTGTTTGGAGATCGTTGGTTAGTGTAAAAGAGTTAATATTTAAGAAGGATATCAAAAAGAAAGTTTCATAGGGCTATATAATGCAGTTGATGCGGCAAGTGCAGCGAAGTAATAACCAGATATGAACTGAAAATGCTCATGTGTTTCATTATATATTGCAGTTATGTGTAAATTTGAACGTTTGCCAAATGTTTGCAACTTCATTGAAAGTGTTATGATCAACATAATGAACGATACTCACCACAGATTAATTCTAAAGGTCATTAAGTATTCAAATATGTAATTAGCTGAAATAAAAATAATTTCTTTGACTGCTGTCATTGTATCACCACTATATATACAAAGTGTAATTCCCTTTGGTCAAGTCCTTCAAGCTTTATATGCCAAACTGTGAAGCTCATTAGATATGCAAATTATAGGACTTGAAAGTTTTGCTGTGGGGGGGGGGGGCCTTGAAAATAGTTTGGCTCCCAACATTTTGAAGTCATCCGATGATTCTAATGTTAGTAATAATTGGACAAAATCTATAACTGTTTTGTCACATTTTCTGACTTTAATGTCAAAAACATAGGGCCAATGTCCCTGGACCTACTACAGACTTGATGACATACATAGTATAATATTAGATAATATGTACTCAGGCTAGAAATGATAGCCAGGAGAGAACTGTCTTGTAGGTCTATAATTTCCTAGCCATCAGCCTCTAACATAAACTATACAATCATACATGTGGATGTAAAAGCAACTATAAGGGGCTGATATCACCATACATAGTAATGAAAACAATTGATGTAAAAAGTGTGACTGTTTTTTTAGATAAAGGAATAATGATGAACACCGCACATACATGTATATGAATATTTGAAGCAAATTTCAGAACATGCTGTAGCTATATTTTTGTGGTTTTGATGGTTGAACTGGTGCTTAAAAAAATTGAAGCCAATTGGAGAAGTGTTTCAGAGAAGCTGTGAATATGCTAGATAAAATAACTTTTTGAATTATAAACAAATGTCAAGGGTATCAGACAAGAACTTCTGAGAAAAATGTGGAAACAAAAAATTTGACCAAAAATGGCAATTTTCCAAGATTTGAACAAATCTAAAATAGTTCACCCCTATAGACCTACTTCAATGGTTCAGGATGGTCCTACTTAAATTTGTAAATCTCAAATGTCCCATGGACCCTGGTAATGTATTACATTGAATGGAAATGATTATTGGACCAGTTTAATGTCATTTTGCATACCAAATATCAAAGCTGTCTAATCAGCAATTTTGATGATATTATTAAAGGTGTCATAAGTTCAATATATCATATTAAGTTCATCTGTAGGAACCTGTATACCAAATATCAAAGCTATCAGAGTTTTTTTTTCAGAAAAAAAATGTTTTACCATAAATTGGAAAAATTGCCCAAAAATACAAAATTGTAGATTTCATCATAATTTGAATATATATTATTTTGATCATCCGTATGAACCTTTATACCAAATATCAAAGCTGTCAGACAAGCGGTTTTTATGAAATAAATTTTTGACCAAAAATGACAAAAAAATTCCTAAAAAATACAAATTGCATATTTCATCACAATTTGAACAAATCTAAGTTGGATCATCCCTAGGAAACTGTATACCAAATATCAAAGCTATCTGACCAGTTGTTATGAAAAAGGAGATTTTTTACCAAAAATGCCTTTTTGAGCTTATTTGCATATTTTCAACTATACAAAAAAAAAGAAGTTTCTCATAATCATATTTTGCACCTACACAAGAAATATTAAATCTGTAAGTACTGCGGTTCTCAAGATATTTGAGTGGACGGACATCCTCACAAACATACATACATACATACATACATACATACATACATACATACATACATACAGACTGATGATGGACACCGGACGGATACCCATCCCAATAGCTTCTATAGACTACACTCTATATTAGCTAGAAATCTAAAAATGTCTGAATGCCATTATTTTTTTTTTAAAACATGCAACAAGTTGGACTTGCCATGGGGAAGGAGCTGCAAATGTTGATAATTGTTTTAATATTTCCATGCAATGTATCAAATACAGTTTCTTTATGTCTCTCTACAGCATGCTGAAAAACACAATACCAGTATTCAGTTTGTCAACATATATATATTTGTATATAATTTTTACAGTAGGCAAAATACAGAGTGTTGCTATCACAATACAATTTTCAAGATAAAATGCGACAGGTTTTTGATCCTTTTTGTGAATCATATAAAATCATGACGATTAATTACTATCAATTATTAATAATAATTCTAAAATGCATAGTAGATCCCAGCATTTGAAAATTGTACTTATATTGTTTTTGAAATGTGTGTGTGTGTTTGAGAGAGAGAGAGAGAGAGGGGGAGGGGGGGGGGGGGGGCGATGATTTTTGAAAGTTTCTGGCAAAGCGTACGCCTAATTGTATTGTAGCTCTTGGTGTTTCGATCGCCGTCTGATTTTGAGATATTTTAGGTGACAAAAAGATACAAAGTTGCACTGAACAAAGAAAAAAGTGATACAATGTATGATTTGGAACGTTGACCTGGACTGGTGACCCCTTCGATTACACAGTCGACCGTCTTGTGGCCTGCTGTTTTCTAAATCTACAATGCCCTGTCTGGCATTGCAAAAAATGAAAAAAAATATTACTAATAATGTACCCTCTTCCATTTTATGTATGCTTGATTGTTGATATTAATTTATATGATTAGTCTATGGTGGTTACAGATGGATTGTGTGAAAGAAATTGGATTTTGGAATTTCACAGAAAATGTTGATCAATATAGCTGTGATATCTCAGCGGTGCTGGTGCTGTCTATCGAACGCGCTCGGGTCAAGGGTCACCGTCCATTTATAGGCAGAAACTAACTCACTACTGCGCAGACTCAAAGGTAACGCATTCAATCACTGGGAAAACTTGGCCTGGGCTGCCAAATTCCGAACCGGTTGGTACGAAATAGGAGAGACAAGAGAAATTATTAAAAATGATTTTATTTTTTAAAAATTCACCAACTTGAACCAAGTCTAGCACATGGAGTAAATACAATTGTTGACTCTTTCATGAACGATTATGGCTTATCCTCTTTGAGGTTTGTTGAGGGAAGACGGCCACCTTCAACTTGAAGGGAATACAAAAAAATAGAGTAACCAATTTAGAGAAAAATGCTGGTGTCGAAACCTACTTTAAAAGAGGAATCACAAAAATGTAATCTTTACAGATGACCAAGGCATATCAATTGCAAATCACTAGAAGGCGCGACTTTGCACAATGTTTACATATCGGATATTTACTTTATAGTATAAAAATTTGACGTGGTTCCCAACTATTTCTGTGAATTAGAAACAAAATACACAACAATCATAAATGGCTAATCACGTGGTCACGGATATCGATGTTGGTGACAAATTTCACCTTTCAACCCATCATCTCAAAGTACTTTAATAAGCAATTTTGGATTTGTCGCTTCGCTTCTCAATCATTTTGGTAGCACAGAAAGCTCTTACACAACATGATCAGGAACTATTTCATTCATCAGGGTTCTGCATGCAGTTCCTTTTGAAAATAGAAGGGAACACCAAGTTTACAAATATAGTATAAATAAATTTTGCATTTACTCGAATACAATTTGCTTGTTATATAGTATAATCACGAACTAGAAACGTTTCTAGCTCATAGCCAACACGACAAAATTAATTTCAAATGCAATAAGCCGGCGCACTGCTCGTGGGCTTACTAAATAATATTTCATTTGCAGCTGCTCAATCTCTGTGCGAATGCCTTTAAACTTCACATCGCCTACACCTCACCTTTCCCTTTGGGTTTAGTCTGGACATCGTGAAAACAAAAAACACGATTGGAAATATTTTGGGATAATAGGATATTGTAGTAATATTGGTTTATTCAGTAAATTTAAGCTCATCTACTCTTCTTTTTTTGCAATTCACATATTTTTAAGGGTAATCTGTAATATTGTAACTTTCAGCTATAGGGTACCCGACACTTTTGATAAATTTGCACAATAAATAGATTTCTACCATTTCAAAATGACAGATCCTATTGTTTTCTTTGAAATTGTCATTATTGTTTTGTCCATTCCCCAAGTTTTGGTAATTTGAGAAAATAGAGGGTCATGTCCAAGGTGGCCCTGAAAAATAGAGGGTCATGTCCAAGGTGGCCCTGAAAAATAGAGGGTCATGTCCAAGGTGGCCTTGAAAAATAGAGGGTCATGTTCAAGGTTGCCTTGAAAAATAGAGGGTCATTTCCAAGGTGGCCCTGAAAAATAGAGGGTCATGTCCAAGGTGGCCTTGAAAAATAGAGGGTCATGTCCAAGATGGCCTTGAAAAATAGAGGGTCATGTTCAAGGTGGCCTTGAAAATATAAGGTAGTGTTGTCATGAACAATTTTTAGACATTTTCAACTTTTTCAATTTCAAAATATCTTTTTAATACAAATATTTCACCAGCTACTTGAACTCCTTGTATTTTTTAAGTAGATAGAATAAAAAAATACAATTTTAACTGTTTTACTTTGCCTTATTGAGGTACTAACTTCAAAAGTATGAAATACCTTAGTTTCCTGAACATCTACCACACAATGAAAATGACAGTTTAGCAAAATAGGAGAGTTTACAATGTACTATCAGCAGTCAAACAAAGTAGTGGTTAAAACTGTTCGAAAAATCGCAATTTGACAACCGTGATATATCAAAAACAGGTAAAGGATCAAAATTTGTAAGATTCAAAACATTCTGCAGAATTATATGATAAGTACAGTTTGCAGAATTTTTGTTTATTTCACTGTATTTACATTTGCAAAAAAAGAAAATTTGACTAGATTTAGTAAAAAGCAGTTAACTTAACTTTGTTGCCAAGTAGATTGAACAAAATTAAGAAATTTACCTTAGTCTGTAGCAACAAATTATGGTCTGGTGCCTTATTTTTCAGTAATTTTTGACAAACTTTTCAAAATCCTATAAACCCAAAATATTTCCAATCGTGTTAAAAGTAATAGAAAACAAAAAAAAAACGTATCGTCTCTACTGCAGAGACGTCAACTGTACCACATGTGATGCGATGCTGGCAGCGACGCTGACAAAATAATTTTGGCCCCGATTACTCTAGGTTTATGGACTGGACCTATTGAGCCTGCCTTCAGACCATTTTCATACTAAAGTAGAATATTTAAATGTTATCTCGGATACATGACGCAAACAATGGTAACAAATGCGCTTCCTATTACCCCTACAACCATTTTTCGTCTCAAATACGCACAAAGCGTTATGGATCGGGAAAAGAGGGAACTTTGGGACCTGGATTAATATCGATTGCCAAGCTTTGATACATCAAGGCTAGACACATGCTGCGGTGCGAATAAAAAAATTAGATTCCTTATCCGCACCGCTGCGGTGCGAATAACACCTTCCTTTCAAAAAAGCATCGGTGAAATATTTTCTTCTCGCCGAGGAAGTAAGTTCGGACCATCATCTAATGTTTCCATGTGGCTGGGTATCCTCAAACAGAGATTTTGACCCCGAAATCTATATTTGACAGTATTCCCAACTTTGACCTTATACGGTAGCTTCGCTAATTTGTCATTGATTTTGACACTTCAGGGCCATGCTTAACGGGTGTAGCATGCTAGCAGGGTACGCTTACCCATTCTGGACACCTAGGTGGCCGGAATGAGCGTACCCTGCTGCCTGCTGGGTACCAGTCAACTCGCACTTTTTCCAACCCGCCCAGAACCAACTCGCCCGATTCCAACTCGCCCGATGCCAACTCGCCCGATACTATTTTGCAATTTTATGAGTACCTGGTACTTATAAAACGTTTTATTTCTAACAACAAATATTTCTAACATTGAGAACCACAGGTGCGGCTTGAAATATGTGCCAACACGGAAAACTTTTTATTTGCGAATTTCACGTTTTGCAAATCTCTTGAAAAAAATAAATTTCGTTCGGCTTCTTTACGTATAGGGATAGTTACTGCAGTTATACTGGCTCACGTCTTTAGGAACAGCAGGACCGTCTTTCACGAGTTACTGGCCCGGCATGATATGAAAATAGCTGGCCTCGGGCCATCGGGTTAGCGTACATGGAATCTACAACTACACCCCATCTCTAGCCTGGTACCACCACTTATGATTGCATTTGTGGTTCAAGATGGTCCTTCATTATCTTGTAATTTTTTTCTTTTTGATATTTTATACTAAAGGACCTGGTCATTTATTACCTTGTATGATTTGGATTATTTAATTTGTTTTGATGTCATATTGAAAAGAAAAGTCATGATTTTCATAACAAAGGGTGGGAAATTAGTCGATTGACTCGTAGATTCAGTGGCGTGATTGGCTGGAGTACGTACTGAATACTAATTTATGTAGATTTTTTATGCAAATAACAACTCCCGGTATGGTTGATCATGGAGCAGTCTCTGCTACCTCCATGGATTGATCGACCATACCACGTACCAGCAGTTCTGGACCTTCGGCGAGCGAGCGGCGGGATCGCGATCCTGAGCATCGAGAGAGGAACAACAACGAACGGATGAGCATCTTTAAAAGTTCAAACCGAGGCAATTACGAGGCATCATGGGAATCCCAGACGATACAGGCTGCTGCATGTTGTGTCGTTGTATCAGTCCCGGCGGGCAGATCGACTACGGGATCGATAAATCGAGCGGAAAATCGATCGATCTAGCAGACTACCCAGCCCACGGGCGCCTGTTGTCCCGATGTATCTGTCCCGACGCCAGTCACACACTTTGCCGGTGACAATTTTACTAGCAAGCTGTTTTTATTGATGAAGATTCATAAAGTTTTAGGTAGGTTGGCGTGGTCATTTTTTGACCAGAAGAATGGCAGAAGTGTCATTGAAACCAAAATGCCACCAAATACCGATTGTTAAATTACATGTATAGTCTGTCTGTACCGTTGACAGCAGCGTTTCAGCCAGCTTTTGACTGCATGGGGACACAGTGATCCATAGTAGGTTTGAATGGGGGACTAAATTACATTTTTGAGGGGACATATCAGGTGCCGGCAAATTGAGCTGTTCGTGCAAAAAGGTGTTCGTGAGCAGTTTTTCAGCGGGCAGGCAAATTTAAAAACTAATCAGCGGGCGGGGAGAAAAAAAATCGATATTTACCTTGGGCGGGGAAGAAATTTCATTATTTTCAGTGGGCGGGGAGATTATTTTTGACAGTGGGTACCTGAAGAAGAGGGAGGGGAAAGCCGTGCCGCGTGGTTGGTAGAACTTGAGGGGAGACAGAGGGCATCCTAGTGTCTAGTTGGCAATGGCCCAGGAATGGGGGAGCGGGCAGACCATAGATACTGGAGGGCAGTGGGCATCAAAATTCAGTGGGAGGGCACATTTTCCGTGTATGCCAGTGGGAGGGCAGTTACAAATAGCTCTACTTTCCCCTCCAAATTTTAAATCAAGGTCAAAAATAAGTAAAATCAGTATATCAGCCTTCAAACATGTTTTGTGAAGATTTTGCGAAATTGATGAAATTTACCAGTTGGCGGCACCTGTGTATTCCTGCAGCATTCAGTCAGTGTTCACAGTATGACAACTTATTAAAAGCTCCTCACGTGGCAAATTAATGCAGTCTTTGAGTCATGACCTTTTTTTTTGAGCCACATAAATAAAAAAAAATTCCATGCAGAAGAAAGCATTTAGTAGCATAATGGCAGTGTAGATACTAATTGATAATGATAGACAACAAGAAATGTCACAAATTCCCTTTGTTGTAGGAAAACGGAAAAAATAATCCAAACAGAAGAGTGATAAACATTGATAAAACTCCTAAGACAAGTTTTATTGGTGTTGAATATACTTAGAAATTGTTTTTGTCATCTTTTTCATTAAGTATTTTTCATGTCCTTTAAAAAGATAAAATGAATTGGATTGTAATACTCGAATAGAGTAAAGTACTCCTCAGCTCTCAGGGTTATCATGCAGTAGACATGGAGTATATCACTCCATTTCAACCTATCATGGTCGCACAAAATAAATCTTACCTGCTTATTTCTGCAGCGCCCTCTCTTGACTCATCTTCAACTTCTGTTTGGAATAATTTGTTATGGCATAAATATATTTTGACTTCTGCTTCCAGATGCATTTTGCATTTACAATAACCTGCTTCATAAATATTTTATCAGGTTTGATATGGTTTTTTGGTTATTTTGACTTGAGCCTGCAGGCATTAAGTTCAAGATATATGTAATCCATATATTACTTATGTATTATTATTAGTAAAGTTATTATTTATTCACGAAAAGATGTTTTACATTCTTAGAGATTGGAAAAGTCAAGTGAAACATAAAACACTGATTAGTTTCAAAACAAAAACTCAATAGTTGACGGCTTTTCATTTTTAATCTTTTGAGTGCTGTAAATTTGTCGCAAAATTTAAGTCTAACATTTTACCAATTTTATGAATTTTTCTGTAATTATTTTGGACCAAAAGGATATAACATTTCATTGGCTAAAGTTTTTTCTCAAAATTTTGTAAAAACTCTGAAAAAAATTGACTTCGGTATATTTTATGAAGGTGACAAAAATTGACTTTGGCGCTCAAAGGGTTAAAACAAAGTTTAAGTAGCAATAAGCCATTGATATCAAGCAAAGTGACATTTCCTTGATTGCAAACAATTGTGCAAAAATTTGTCATGAAAAAGCTGATAAATGTCTCATTAAAAACTGGCCACAATAACATTCACTTAACGTGAAACTGTTAAATACAAAGAGCTGAGAATGATTGATGTCAAAAAGTATACATAATAATTATTATGATAATCTGCAGCTTTCTGGTGGCCTATTTCAGTTGAGGTATTAAAGTCAGACATTAGCTGTGATATCGCAGTGAAGCTGTGGCATCTATCCATCGCGCTAGGGTCAAGGGTCATCGCCACAGAACTGCTGCAAGCCACTCCCAAGTGCAATGAATAGAAGCCACAGCACCGCTGCGATATCACAGCTAGTCAGACATGTATCTGTTAAAACATTACGTGTCTATTCGATCTGGCAACAACAACTTATTACAAAATATCATAGTGTCAATCTTCTCAAATATGAAAGCTGAGTAGCAGGGGTTGGATCCAGTTGTCAATTGTAGGATTTTCCTGTCCACCGTAGGGATTTAGCGGACCACAGAGTGCTTTTCATTCCCCACCCCTATTTCTATCCTACCCCTGAGTGGGGCAGGAGTTACAAGTCGTTCAACTTTATAGAATAAAATAATCTTTATCTGTTTGGCTAACAAATATATCTGAATTATAGCGACTTACCTTTAACCACAAGACGACATGAACATGATGATCTTCCCATGGTATTTGTTGCCACACAGGAATACTCTCCACCGCTAGATTTGTCAGCAGATACAACAATCAGTGAGCAGACGCCCTCATCAGTGGTTTCCATGACATGATTATCACCCTCATGGATCCCAATACCATTATGAAACCAGATGATTTCTGGTTCAGGAACGCCACTCACTTGGCAGTCGAATCGAGCTGAGTTGTTCAGGACAACAGTGACATTTTTGAGTGGGACTGTAAATGTTGGTGGAGTGAAACTACCACGTCTTTCACCAACAGGAGCTGAAGAACAATATTTGGTATCTTTTTATTTTTCAAAGTTTCATCATTATTCATTTGTTTTTTAAAGGAAATTGTTTATATTTAATGGATCATAATGAAACTTAGCATTTTTCCCATTTTATTCATTGATCATCAAGTTTTATGTCATTCAAATACCAGTGTCTATTGAACATGATAGTTCCTCTCAAAATTTGAATGGAATCGATGAATGCAAATCATAACTCTTATTCCATCTTGTCCTCCATCAAGTTCAAACTCAGTAATTTTTGTATATTTCATGCAAATTCTTGTTTCATTTTCAAACCCTAATAGTGCAACTAACCAATCAAATGAAGTGATTTTACAAGTATGTTTGGTTACAAATGTTAATAGAAAGTGAATATAAAAATAAAAACATACTCTTGACCATCAGATCACCAGCACAATACACTTGACCTTCAGCATTTGATGCAGTGATAATATATTCTCCAGTATCTTCATACTGACAGTCAGAGATTTCAAGTGAATACAAACTGCTCTCTTCATATATTCTGTATCGGCCTTCATTTTTCAACTGCCTACCACCAAAGAACCATGTCACTGTTGGCTTAGGTATACCTGGGAATAAAATTATTGTTGTCAGCTTCTGATAAAACACATCTAGAAATATGATTATGAAAATATGAAAATAACATTCATATGTTCAGCACAGAACAATAAAGAGTTGAGGAGCAATTTTTCATTTGGAAAATTTTGTAAGTGAAAGCTGTTTTATTTTAAAAGTTTTCAATATTATTTCAAAGTTTTTATAGGAAGCATGGAATTTCGTCTATAATAGATGATCATTATTTGGGTTACATAATTCAGTGTCAGCTATTTTGAAATGACCTACCAGTAACACCACACATTAATCTTGCAATTTCTCCTCTTTCAATGACTAGATTTTGCAGTTTCATCGTCAATTCTGGTGCAGTGACTTCTTCAACATCTATTTGCACAACGGGCATCGGCATTCCTTCCCTTTTCTGAAGTTCCTCAACTGGAGAGTCTCTGCTGAAAAAATCAATGATTCATTAGTAGGAAAACCAGGAAAGGCAGTAGAATACTTAACGGTTAGTAATTTTTATTTTTATTTTTTGGGTTTAGCAGTCTTTGTATTTAGAGATAAAACTATATAAAATGGGAATTATGGACAGTGTGTTTCCTTAATCAAACAATAGGCTTGAGCAAGAACCATTTCGGTTTTTCTCATACACTACTGATGTAGATTTGGAGAAAGTAAACCCATGTTAGCGTAATATGCAGAAGGACAACTGGTTCTGAATAACAAAATTTATTAAACTCTTGTGTGCATAACCTTTGTTTCATAGGGTAATTGTCATTAACAAACTATTTTTTCTTGTAGACAGAAAGGTGATTATATATTAAAACAATCAGACATTGTCACCAATCTCAGGACATTGAAAGCTGGAAAAAGAGCAGTCACTATCTTGAATTTAAAATTTTTGTGAAGTTTAGAGCTCAAGGACTTGAGAATCAAAGAGAGGCATTTGAGATGAAAGTAAAAGTAGAAAGAGTTGAAACACTTGAAGGAAAGCAATATCCTTTCAATTATCAACTCCATTCATATGCAAATTATCAACTCTATTCATATGCAAATGTGTATGATGTCAAATTTACATGTCTCTTTAAACTTCACAGTTTGATTTTGGGAAAAATGCTGTCGGTAATCAAATAGCCTGGTCTCTGATTCAAGTATTGTATCTGTTCACTTTACCTTGATGGTGATTCTTCAGCTGATGGTGCTGTTTCATAGTCAGAAGATGTAGAACCTACAGACAAAAAAAAACGTGTCAGCCATTTTTATTTTCAAAATATTTAACAGTGACTGCTAGCACTGAAGTCTGTCAAAATAAAAAATGGCTTTTAGTTGTGTCATTGCAAGAAAAATCAAAGAATGATATATAACAATCAACAGCACTGTCAGCACTTTGATTTGCCAAGTAATTTTCATAAATTTGCTTTTTTCTTGAAAATGAAATGAAAGCCTAAACTTGATTACATATTTACAGTAACTGTGAACTAGATCAGCATACCTTCAACAACAAGTTCTGCAGAAGTTTTTGTTGTGCCAACTTTATTTGTCGCCTGGCATGTGTACATTCCATCATCTTCTTGAGATGCACCATGGATTGTTAGCAAGCACCTGTGGTCATCTTGTGTGAACTGAAGTCTCTCACTTTCCGTAATTTCTTTGCCATTCCTCATCCAACATATCTCAGGAGTTGGTATTCCTTTCACATGACACTCAAAGTGAACGGTGCTTCCATTGGTAACTTCATGATCTGACAGTTGTTTGGTAAACTCAGGTGCTGTGGATTAAGTTTGATAGTCAGTGATGATCACAAAATATCTCAATCTTTTCAGAGTTCAGAAATCAGAAGAAAAGTTTATGCTGAGACTTGCTAATGGAAATGGTAGGAATAGTTTTCATATTTTTTGGATGATGCCTTAAAGGTATACTGTTACCTGTTACAATTTTGCCACAGTTACCATGGAAAGAGAATCTCTAACCAATCACAGATTTAAGTGGCCGCTATTTTAAAACAGCGCCCTCACACGGGCATTTGAATATCAAGGAACACCCCTTTGACCATATATGGGCATATTCAGATTACAGGTGACTGTATACCTTTAACTATGAAAAGAATTTTCAAATTAAATGCTAAAGAGAAGTAAATACATTCACATACCCTTAACACTTTTCCTTATGTTGTAGCCTCTGAATGCAGACTGAATTTTCACAACAGCTTTTTTCATCTCAGGGTCTTCGAAATCAAACTGGAATTCAAGCTGTTCTTCTGCAGTTTTTGTTTCTGTTTCACGATGAGTCGTCTTGGCAGATGGTTTGGCATCTTTGCCTGCTTGTTCTTTCCCTTCGTAAATGATAACCCTTGGCAAAGGTGATGCCATCTCTAATTCTTCTTCCTCCTCTTCTTCTATGGTGTCAATCTGTTCAATGTGGAGTGGTGCATCAATCCACATCATTTCAATTGGAACAACTAGAACAAACTCTTCCCCTTGTTGTTTTGTGACTTCTTCTGTTGCTTCTGCCCTATTGCTGCTGTACTGCATCCCTTGTGCCACTTCACTTGCAGTAACCATGCCAACTTCTTCAGGCATAGCTTTCAAAAGTCCTGTTTCTTGTTCATCAGCTCGTGGTCCTGCAATATCAAGATCTTCTGTCAACTCTGATGGTGTTACTACCACAAATTCATCCCCTGTTTCAGCTGGCTTTGCTTTCAGTGTTTCTGTTTCCATTTTATATTGGAATTCTGCAGTCTCAGTGGGCGTAACAACTTCCAATTCAATGGGAAGGGCTGTAAGGGTTGGTAAGTCTTCTGTTGTTTCCATAGAGATCCCAACATCCATGTCTTCTGCAATTTCAGAAGGAAATACAACAATCCGCTCTTCTCCAACCTTTGCCTTTGCAATTGTTTCTACTTCTAAGTCTGTTGCACTTTGGAATTCTGCAGTCTCACTCGGTGTTACAAATTCCAGTTCTAAAGGAGTTGCGGTGGCAAAGGTGAGTTTTTCGGGTACAGCTGAGATGTCAATATCCTCAGCTATTTCAGACAGAGATAAAATTGCCATATCTTCACTCATGACAGTTTCTTTCAGTTTTTCACCCTCAGCTTTAGATTGGTGAGCAACTGGAACTGTTTCAAGGGCTAGGGTCATTTCCACTTCTTGTGGAATCTCCGTGGACAGGATCAGTTTTTCTTCCCCAGCTTCTGATGAAGGAATGTCAATGGTTTCAATTACTTCTGATGGCATTGCAAATGCTAGTTCTTCACTTGTGACAGCCTCTGTCAACTTAGAGGCTTCATCCTTTGTTTTGTATAGAACTTGCGCTGTTTCTGTTGGTGCAACCAGCTCCATTTCTGCAGATACTTCTATCACTGGGGACGTCTTTTCTGTTTGACTTGCTGAAACATCAATACCTTCTACCATCTCTGATGATAATGCAATGCCCATTTCTGTGCTTGTGATAGATTCTTTGAGTGTTTCATCTTCTGCCTTTGTTTCACACTGAATGGGAACTGCTTCAGATGGTACAACCATTTTCATGACTTGAGGAGATTCCATCAATTGTGTTGATTTCCTTCTTTCTATATCAGAACTGGGGACATCAATGTCTTCCACTGTTTCCGATAAGCTAGCCAATGATAATTCTTCAACTAAAATGCCCTCTTTAACATGAGTGGCTTTGTCTATTGGTTGAAGGTGAACAGTTGCTATTTCAGTTGGTGTAACAAGTTCCTGTTCTTTAGCAGTTTTTGCCACTATTGGTTTTTCTTCTTCTGAAACTGGCAAACAGATGTCAATGTTTTCGACTGTTTCTGATGAAATTGCGACAGCATATTCTTCCATTTTGGTTGTTCCTTTTGGTTTCTCCGCTTCACTTTTGTCTTCAATTTCAACTTGAACTACTTCACTTGATGTGGCAAGTTCCATTTGCTGTGAAGTAGATATAGAATGCCTCCGTTCCTGTTGTGCGTCTCTGGTCGGAACATCTAACTCTCCAGTTGTTTCCATTGGCACAACCATAGCATACTCCTCCATGCTGGGAATTTCTCTAAGTTTTTCCTCCTGGTCCTTGGCTTCCATTTGAATGTTAACTGTTTCACTTGATGTTACAAGTTCCAGTTCTTGTGGAATTGAAATTGACTGTCTCCGTTCTGGTGTTGTGTCTATTGTCAGAACATCCAATTCTCCTGTTGTTTCAGTGGGCAAAACCATGGCATATTCTTCCGTCCTGGGAATTTCTCTTATTCTTGCTTCCTCATCCTTGGCTTCCATATGACTTTGAACTGTTTCACTTGGTGTAACGAGTTCCATTTCCTGTGGAATTGAAAGTGAAAGTCGTCGTTCTGGTGTTATGTCTCTAGTTGCTACATCTAAACCTCCAGTTGTTTCTACGGGCACAACCATAGCATACTCCTCAATGTCGGGAATTTCTGTAAGTTTTTCCTCCTCATCCTTGGCTTCCATATGACTTTGAATTATTTCACTCGGTGTAACAACTTCCATTTCTTGTGGAATTGAAAGTGAAAGTCTTCGTTCTGGTGTTGTGTCTGTAGTTGTTACATCTAAAGCTCCAGTTGTTTCTGTGGGCAGGACTATTGTGTATTGTTCCACCCCACGTATTTCTTCCGCCTTTGCTTCTTCATCTTTGGTTTGAATTTGAACTTCAACCCTTTCACCTGGGGTAACAATATCCATTTGTTGTGGAACTGACAATGACAGTTTCCGTTCTTGTGTCATACCTATCGTAGGTATGTCCAATTCCTCAATAGCTTCGGTGGGCACAACAATAGCATATTGTTCTGTGCTGGGAATTTCTTTACTTTTCACTTCCTCAACTGTGACTTTACTTTCAACTTGAACCATTTCACTAGGTATAGCAAGTTCAAGCTCTTGTGGGATGGATACAGAAAGTCTTCGTTCTTGTGCACTATCTTTTATTGTCACATCTAAGTCTCCACTTTTTTCTGTTGGCATGACAATAGCCAGCTCATCAGCTTCTGCTGTCCTTAAAACATTCACTGGTTCATCCTTTGCTTCATATTGCAATTCTGCTGTTTCACAGGGTGTTACAATTTCAAGTTCAGCTGGGATGGCCTTTGATGGTATGTGACCCATCTCAACTGTTGAGTCTTTCTCCTGTACATCAATTTCTGCAGCTTTTTCAAATGGCATGACAACAACTCGTTCATCACTGCTAGCTCGTCTCGCGGCTGTTTCACCTTCTATCCCAGCCAAAAGCCATTCAACTTTTTCAATTGGGGTAACAACCTCAAGTTCTGCTAACTCCAAAGATTCTCTTAGCTCTTCCTTGTCAATTTCTTCATCTTCATCTACAAGTGGAATGTTAACTTCAAGAGCAGCTTCTGTCGGTATTGCAAGTAGGTATTCTTCAGCAGTAAGCTTGGTTTGTTCATAGTCAGTGATCTGTTCCACTTGTACATTCTCTGCTACCTCCATGGGTGTGCTTAGTCCCCATTCTCCAGCTTTTCCAAGTGCACTTTCTACTGTTTCCTTACAAACTGGGCTCTGTTCACTTAGTGGAATCACTTCCACTGGCACAGACACTGTCTTTTCTGAAGCAGGAACGTTACTTATTTCATGGTATTCAACTTTCTCTTCTGGTTCAACTGACAGCTCTCCTAGCAGTTCAGTCTTTGCAACCAATGCAACTTCATCAGCCATAGCTTTAGGAATACATGGTTGTTTTGAGTTCTCATCTTCTTCAGCAACTGAAAACTGCTCAGCACTTTCTCTTTGACTTGAAACCCTGAGCTCATCAGCTCTCATCTCAATCCTCTGTTTTTCAATTTCTTCAGGAGAGAAAGTTCTAACAATTTCAACTGGCTGGACAAAACCTAACTCATCTGCTCGTAAATTTGCGTGTTTCTCTTCTTCTAACTGATGTGGTTTTAGAGCTTCAAAACTTTCAGATACTGTCACCAGTTGTAGCTCATCTGCAGTAAGTTCAGGATGAATCTTTTCCTCTGATAAAGGATCAGATGACAAACCCTCTATAATTTCTTTTGATTCAGTGATGCCCATCTCATTAGCTGCCAAATAACTCGTTTCTGGCGTCATCTTGATCTCTGATGCTTTGGCTGCAAAACTCCCTAAAGTCTCTTTCTGACCTGCCTCAGCAACTTCACCACTTTCATATTGGAAAGTTATGGATTGTTTGCGAGTTGGAGATATTTGGGTCCTCACTTCTTGTGTATTCTCAAGTGGTGTGACTATCTCAAATTCACCAACCTTGCTTTGTACAAATGTCACTTTCTCTTCTTTAGCTGCTTCAGTTTCCTGTTCTTGTGCTGTTTCTGTGTCTATCTGAATTTCTTGTACTTCACCCTCAAATAATGGTTTTTGCTTTGGTTCAAGAGTTTCAACTTTTTCTACTTTTGCTTTAATGTCTGATCCCTCTCTACGATACTCATGCTGTTCAGCTCTAGACTGCAACAAATCGTGCTCATCTGTTAAAATGGCAAGTTGTGTCATTTCTGTTGGTGTCACTAAAACTTTCTCGTCAACTGAAATTTGACAAGATGGTGGCTGCTCTTTTCCAGGTGTTACTGTCCTGAGATCAGTGACAAGTTCTGATGGTTGCAGTGTTGATAGCTCGTTAGAATGATACAAAGTTTTTGTAGTTTTTGAACTGGGTAGTATTAGTCCACGCTCTGTTGTAGTAATTTCGGTGGGAGTTACTGCAATAACTTCTTGTGCTTTGCATGTAGGAAGTGGAGCATCTACAGCTTTTATCTTGGTAAAGTCACTTTTAAATTCCCTACTTTGCTGAATTTCCAATTTGAGTCTTTCTTCTGTTGCTTTCTTGATATTTTTAGAAACTTTTCTTTTGGTTGATGGTTCGGTTTTTTGGGGTTCCTCACAGGTCAATTCTTCGGTGGATTTTGAAATTCCATCTTCTTGGTCCCTGAGAATCGGAATGCTGTCTTCCTGTTTGTATGATGTCACTTCCTGAGTTAATTCTGAACAAAACGTGGAACAATATCTCTCATTAAATGTTGGTTCAATTGTAACAGGAGTTCCTCTGCGTCGTGCAACTGTGATTTCTGAAATTCCAAGTTCCTTTCTATATCTAGATTCCAAAGAAACTTCTACATGTATCATGTTATTGAACATTGTCTGTTTCTGTTTACTCATTGATTCGCTTGCTTTGCGTTGCATAGAATAAGTATGGTACCCAGGCTTTGAATGTGTTGATGTGTAGTTAGTTGTAGAATAGCTAGTACGTAGTGCAGAAGCAATGTCTGTCTTCTGAGTGAGATACATTGAGGACTTTTCTGCATGGAATGACTTCCTCATTGAAATTAATTGATTTGTCTGTTTAGTTGAATTATTGTGGTTAGAGTTTGCTGCATGAATCAATGTGGAAAAAGTAGATCTATAACGTCCTTTGTTCAGATTGTTTGTTGTTGGTTGAGTAGAAGACGTGCACGTTTGCTGATTATCCATGCTTTGCTTGCTACAATGAATGTTCCTAGGTCTGGCAAAACGTTTGATTGGTTTGAAGAGTGGTCTTTGGTTTTCATCAGATTGTAAATCATCGTGAAATCGTTCAAATGGCCTCTGACTTTTCTGAACGCATTGTGCATCATGCTCCCCTGAAATCATTTGAGTGCTTTTGTGAAATGGCATATGATTTGAATTCAATCCCAGACAACAGTTATTAGTAAATGCTTTGACAGGTTTGTATAACCTTTGTGAACATTTCACAGATTTAAAGTTATGGCTAACAATTTCATTGCATGGGTTTTTACAAGCTCTTGATGAGTGGTAATGTTTTTGTGCATTGATGCTTGAATAGTTCCCACTGTAATGCTTGTCTCGTTTAGCTTTTACGTCATGATGTGATTCACATGCACAAATGACTGTATGATTCATGTGGCATGCGTTAGTCTTATCTTTAGGCTTGGAAAGTTTGCTGGCATTGTTAGTAAGTGAAAAGTTGTTATTGCTCAGGTCCAAGTCCTTGTCATTAGCAGGAACTGTGAATTCTTGCTGAGTAATCCGGATGTAAGTGTTAGTCCGTGTGTTAGCTTGCCGGATTTCCACATAACAGTCACTGGTGTACATTTGAGTGGGTGGTGTTCTAGGCTTCTCTATGCATATTTCAGTGGTAACACCTGTTCTGTTTCCCAATGGGATTTCAATGTTAATTTCACTCAGTTCTGATTTAGTTTCCATATCCTTTGATTCTGTTATCAGAAGATGAGAGATGAAGTTAGAAAGAATGCAGATGTTTTGCCAGTCATGCATGGTTGTAAGCTGATTGAAATCATATAAAAGGGTTCAGTCTATCACTTCCTTTTTTCTAATGAAGAGAACTAATGTAACAGTCTAAATCTATACACATCTCTACATCTGATTTTTATCAGATGGACACTGTTGCTATGCATACCATATAAGGTACCTATCATCCTTACGTGAATTGACGTCAAATTTGACTTTGCTGTTGATATCTGATCATCTACTTTTTGTTGATAGCACCATGCGCCTCATACTGCACTCTGAATAAGGATATTTTGTGACAAAATTTCTACCGTGAAAAAGAACATCTTTTGACAGAAAGAAACTTTCCTAAATAGTATAGCAAAAGACCCGTATTTCCTTTTGTCTTTTAGAAAGGACAGCACTACAATTGTGATTAGTATACTTGTGATGAACGTTTGATATTCATTTTACTTTCACTTAGATTAATAAAGGAGTGTTTGATATGACTTTGTATTATTTATCACTGAATTACTTTTGTAGTTTTAAATTGATGTAATAGGAACTACATGAAAGAAGTGCACCTGTATAATATAATCATTTGTTTCTCTCTAGTAACGACTGATTTTTTTGGCAGATAAATGTTTCTAAAGCAATTATTTTCCCCTGCCCAACCACATCAAATATCTAGGACCGTGTGTTTGCACAGAAAACATCTGTCACAATGCTTTCAGAATCCACATGACTGATTGTTGTTCGAACGGTCCTAACAAAACCCGTAACTCATCTGTGTTTGCACTTTCTATTTCACAGAATGGTTTACAGATCTGTTCCTGTGCAAAGTCTGATTCTCCCATGAGATCTAGGAATACAAACATCTCGGGATATAGATGTCAGTTTGTAGCAGTGATTGATTGCACAGGAAAAGGTATGGTAACCTTCTTAAAATGACCCTGAAATCAATCACCAGATAATAATCCGATGTTATTTGCATACAAAGAGAACAATGATATATCACAAAGCTTTTACAACTATACATTACAGATTAGAGTACCATTTTAAAAATTTTAATTGTAATATTTACAATACAAATTCACTGTGGCAGATGTTAAATACTGCACCGGGGGTTTATGGTCAGAGGATAACTTGATGTAAAATTGATTAATGTTGTTGTGAAGTTATTTTCTGATGGAAGAACAATTTCAAAAGTTCAAATAATGTGAATTTAATTTTTTCTGTAAGTTTATATAAAAATGTGCTGGTCTGCCTTTGTAGCAGCACTGATTCAAAAGGGCATCACACTCTTTAGCATTGAATACTTAATGGGGAAATTTACCCCAACGTTAATTCCGTTAATCTAGCACTACATGTTATGTCAGTCAGGTGCATGTAAATTGTGTAATGCTTTGCAATTTACTTTCAATTACATTGTAATGGAGATTAACAGATTATCTGAAATTTGTAGTTAAAGGTATACAGTCACCTGTAATCTAAATATGCCCATATATGGTCAAAGGGGCGTTCCTGGGTATTCAAAATACCCATGTGAGGGCGCTGTTTTTAAAAAGCGGCCACCCGCTTAAAATCTGTGATTGGTTAGTTTTTCTCTTTCCATGGTAACTGCGGCAAAAATTGGAACAGGTGACAGTATACCTTTAACATACGTCAAAGGAACTCTATCCATAGCAAGATTTTTAGCTTTATGATTAATATATATTGATGATTATAGGATTATTCAAATTATCAATAAAAGGAAAGTTAATGATCCATAAATATCATAGAATTATGTAAAGAGGTTAATAATTATGTTAATGTTTACAGGCACAATAATGTAAACTTAACTTATAATATTTGGTGTTCAAGTAGCCTTTAGGTTTGTAAGTGCAAAAGAATAAAACATTTTTAGAAATGTTTGAATATAAGGCTAAATGAAAAAATACATGAAAAACCATCAAGCCCTTGAAATTTATTTTGCATTTTCAAAAAAATTTCAAGTAAGTTCTCTAAATGTTACCACATTATATAGGTCTCAGCCATCAAACAGAAAATCAAAAAGATTTCGCTGGCCTACCTACCCTAATTTTTGGAGGCATGTTAATGGAAACACAACAACTTTTTTTTTGGCCTAAGTTACAAATGACAAAACATTGCATTGGAATGCAAAACCCAATCACAGAATGGATGCACTTTTGAGTGAATCAATAATCCTTGCTGGCATTAATCTATTTTAATGTAGCTCTATAATTTCCCAGGGTTGGACCGTTGGAGAAATTGTAATCTAGTGATTGTGACCACCAATGTAACAAATTGATCTCTATTGTAAAATTGGAATCATAATTGATATCTTGAAATTTTACCTTTTTGCATGATTTTGAGTTGAGCAGAGCAGGTCACTTGTCCGGATGGATTGACTGCCAGGCATTTGTATTCTGAAGCATCAGCTGGGTTCAGTTCTACAATGGTTAGTCTATGTACGCCATCCTTACACACTTCAATGCTGATCCGTTCACTGGCTTCTATCTGATGGTCTCTCCTGAACCACTTCACATCCGGCACAGGCTGGCCAGATACTCTGCATTCGAAAACTGCCCTTCCTGTAAATGCTGTCTCGCAGTTCCCAATAGGTTTAACAAACACAGGTGGTTTTTGTACATCAGTTGGTGGTATCACCTCTCTCTCTGAGCCCTGCATTTCCCCGGCAAGTTCTGTGAAATTCAAAAGTTGAAAAGGTTGGTCTCTGTTTACCTTGACATGTAGATTCCAGCTAGATTACATAGATCTGGAACACTGCAACAGAAGTGCTTGCTACAGATGCAACAGATATGTATACAATAAGAGGTATGACAAAGCTTTATATGGAAACAGATGTCTCATAAATTTATTGTTACTGAAAAAACCCTTGCTCTATATGACATCGTTATAAAGGATGGAAACTGCCAAATCCTCACTGTTGAGATCTATGTAATTGTCTTCTGTGTATGGAAGGACTTTGGATGTGAGCCAAACTCTACGGGTGGTATTATTCAATATTGCAATTTATTCAGAAGTATGCTGTGGTTCAATGTATGCCTTTGAATTGTGGTGAGTAGAATTGAAATACTGGTAAATTTGTCCGAATGATATGTCCAAGGGCAGCAATGCTCAGGGGATATTTTTGATTCAAAAGATAAAGTCTCAGATTTGTGATTTTTTTAAAAAGTATCACATTTGCAGAATTCACCTATTAATATTTTCACCATGGGTAATATTGGAGTTTATATTTTGTTTAAAATGTAAATACACAAAGAAAAATTGTTTATATCCTGCATTTTGTTAAGAAAATGTATTGTGTAGATTCAAATCACTGCATTAATTTTGTAATTTTGTAAAGTTTGTAATGTCCAGAATTGTTTTCAGAGTAAACTAATAGCTTTCTCATTTTGAAAAGCAAAAAATTCACCATTATTTCAACAAAGTGAAAATATTGTGGCCTTAATTCAATTGTTGTTCACTGAATACGAAATACATGTACACTACAAGTTTGTATTGGTCACTTTTTACATCTTTGATCTAAAAAGGAGACTCAAAAAACGTATCCACAGAAAAGATTATTACCACTATGTAACCCTTTCACCGCAATGGTTTGGCCCAAACCCATTGTTATTGTTGGCCTCTTTACAGAAAATTGGGGATGAACAGGTTTAACCATTTTGATGATGCAAAAAGATGATGAATTTTATGATCCAGAACCCACAGTGGTGATTTATTTTAATTTTAATGTGGTACCTATCAGCAATGACCCATACTTGTAGGCCTTTATGGTTTCAAAATCAATGCATGTTATCTCAAAGTAGCATCTAATCGTTTGCATATTTCTCTGACAGCATCAGATAATAGCCATTAAGACGGAAAAACATTTTACCTAGCTGGGTATGAACTTTTTGTGACTTAAAGTAATTTCCTGCAAGTATTATTTTACCTTAGGCAATGGTTGCTTAGCAACCACAATCTATATGTGCCTTCTGTGCATGTCATAACAATCCAGGTATATGCATAGCTTGTGTTGGATAATGACTTTGATTAATTTCTGACATAGATTTTAGAAAAGATAAATAAAATTATGGGTAGATAAAACCTTCGATAGATTTATGATTGATTTATGATCGGCAATTGATAAGAAAATGTGTTAGTTTTGTGGAAGACATTGGATCAGTGTTGTGGATGCAAATTGAAATACTAATGGATGTCATCAATTATAAATAATGAGAAGTTTGCCTGGCATTTTAATCCCTGATAAAAATATGATGGAGAATCCCAACAATATTTTTAAAAGCCATGGACAGCTGATTCCTCATAAATCTGACCACAATTGTACACTGGTTATATTTGTGTTCTTGTTTGATGAAATTGAAAATTGTTAAAGGAAATCTATGCTAGGCACCACACGGTCAAGTGATAGTAGACTTTTTTCTCCTCAGTTTAAAGAAATATGTTATTGATAATATGAGTGGTATTAAACAACTAACACTTGGCAGTGAAATGAGAAAATTTTAATTCGGGATCTAAATTTAGACGTTGATTTTTAATTTGCTTAACCATTTCCTTAATGAATGACAGAATTAAAAACTGCATAGATTTATTCGTTCTACTGTTGATTTTCACTTCATAGCAATATGTTCAATAAATTTCTCTGTATAAAATTACAATGCTTTCATTTGTCAACACATTATGCAGTCAGCAATAATGTTTTTCAGATAAACCTAACAATCCTATCTACAGTACAAGTTTTGGCTATAGTTTGAATGTTGCAGTTCAACTTTGAAAGTAGGTCAAACCAAATAGCTTCATTCCACACTGTTTCTTTGCTTGTAGATTATAAGAATTAACTACTTGGAAAGTGATTTAGCAAATCCATCAGAAGATTACAGATGTCTTCATTTGAAACTATTGTGCTAGAACTGGTGTTGAAGGGGAAATTCCAAATGTATTATAAAAACAGGGAGAATTCAGCTGTAAAGTTATGTACCAACTGTACCAGTAACAGTAGAATTCATGCTGTGCAAATTGTATTTTCATATCCACGTAAATGATTCCATTCAGTCTCAGCTAGACCAATGGAAGGATTAAAGTTTCAACCAAATTATCAGAGGTCATAACTAAATATTAAATCATGTTGATTTCTCAATGTAGCATTTTGCAAATAATTCTTTTGAAATCTTTCATTAATATGAAAATGTATCACTCTGTACAAATATGATAGGTTCTATACTTTTATTTGTGAGCATTGGCAAAATGACCCTAAAATTTTTACTCATCCCCAAAATATTGACACTGGGATAAAATTATAGTCAAACACAATTGGAACTAATTTGGGATAATTGGATGGTGATGTAATGTCACTTCAATCTACAAATGTAAGCTCATCTGCTTTTCTTTTTAAGTTACACACTTGTTTTTATAAGTAATTTGAAATATTACAACATTCATCTATGTGGCGCGTAATACATTTGAGAAATTTGCAAAATATGAAGATCCAATTATCCCAAATTAGTTCCATTTGTATTGTCATTAAAAGTTTGATTGTAAGCCTTAATAAGAATGTTATGGCAAACATGTCCGTCACAAATGATGAATATTATTACAAATTTAAATAATTCATATAGGCGAATACATTTGAGTCCTTCAAATCAAAGGTATTTTCTTGAATGTTTATTGTAATTAGAAATTATTATATTAGGAATATTTATGACAGAGGTAAAGTAGAAAAAAGTTGTCATGAACAAACAGAATGTGTCTCTAAAAGGTTTGGCTTTCTTTAACGTATGTGTACATTACCATCATCAATTTTCCTAAGAAAGCCATTAAATGATGAAATTAGTGAATCTTGTTTGGTTGAATATAGAATTCATTGTTGGATTTGTGACCATGACAACAGAATGGAAAGGGTTATCAGACTCAGTTACATTGAAAGTACTGAACTTTTGAAAATCATGGATTTTGATCAGTTAAATTAATTGATTTTGTTTTTACGTAACATGGAAAACTGTTACTTTTACCTAATAGGCTTCGAGTAACGAAATAATATAAGCCAAATTTGCGTTTTGTCTGTAATTTTCTTTGCCTTGTCTTCAGTTTCTTTTATGATATCAACAAATAATGGTATAAGTTACAGTAGATGAGCTTCCCTGGCCACAAAATATATTAAGACTAGGCTTCAACCTCTCAACTGTAAGAACCTTGTCGGTAAGAAGTCATATGTAAATGACAACTTATCTGAGCACTGATCTAAATCAGCACCACTTAGCTAAATCCATATCTCCTTGTAGCAAGTGAAACAATTTGACCTGGCTGATTCCAACCAATCAACATGTACATCCATCCGATACAACTGTAGTTCAAAGTGTCAAATGCATGACAAACTCCTTGGGGAATTGGAGTGTGTCATATAATAATTTGTCACTTTGAAAAATAGGTTTTGCTCTGTTAAATTTAGCTGTTCTATGGAACGCGACAATGGAAACACAAGCACATTGAATACTACAAAGTAATTAATTTATCATTTAGTCACCAACATATTAATTCAGATCAATATTTCAGTCTTTTCATTTCCCTAGTAGTAATTTTTCATGCAGAGTACAATACGACTAGATTAATGACCAGGATACGTAGCAGTACCTGATCACATTAAACTTTCAGTGTTGTGGAATGTCATATAGGTATCAATTTACCAGCACAAAAATATGAAAATTATTTAACTTTTCCAGAAAAATAAAGGGAGAAATGCAACATTTATCTCAGCAATGATATGCCGTAAGTAATTGCACACAGTTAATGAAGGCTACTTATACTAAAACAGTTGAAGGATTTCCAATTTATGAAATTGCATCTACACAACAGCAAGGCACCAATTATACAAAATACGTATAATTTGTTCAATGTGATGCAGCCAGATGTTTTTCCTCAATTTAGTCCGTCTGATAGAAATGCAATGCTTTGTATGGTGTGTCCATGGCAACTGTCACATGGTAATGTACATTTAATTGTAACAATACAGCAAGCCGTCTGGTGGATCAGAACACCTACACACTGACTGTTGGTCTCAAAGTATTAACAAAGTTCTGGGTTGTTAAATTATTGAACGCTCTCAAAGGGTATCTAGATTTTTGCAAAGTAAGTCAATAATTTTAGGTTAATTCTGTAATATAATCCTGTGTAAAGGCTGCCTGACCAAGGGAAACCCTTGATTATAATCATGATACTATTTGAATGTAGTCATGATATTGTGTGTGCGTGTTTTAATATGTTTGTATGGTATATACCAGCCTATGGGATAGAGTTTACAATCACAGAATGAAACAGATGAAATTCCAAAGGAATGAACGCCCTGCGTTTTTTGTCAATATTTAAAAGTGAATATACACACACTGTGAAAATAATAAGGGTGAAAAGAGCAAGAATGCTACCTTTTTAGTTTACATCACCCTCTAAATTTCTTGCCAAAATTTGTATCTTTCAACTCTATCCCATTGGCCGGTATACCATACAAACATACTAAAATACGCACACACAGTATCACAAACACTATTGAATTTGGTTTCTTTGTCACTGGATTGTTGGTAGGTGTATGTGTATGTTAGCCAGATTACCTTTGATTTTTCATATTAACGGATAGGTTTTAAGGCCAAAAAAAAAAATATGTATGTTTCCTGTAACATGCCTCTGATATAATTAGGGTAGGTAGGTCTGAGGAAATTTGTTTTATTTTTTATTTTTTACAGTTGAGAACCATAAAATATGGTGAAAGTTAGAGAATTTACTTGACTTTTTGAAAATACAAACAAAATGTCTGGGGTTGGTTGATTTCTAGGGTTGGTCAAGTTACTGGAAAGGCCCATTTTTTTAATTAGCTTTATCTGACATGGCCCATAATCCAGCTTGCCTGTCAATTCTTAACCCAAAGAACATTTCTGTCTAAAATATTGTGTTTTCAAAACAGAACCTGAAGCAAATATTATTTTAGTAATCATCTTGACCTGCAGCAATGCAGCAGCAATATTACCAGTACTTGCTTCTTTTTATTGCATTATTTGAGTGAAAAATTTCATGACATGATTTTATTTATTTTCATTTTCTTCACAGTTCCAATTCATTCAGACTCTGATTTTCTCGAGTCATGCTATCTTTTCTATTTCACAATGTCACTCCGTGTCATCTTCGGCCAGGTAAAATTTCCCCCCCAATCATAAACTTCCCTGACAATATCTTCAAGATGATCAGTCAACAGATAGAAACTTACAGCCACTGTGGTAAAATATATATTGTATACCATTGGAGCTATAAACAAATACACATGAAAAGACTCAAGAGATTCCTCCATTTCTGCATATATTCTGTCAAAAGATTTCTGTCTGATGCAAAAACAACTTTTACAGCAAATAATTTTCTTCCATTGGATTATGAAATGGAAATGGAAAATGTTAGCCAAGAGTGATCGTCTGCTCATATCAACAGAACAAAAGGTGCTCTCAGCCTCATTTATTACCAGAGGAAATGCAGATTTGCACATTTCTCAGTAAATCATAAAAATTACATGAGTTGATGTTAGTGAAAATCTGATAAGAATAAAAACCATTCATTAGGTAGTCAAAGTCAGCCGCAGGTAAGGTATTGTGATTAAATATTTCATAAGTTGACAGTTAAATCATGCAAAATGCACAGAAAATATAGCGCTGTTTGAAATTAACTTTTCATGAAAAACCGTGTAAATATAAATAATTCATGATGTTTTTACCTATACTTCACCAATATAATATAATTTCATGGCCAATATGCATCAGCCTTGTTATGGAAAGTCGTCATCATAATTGAAAGCCAAAATAATATAGTTATTTATTACACCATGAAAATTTAACTATTACACTGACGAGAGAGTAGATCTTAATGAATTGCTGCAATACAGTAAAATTTTATAGGTCCATGGCCTTTATGGCTTTCAACTAACAAGGTTAAGCCAATGTCAATTGTGATAAATGCAATCAATTTACCATGAAAGTGCTTGTCACTACATTAGATTTATTCAAGTTTAAATGGCTTAATTTAAGTGACTTTTTCCATTGAAAACAATGAACTTTTTAGATGTCTCCTGAAATAAAGATATGATGTTAGAACACTGAAAAGTTGAACTCAGTAACCTTGTATAGGACAATATGATACAGCAGTGTAGGATATGAGAGATTTTGAATTACTTACAGGAACTCTTGTCACTTTTTAAATTATGAATGTAAATATAACTGTGTCAATATTTCTATTAACACATACGTGACATCGTGTTTACTAATTGGTGACATGTAACATCGACTAAAATGGAAAATACAGTAAAATTTTGTCACAAAATTTACCTTGATATTCTACCACCAACTCTGCATAGCAGACACTTCTACCAGCTTTGTTAATGGCTTGGCACATGTACTCTCCATCATCGTCTTCCGTCACCTGTTTTATACAAAGGACGCTTTTCCCATCTCTGTTGTACAAACGAAACCGCCCACCTTCTTCACTCATCAAATTTCCATTATGGTACCATTTTGTTTCCGGTGTTGGATCCCCACGGACTGAACACTCCAGCTGAACTGTTTCCCCTTCCCGGACGATCAGATCAGAGATCTTTTCCACAAATATTGGAGGTGAAGGCGCAGGTCTGGTTGCAACTCTTCGTGGTACACCTGAATGGTTATGAAGAGAAGAGCGTTTGAGACCGTCAACAGTGGTATTAGATGACGTATGTTTACTATATTTTATGGTTCAATTGGAACTCAAAGCAGTCAACAATAGATAAATCTGATATCATTATTATCAGGATGTTGAGTTCAGGTGGAAATGGCAGTGCGGCGGGGAATGTTTGACAACAAAATAGCAAGCCGCTGGGAGACTTCTGTTAAATGCTATGATGGTAGTAGATGTAAGGTCACAGTGGAGTCAATGTGTGGCAATTGATCAACAAAATGATTTGATCAAGGTAATGGGATTGTTATTGCCACAGCATAATTATTCTAGCTTAAGGTTTTCTGTTGATAGCAATACTGTAAGGTATTCCATTATGGAGTAAATATTATGCTGGTATATCAGCAAAAAAATATTTGAAAAAACTGATGAAGTCTTTGCATATGAAAATTGTACGGAAAAAAGCCCACAGGGACTTAATTATCAAATGACTTGCTTTGAATGGAGTTAACTATCAAAATAAATGTAGTCTGGCATATCATGCTATGTGGAAGGAAAAGCTTGTAAAGGGTCCGGTGGTAACCATGGTGATAGTTTGAAAATACATCGGTAGTGTTCATACTATCACAGTTAGACAATGCAGTAAATTTGGCTCCAGATATAATGATAATTCCCATTTGAAAAAATCCCTATTCTAGTATTACATAATGCACCATAGAAGATTTGTGCCAGCCTTGAATTGTGTTGCTAGGTAACTAATATGTTGATATGTGAATGTTAATTTTATATACCTGTATACAGTAAATACACAGAGAAAGACATTTATTCATGACATGTTAAGAAAGCAAAACAGTCAAAATGTACTGTGGAAGTCAAATGAAATTAAACAACAATAAAGCTGGGTCCCTTTTATTAGAAAAATTTCATTTCCGTGATTTCTCACTGTGTACATGAGAGACAACAACAGCTTCAGCTACGGTGGAGGGACTGTGCTTCAGCTTATTGGCTTGCAATGTAGGAGTGAAATTCATATCAAGGGAAAACATGGTGTTAACTTTTCTTTCAGAGTGAATGAATGAATTGTAGTTTTTCCGCTTTTTTCCAACTTATTTCTATTTCATAAAGATGATTGTTGTCAGTTTTTGTAAATAATTCTTATCATTTTTGTACTGTGAAATTTATACATTTTCTTCTTCATCTCATTAAATGTTTTGAAATAAATTGTAATCAGCCTTAACAATGCAATGCACTGTTTAAAATATACTGTATTGTTGTTGACAAATGACTTCTAACTTCGGCTAAATTTAGTCGCCAACAGTAATGCTGGATGTTACACATATCAGTCTATGTTGACAATTAAAACCGTTAAGAATTGCCACACAATTTTTGGAGTAGAATATGATAATGCATTACGTGGTGCAAAAAAATGCAGGAACATAAAAAGTTACAGTAAATAGGACAGTAATCTGAATATTTTTTTGAATATTTACTTTCTCAACTTTTCCTTGATCATTTCTGAACATGATTTTAACAGTTGCCGAGAAAATATTATATAAATATGATGTAAATTTGTCAATAAAACTTTTGTGTAAAGAGCATTGACTTTTATTCTGAATAAACCGATATTTTGTTTCTTTTCATCCTGGTAATTTGGCTTTTTTCAGTCACATCACGTCACATGAGTACAGTCAATTCTGTAAAAAATGAAGTTTCAGATTTTGAAATCATTCACCAGATATTGTCAGTAATAACTTGTGTTTTTATGCAATATTGCTGTTATGCTCTGAACTAAATTGAAGCTATATAATGACAAGTTATTGTGCCTTTCATCAAATCCAAAGTGGACCAGCAAAAATAAGAAAGACATGAATAACATACCAGTATCTCTTGAGATTCAAGTCAGTAGAAATTAATATTGTGAATGAAAAACAATGACCCTGTCATTAATTATAGACTATTAATAATCAATTTAACTGTATGATCATAATAATCAGCATGTCTTGTGAAATGGGCACCACCTAAAATAATTTCTGATGGCTACTATCTAAAAGTTATTGAATGATTTTACTGTTGAAGTTGGATATTTGCCAGGGTATTCTTGTTAAAGATGAATGCTGGTACAATTATTTCCTTATTTATATGCAAATTGATCACGTGACCACTTCCATGTGACAAATCTTTGAAAGGGATTAGGATATAGGTTCTGTCTTCAAATGTCCCATATGTGAAATAAAATGATAGGAAATGCTGCACTAGAAGCCAAACTCATTTAGTTTATTTGATAAATTCCTTTGTAGAAAGATTGTATAGACTATAAATTGAATTCAAAATTGGAAATGTAAAAAAACATTAAATTGTGATTTCCATCTATCAAATTGATAGATCCTGGTGTGAAAGGAAATAAAACAAATCAGCATAAAACTAAATATGTAGACTGATAAAAAGCCTTCTCAAACTGAATTGAAACCATGCTGTTCCCTAAATCTCCCGTTAATTTCAATCCTTATCCATTAATTTCAGCTAATCTTGTACAGGTTTTACTTTGCCAAAGCACTTGATGAATGTCCTACATACTGGATTCAAAAGGACTAATTCATAATGATTTAATCATAACCCGTTGCCATGGTAATATTTCACTGCCCGTACTATCATATAATTTAACTGAATATGCAGACATCAAAACAGCCTCATGCAATGATTTTTTCAAGCATACAATTCAAGACAGTGTATTATACCATTTAATATGGTTGGTATTGAAGGAAAGAAAATATCAGACTTTTACTTCTTGAGCTCAGAATTTTTTCAATGAAGATGGTGTTGCGAGGAATTTCAGTCAGAAAGATGTTCTTATCAATACTTTGCAGGAAGGACAATGGTGAAACTTTGTGATTGTAAACCTGTCCAACAAAGTACAAGGACAGTCTTTGCTATATTCTCTAATCTGCCAAATCAAACTTGCTATATTCTAATCTGCCAAATCAAACTTGCTATAATCTAATCTGCCAAATCAAACTTGCTATATTCTAATCTGCAAAACCAAACTTGCCATACTCTAATCTACCAAATCAAACTATATTCTAATCTGCAAAACCAAACTTGCCATACTCTACTCTGCCAAATCAAACTTGCTATATTCTAATCTGCCAAATCAAACTTGCTATATTCTAATCGGTCAAATCAAACTTGCTATATTCTAATCTGCCAAATCAAACTTGCTATATTCTAATCTGCAAAACCAAACTTGCCATACTCTAATCTGCCAAATCAAACTTGCTATATTCTAATCTGCCAAATCAAACTTGCCATACTCTAATCTGCCAAATCAAACTTGCTATATTCTAATCTGCCAAATCAAACTTGCTATATTCTAATCTGCCAAATCAAACTTGCTATATTTTAATCTGCCAAATCAAACTTCCTATATTCTAATCTGCCAAACCAAACTTGCCATACTCTAATCTGCCAAATCAAACTTGCCATACTCTAATCTGCCAAGTCAAACTTGCTATATTCTAATCTGCCAAATCAAACTTGCCATATTCTAATCTGCCAAATCAAACTTGCTATATTCTAATCTGCCAAATCAAACTTGCTATATTCTAATCTGCCAAACCAAACTTGCCATACTCTAATCTGCCAAACCAAACTTGCCATATTCTAATCTGCCAAATCAAACTTGCTATATTCTAATCTGCCAAACCAAACTTGCCATACTCTAATCTGCCAAACCAAACTTGCCATACTCTAATCTGCCAAATCAAACTTGCTATATTCTAATCTGCCAAATCAAACTTGCTATATTCTAATCTGCCAAATCAAACTTGCTATAATCTAATTTGCCAAATCAAACTTTCTATATTCTATCTGCCAAATCGAACTTGCTATAATCTAATCTGCCAAATCAAAAGTTGCTATATTCTAATCTGCCAAATCAAACTTGCTATATTCTAATCTGCCAAATCAAACTTGCTATATTCTAATCTGCCAAATCAAAAGTTGCTATATTCTAATCTGCCAAATCAAACTTGCCATACTCTAATCTGCCGAATCAAACTTGCTATATTCTAATCTGCAAAACCAAACTTGCCATACTCTAATCCGCCAAATCAAACTTTCTATATTCCAATCTGCCAAATCAAATTTGCTATAATCTAATCTGCCAAATCAAACTTTCTATATTCCAATCTGCCAAATCAAACTTTCTATATTCCCTATATTCCAATCTGCCAAATCAAACTTGCTATATTCTAATCTGCCAAATCAAAAGTTGCTATATTCTAATCTGCCAAATCAAACTTGCTATATTCTAATCTGCCAAATCAAAAGTTGCTATATTCTAATCTGCCAAATCTTGCTGTCATCACTTGCACATCACTGCATCACTGTCAAAATTTGCTGTCATCATTGTAAGAGAGTATTAGGGTATCAGTTATGGCTTCATAATTTTCTCTCTTGATTTTGCTTTGAATAGAAAAAATTGTAGCATTTTCTACATTAAGGGTCACGTGTAATTTCTCAGTATTGACCTGTGTATACGTAATGTGATCTGTCTATGGATTTGATTGACAGGTAAAGGTTAGTATCTAGGTGAATACTGTAATACTAGAAGTAGACTAGTATTTGGAGAAGTACTGAGATATTGTATAGTTGAAGTTGTTTTGAAGACATTTACACTGGAAACTTCTGGGGGCACCTGTTGTAGATGCCTTGTTATGAAGATTAGGGACTTTTTCTGCAAATAAAAGCCAGAATCACCGTATTTATGGCCTTACCGGACACAAATTCACAAAAGAATCTCAAAATCTTACAATTCTTTGCTGTGCAGATTCATTTTAAAACTTGTATGGAAAATTACTGTTTCAATCTTTTCATTTTTTAAAATCGAAATGTTATTTTTTGCCTTCCAGAATGAGTATTGAGAATATGGAAGCGGTTTTGAATTTCTCTTGTCAAAGCTTTGCAGCTTTAATCTTTATTTCAAATAAAATAGAGAAGTTCCTCCATTACAGAATACATGAATGTTTAAAGTTTTAACTTGAGAGATATGCATGGCCTCAACATGTAATGTTTGTACCTCACATTGTGAACTGTGAGAGAATTTGTCATAAACTGTATTAATAGATAATGGAACAAACTACGTTTGACGGATTGAATGAAAATTTTTTTAACTGCCTCCCAACTTATAAAAGTAGCTCTCTCAAATAGGATATAAACTGTTATTATTATTTTTCCCAAGAGATACTTAAAACAGCTGTGTTCAAATCATAATACAGAATTTTAATATGTGTCTCTGTGCTCTGTCTGTTTCCAATTCAAATGGAATACAATCCCATTAAGATTCTCAATGATAATAAAAGTCATCATTTTAAAGAAGATCATATCATTTCCCTCCTTGACGTTTTTGACATTTTGTCTTTGTCCTTATATATACTGAACTTTTACAGTTTTCATCAAATTTCATAGTCAAGAAGAAAAAGAAAAATATTAATAAAATTTTCAGGATAAAGAATTACTATATACGATTCTATGTTTTTACTGTTGCCATTATCCCATATCAACACACCAAAAACAAAATTTGTCTGCATTATGTGAATAATTCTAGGACAGCAATTGTTTGCTTGTAGTTGTGATAAAGTTATATGCTTAATGATACAATGAACAAGAATTCCTAAAATTTTCAGTAGAACAGTGTAAGTGATTTATTTGGAACCACTCCTAGTAGTGGCATGGTTTTGAAACTTTTCATATCAATAGATGACAAATTTTGATTGTTCATTTGGTATAAAGTGTGCTCCTCACACCTCATATGTAATCAAGTTATTGTGATTGGCTGAGATGTAGTCATGTGGTATATACAAAATAGTGATGTATAAACATGGTTGATTGGACCCTCACCCCGCAGTGTGGTGACATTACCCACTGGGGACACATTTGACTTAGTGTAAAACAAATGTCTTTGCACTGGTTACATATGTTTTTGTGAAAGCTCTAGCTTTAATACTTGTAAAAGGGACTGCTCAGTTAAATCCAGCTAAATCAGACTGTACTCCAGTACAATTGGACAGAAAGTAGGCAAGACGACAACAAAGTCTGTGTGTGTAGAATTTGTTCACACAGCAATTTCAGCTTTACTGTAATCAGGAAATTGATTTCATGATTGGTGATTCTCAACTGCTGTGACAACATTCTAAGGTTTGAAGGTAAAAGTTTAAAACTAATGACATATGATAAGGGCAAGATTATGATTTGTTGTCAATGCCCTGGGGCTGGTACTCATGATGGTAATACCGATATTGATGACACTCTTGCCTTTGGCACAGGCATCATCAATATAACTCTCATAAGCACCATGCCGTGTATCGTGATATTTAAATATTGCATGAGCTCTGCCTGAATGTTTCACATAATCATGACTTCAAGCTTCAAAGCTAGCATTTACCATTGTAGGTGACATTAGATACCGAGTATTAAATGTGCAATATTTGTACAGAGTGAATATCCTTTTCATCGTGAGGTTTGCGTGTACTGATGTGTCTTCTGCATGTCCAGAACCGACAGGCTTACTGATAAGGAGATACTGAAAATGAATAGCGCATTATTTATATGTGATACGGTGTGCATTGGATAATGAACTGTTGCTTTGTTGACAAATGAAAAATGAAACATTCAAATGTGTGCGGATGGATGATAGATCATTCTGATGTGGTCGGGTGAATATTGAAATGTCATTATTTTCAGTTGTATGATCCAAGCATCAATGTACCAGGTTATGCTTGTACAATATCAGTAATGTCAGGTGACATATCATTGAACAATAGAAATATAAAACTATGATATTGGCACATGAATCATAAAATATAAATGTTTTGTTGGCAAAAGAAAAGAAAATATTAGAGTGATGAAATTCTCATGTTGCCAGCAAATAGTAAAAGTTTCTTTGGTCAAAAAAGTAAAAACACGACCCCTCCATGTGATAGAGGAACTGTGATAAAAGGTTTGTTTTTCATCCTAGGTCTCTGAAAAAATTCATGTGGTGAAGCAGTATCTATTGTTTTCAGCTTCCAAGATCCAACTACTGAAATGAAAGACTTCAAAACAGGAATGTTTACATGCTCTGACATGCAGCATGATATGATGATGAATTCACTGTTTATGAACATGTGATCATACAGATATTGACATTTTCTGACGAGCAAAAAGCAGTCTTCGTTTTTCCATGTACATGTATTTACGTGTAATGCTTTTGAGCAAACATAAAGAAAAAGGCTGTCACAGCTAATGTAAATCGAAGTACGTGAGAATGGTAACAAATCCATTATCAAACAGATACATAGTAGCATTAAGGTGGTATGTGTCTTTTAATTAAAGGACTTAAACTTTTACTTAAACTAAATTTATTCAACCATACTTCCAGATATTAATCGCCTTACAAATCAAGAATAAAAATTGGGGGTGCAAAGTTTGATACTCGAGAAACAAATAACTTCATATTTTCTGGTATTTGAAATTCAAAATGGCCACCATCCTGTGTTATTAACTCTGTAAAAAAATAAAATTTTCCCAAAACTGAGAATATCAAACTTCCATTCACTCCAAGAGCTTCAAAATGAGCCCCTACAAGTGGTAGACCAGTCAAAAATTGTAAAAACTCAAAAGTCTGTCCCTGAGGCACACTCTACCTTAAAGGTATACTGTCACCTGTTCCAATTTTGCCACAGTTACCATGGAAAGAGAAAATCTAACCAATCACAGATTTTAAGCGGGTGGCCGCTTTTTAAAAACAGCGCCCTCACATGGGCATTTTGAATACCAAAGAACGCCCCTTTGACCATATATGGGCATATTTAGATTACAGGTGACTGTATACCTTTAATTGTAATGTGGTTTATTGAACCGATACATAATGCATTACTATTTTTTTATGTGCCATAAAAGATGCACTTTGGTGTGACATGTTTTGCTTCATTTGTTAAAGACATTAACATCTCAGAAATGTATTAAGCTATTCTACTGCAATAAGTATTATTATAAAATGCATACTAAATGGCCCTATCCAAAAGTAATTTGTTACATTGTAGCCATTCTCATAATCAGGATTGTCTTGGCTTTTTTCCACTGATCGTAAAATGAGTGTGAATATGTAGAAAAGAATAATTTCCTGCGACATTGACAGTGCTTTACTCATACAGATCTGAGCAGAATAGAGTGACGTTGTCTTGATGAACGGTAAATGTATTGTGGATGATATGGTATACAGGTCTTTCATATTTGTATGAAACCTGTATGTCATGACAACTCACAAGAATATACATGTTTTACATTAATATTGAGCACATGAAATAATGATGAAGTCTTCAAGACAACAGATTTCTAACATCAATTTTTGCTGTAGAGAAATTATTAATTTCTGGAGGGTATATTACAGAAATATGGGCAAAGTGATAGCGTAAATATGGATATATTTATTATGTAAATACAGTGCAACTAAATAGTAGAAAATAACACTGTAGAATACAGTGAAGGGATCTGGGTTAGGCGTAAAACGGGATATTACCCCCATGCAGTGCATTGTCAATACATGTAGGTATTGAGCCAGGCAACTGGGAGGGGGGTGGGGTAGACAGCTACAGGTGTCCTGTTACTCTGCAGGTCTTTTTGCACGGGAACAGATCTTTTATTCATAAAATTGAACAATCAATACTCTTGTATATTGACATTTTTCCTGGCAAGCTATTAACAATACTACAAGATTGTTTGGGTCATGCAGCCCAGTAAATGAATTTGGTAATATCATATCAATGACTTTGTATTATGTACATGTTGCTTGAATTGCGCCTGAACCTGAAAATTAATGTGCAAAGTGCAAGAACAGATTGTGATAAATAACATCTTTATTAGAGAGAAAGGTAATTGGCAAAACAGAATACATTAAAAAATATGATGAAAATGAAAAAAAACTAACCTTAGTGGGTCATCCATATCATCAAGGCATATTTACATTGAGAATAAATGGAGAAATCCACACAGTGCTACACTGAAACTGTTGAAGAAACTGTTGCATAAAGGGTTGTCTAGTAGGAACCACCCAGCTGTACAGATAAGTCGATGGCTACTTCACTGTACAGCCATAATGCTGGGCAGTCAACACAATGGACTACCCCAAAGGTGTGTGTTATGGTGATTATTACAGAGTGGGCGTGGCTTTGTCTGCTGTCATGCCTCATTGAATTGCTATCAGTCAGCATTTGATTGCATCTATAATTGCAAATATGCATTTGAAAATAAACGCTCCTGTAATTTGCTGATAGCCAAGAAGGTAATGTCTGAGAGGCATTGTGCTCTAAGCTACCTGATAAATAACAGATTCTGAACTATATTGAAAATATTGACAAGACTTGTTTTCTTATGTTTCTATCATTTGTTGAAGGTGGCCTGACAATGTGCTCAATTCTTTTATTTCCTTCAAGTTGTTTGATATTGAATATTAAGATAGTAACAGTGCTTGAAAAAGTAGCACAGAAATATTGCAATAAAAGCTTGAAAATATGGTAGCACATGTATTATTGATCAATACGAGTAGTGGTTCACTGTGTCCAGTACAGCTTTTGCCAAGTTGACCAGAAGGTCAACACAATTTGTGAGTGTTACAGTGATGTTTGTTGCTATGGTAACATGTGTGAAAGTTATGGCTTGTTGCTATAGTAACACATGATTAGAATCCACAAGTCTATTGAATCATTTGGTATCAAGCAGAGCTGATCTTGCATCTCTCATACAAAAGAGATCATCAGCCTTTTTTACAACATATTACCATCTCAACAATAATGACACAAAAATTGAACCAATTAAAGCCTATAAAGAGACTTCCTGTACACCGGGGTTTTAAAAAGCTAGCTTTATTCATTGCTCATTTTAAATACCATTGATGATATTGACTTTCCAGAATCACAAAGTAGTTCACTTATTTCCTCTTATTCTCACCTAAATTACTTCTTGTCATAATTTATTTCACATACAGTCTTTTTCTGCTCGTTTCTCATATGGCAACATAGTGTAAGAAACAAGGAAATTGTCCCAGTTGTATAACATAAACATGACATTTTCTGAGCCATCTATGAGGATTTTTGCAGTTGCAAGACTTTTATTTTGTCTGGTATACTGCCCTCTTGTGGTCTGATGAAGAGAAAAAATGCAAATTTTGGGTTGAATGGTTAAACTGTTGTTTATCTGTTTCATGTAGTCTTGTTGGACAGAAAAAAAATGCTGTGATAATCCAAATATTGCAGATGCAAGATCATTCCTTTTGAATATCAATGCGAAATAGATCATGTGAAACATCCAAAAACATTCACACTATGACGAGGAGGGACACTGGACGTATCAAATGAATTCAATAAACAATCCAAGTTCAGCCTAACACTGCGTTTCGCTGTAGATGCAGGACAGTATTATTTAATACAAAAAAAAACTTCTGAAATAAAAATGTCAGAAGGGTGTTCTAGAATTACATTTTGAAAGTGAAATTCAACAAAACAAAAGTAATTCCCTCAAATTACAAGAAAATTTTACATGATTGTTTTTTACCCTTTACCAATTTCTATTATTTGCTGTTATTGAGTGAAAAGTCAACATAATTAGTATTTCCAGACTAATATATGACTAAAACACAACTTCCTCGGAAGCCTTAATAGTGGTAGAAAGTAAGTAGCAAAAAGGTTCTGACATAGATATGTCATCTTTACAGAACTAGTCCGGTTACATTTCTGTGCAGTTCCTACAAATTCATCTACCTGTACCTCTAGCTTTTATAAATCTTTTGTTGATTATAAACTTTTCAAGGAATCAATGAAAGAGGTTAATTTAAATTGAGTCAGCTTCACATACAAAATATATATTATGTATAAATATATTACATTAGACTATACAACATGGCATTCTGATCTTTAACCTGCCCATAATACTTCAATTGAGATAACTTTGATGGGACCTTATGGTTCACACAGAGCTTTTATTCTACTAGAAAATGTAACAATTTTGTAGCAGAGTTGATGTATCTATGAGGTGATGTATCCAAAACTCACTGAGTTGCATTGTTCAATTGGTCGCAAGTGCCAGTCCTAATATTTAAGTACATGTACAAGTTCAAAGGTCAGAACCAGTACCAAATAGGGGTTTTGTTCAGCTATGAATACATTCGATTTAGAATATATTAATTTTCAAAAAAAAATTATGCAGAGATTTAATTTTTAAGCACAATCATTTACTGCTAATGGTATGATATGGCTTCATTACATGGAAAACTTAACTACGTAGACCTGAAATATTTCAGTGCTATGGTGTACAATCTTAAGTACACAAACATTCTACAAAGATAATGACTAGTTATCTCCAGATATGCATATTGAAATAATATTCATTTTGCGTAATGACTACTAATCAGTTATGTATCAAGCGTTAAATGTTCAGAACCCAGTGTTTCCATGTTTACAGACTAACATCTAGTAAATAAATCTCACGGATATTCAAAATGGAGAGTTAATGATACAAAAAATAAAAATTAATTGCAAAAATGTAATGTTATTGAGATTTAGCCAGCTCTTTCATTGTTCAGAACAGCTTGTAATAGAATGCATGGTATTCTATAATTGAAAATTGTTCATTATAGTATTTTAGATATGATACAAAAATCTCATAACCTAATAACAGTATGTTTTCAACTGATAAATCTACACCAGTTTCTTCAGATGTTAAATAGTTTGACAGCACGCCACATATTCAACTAAATCATTCAATTTCTAGTTATTTCAAAAAGGCTATATTCTTAAATTATTTCTTTAAAAAACAAACAGGTAATCCTGTCATATATTACTGTAATTTGATGTGAAGATACTTCTCTATGAACATTTGTTTCAGAAAGCTTGAATGTCTCATAAAGATTTTGCCATGAACTTGAGCACTTCAATGTTCATTGTACAAACCAAATCTGTAACTTTCAGAGCTTCATGGAGCTCAATCGGAAATTTTGGTGTTCTTTATTAATTCATTGGGTATTTATTTTTTCTACAAAACAAAGATAAGTCTTTAGCGTTGTTATATTCCTGCTTTGCTCGCTCTTCAAAATCTTTTCCTTTTAATGCTGTACTTTTCTGCAGCTTGTAATAATGCAACAGTTAACTCCTGTGCAGTCCCTGATGTGAATTAGTGGTGTAAGATATCGCAAGACTGATAAGTACAGTCATATCAAAGAGATTAAGACCTTATTCAGAAAGCAGTAAAATTAAGATAGAGAAGCACTGAAAATGTGCAATACAGAGCAAGCTTTCTTATCCTTATCAAAATAGTTAAAGATAAAACAGATAGAATCCTGAAGTGTCACTTTCTAACAAAGGTGTAACATAGACTTTACTTCTACGGTCTAAAAGACAGGCTGTGTGTCTTGTATTACTTTTAGCCTCCAGGTGCTTTTTGTAATGTAGCTTGTGACTAAAAAACTTGGCTTCAAATATTTACTTCCATAGAGGCACTTTGAAAGCAGCTTTCTAAAGAATAAGCAAGCAAAGTTGGTATAGATATTTCATTATTCATGCAAGGGTAAGGATGTGAATGAACAACACTCTTTGGCAGAAGCAATAGTGGAGGGGGTGGTATCATTCATTTGCATATTTCCATGGAGATGGAGTCAAGTTGTTTCAGTCACCTTCTTCATCACTTTGCTCCTCACATTCTACAATGAGTTCAGCCGTGCAGGAAACCTCTCCTGCACTGTTGACAGCCTTCACTGTGTATTCTGCATCGTCATCTTCTACCACATCACTGATGATCAGTGAACAACTACCACTGTCATCAAACTCCATCTGAAACTTGTCACTTTCCTTGATTTCCAGACCATCCTGATACCAGATGACATCTGGCTCGGGATCCCCGGAAATTTTGCAGTCAAATCTTGCCAGGTCTCCTTCCATGACAGGGCAGTCTCTAATTTTCTTGATAAATGCCGGAGCGGTGCCTTTCTTTGGCAGTGGTTTTGTTTCTGGCGTTGATCGTGATCTTCTGAACACGTTCTGAATTTTGCTGGCAGCTTTTTCAACTTCTGGATCAGTAAGATCTATATCAACGCATTCCTCTCTTGACAATTTTGGTCTTGGTTTTGCGGTTGAGTTGACCAACGAGTTTGCTGATGACTCGTCTTTCTTTGGTGTTTCTTGTGTCTTACTTGATTGCCGTGATCGGCGGAAAACTCCCTGAATTTTTGTTGCGGCTTTTGCAACTTCTGGATCATTCAAATCTATGTCAACTTCTTCAACTGAGGTGTTTTTCTTTGCCTCCTCTTCTCTTTTTGCTTTCAACAAATTAGAGAAAGGAGTGGCTGGTTTCTCTTGAGACTGTGATCTGCTCAAACTGCTGAACATCCTCAAGGAGGCCATTCGTCCAATAGCACGAACTGCATTGGCAGTTTTCTGAAGAAAGAACACAACATCATATCATGAACAAACAAAAACGATATCATGAGTCTGGAAAAAATAACATTTTTCATCAGACCTCAAACAGAAAAACACAAAGAACTATTGGTGGTCATTGAGACACAATGTCTAGATAATACATAATGTCAGCCTAGCTACTTGTATATTTTTTGTTTAAGATGTTATTACATGCTGACTTTTAATTTTATTAGGAGACTAAATATCAGGAGGGGGAAATTTCTGTGCTATTTTGGCAGATCATGTACCACACACCTCAACATGATTTTTTTTGTGGTAGATTATTTGTTGCAGAATATTTTGTGAAAGTAACTTTGAAATGAAGCAATATATTTCAAGAGTAAACTTCTGATATCTATTCAATAATTATGAAACAAAATCATCTGCTTTACCTGCCATCGTCTCCTAGCAACCCACTTTTTTAATTTATCTGTACAGATCTTAGAAGCTTTCATTGTCTTGGTATCTTGAAGAAGCCATTTGTGTTTTATGCATTCATCAACCGTCAAACGTTGCCTGAAATAAAAACAGAAGTCGCAGGTAAAATGATAAAACTTTTTCACCATGAAATTTAGATTGAGCATGAGATGTGATGAAAATTTTATATGAACGTTCAGTTCATGATTTTTAAGTTAGCTGGTGGCCATTAAGGTAGAACGCGCCTCGGGGATAGATAGTCGGACTCTCAAATTTCTACAATTCTTTTATAATCTACCACTTGTGGGGGCTCATTTTAAAGCTCTTGGAGAAAGAAAAACTTTTATCTGCTTAGTTTTTCAAAATCCAAAATTTAATTTTCCCCATAGAGTTAATACAGGAATGGTGGCCATTTTGAATTTCAAACATCGCAAAATGTTGAGTAATTTGTTTTGCTAGTTCCAAACTTTGCACGGTGACCACCGATTTTTATTGTTGATTTGGTAAGAGAAGTTTCATTCATGAAACTTTGAACAAAAGTTTAAGTCTTTCACTTTCGAGGTGCATACTACCTTAAACATAGGAAAAGGTGATAAAATATAATATGTTTTCATTGCAAATGTGAGGGTGATTTTGTAAGTTACCTGATTGTTTTGTCTTCATAAGTAACTTATCTTTAGTGTATTATATAGGGCTCAGCCCTTGGTGTCGCGCCAGGGGTTAAGATTGGCAATGTTATTTGTATTGATTCATGATAAAATGTAATTAATTGTTACTTCATAAACGTTTATATGACAACTATGCCCAGTTTCCCTCTGATGAAAGCAGTTCACGTACGTACACGATGTCAAACCCTGCAGCAGTGCAGGTAGGCCTATGGATTTTCTGTAACGTGTAAAAATTTTGGACAAAAATTGGCAATTTTTACAATGATAACAGCCTATTGCGTTAAACAAGGGACGTATCATGCAATCATTATCATTGCAATGGTAACCGCACTGCCCAACTTCCACTTGCAAGCTGAAAACTATAGCGTTCCGTCTAAAAACTGGCAATTTTTGAATTTAATTATTGACACAGGGGGCGCTTTTCTAAAATTCAATCCCAGCATTCTTTGCGTATGCCACCGTTCATATGCACGACCGTTTTCTCCATTTATCTATATGAACGATATTTTGTATCAGCGACAAGGTGCATAATAACATTTACTGGCTAATAAAAGAGGTATATTATCAGGGTTTTCAGTAGAAATTTGCCCAGGCGGAGAAATGTAAATTATAGGTGGAGAAGGAAGCCGAGGTTGGGGTGGGGACGTCGTGTCGCGGCGGCGGCAGCATAACATTGGCAAGGTATTTTGAACAGCAATTTATCCAGTTTTGTTAAATGTCAGTGTAAAAAAGTCTGTATTTTAAAAACAAACACTGTTTGTGGTTTTGTGTGTTAAGTAGAAACAATGTACCATCTTACTCATATCATTTGTTTTGTTTGTCCTTTCTTCACTGTGTCACTGTCTGATGACATTTTCCATGAGAACACAAACAGTTACAGAGATGGTCAGTGACCTAAGTTATCATCCTATGTGTTGATATTACAGTGTACTAGAATCAACAGGGAAGCAACAGTAACTTTTGTTATATTCAATAAAGAGTACTACAACTACTGGCAGATATTCCATGAATTTGGCGAAAAACTTTTTTGTGATTAATGCCAAACTGAATGTTGTATCGAATTTACATTTCAATTAAAAGAATATGTTGTTCATATTAAAACATGTCACACTAAAATTATACAGGAGTCATTAGAAAATCCCAGGTAAGTAGTTCCTTTTCTCTTTCAGTTTAAAGGGACAAAGTCAGTTTTGACTTTTTTTGATATCAAGAATACAGGGAATACTTGCATAATAATTACACTCAGTATGCACAATGATGTCAATGCAGAAACTCAAAGTGATGAAAAGTGTGAGATACAACCCCTTTATTTACCAATTCAATGAAACAAAAAAGTTAGCTGCTCTAGCAGTAAAACAACTTGACGTACAGCCTCAGGATTGGCAATGGAGTTTGTTTTTTATTTTTCACCTGCAGTTCACAAAAGGCCTCTAAAAAGTTTGTGAATACACATTTCAGTTAGATGCAACAAAATGACAATAGAAAAGTGTTTGCAGTATCAGTAACAACTATAATGGCTTCCTACCTCTATGACTGACCTTTAAGTGCAGTACACTGAAACTTGTGAAAGAAAAATATTCTCTTTTTTCCATAAGCATTTGCTGTGTCAAAGAAAATACACAAGTCCTGAAAAATATTGTGTTGCTTTCTTTTCCCCCAGCAGTCACGCACTAGTACATGTCTCAATAGCAAAAAAGAAAAACATTGCATCGCCACCAAAACAAATGAGGGGAAGTCTCCAGCTGGCTGTGATGTATCTAATGAACTACGTGAATAAAATTTACATAAATTATAAATTTGCCTACCGTCTGCAAATGCTACAAAATTGGATATTTTTTACCGAGAAAATTAACAGAGTTCACGCGGGGCAAAACGCGTTATTTATTACTAGATTCAAAACTTAGTCGATAAAATTGAGACACTTTTTCCAGCATTGAAAGGTTTCATGATCGGGCCATTTACCTACAAATGTACATGAAAGCATGGATCGCGTGCTAAATTAGAGCAGGCGGCAGATACGGTAGAGTGACGTGCCCATTCCACTTTCCTTTGAGTTGAAATCACAAGAAATATACGTGAAAAGCCATCCCTGAGACGTACAATATTTCTCAAAATTTTGTACATCGCCAAATTACCGTTTTCGGGGGTAAAATATCGAATTGCAACCACAACCGCGAGTTCATAACTGACCACTCTCAGGATTTTAGCATTTTAACGTAGATGGTTGATCACGTAAAGTCGTAATTCTACTTTCTAGAACAGTGCTATAAACAAATCCCTTTCTCTGGCGTCATAGTCGCGTACGCGTACTTTGCGCACGTAATACAACATGTTGGCGATGCATGACTTTGATTTCGCTCTCTGAAGAACACCTCACCAAAATACTAAAAAAATTATATTGATACATTCATCGGACGGCTGCACTCGGCTCATTACCACATCAAAACGTGATCACTGAAAGCTACACGCTTTCCTATGACTCGTAGCAGAATATTAATGAGGTCAGGGAAATATACCCAATGATATTGCCGCTTACAGAGGATATAGTCCGTGGGCTAGAGGGGGTCTACGTGCACCCCCCCCCACAGGATAACAAACCTGTATTTTTCAGAACCCTTGGGATCCCTAGAATACGAAATGGAATTTTAACAGGAAAAATATAGGGACGCAATAGCTGTTATGGTCATGTTTTGAAGGGTACCGCAAAATTACGATTTTCCAAGCCAAATGCATTTTCATCAAATCTGTCTTCTTGTAAGTCATGTGCTGAGCTCATTTTTTAACATAACCTCACTTGTTTGGTATCATTAGAAAGGGAATTTATTCCTCTTTAAGATGACATATTGCACTAATCTTCTACAGTTTTTGTCAAATATAACCAAAACTTACCCCTTACCCCAAAATTTAACATTGCAAATTACAGTAAAACTCAAATTCTACCAATTTTTTAGCTAGGCATAATAAAATATGCATTGCTTTGTCTGAAATCTGTTTTATTTGATACAGGGACATGTCAGAAATATGAAATAGACTTTTAACAGAAAAAATATTGGGAATCTACAGCTGTAACAGTCATATTTTGAAGGGTACCGCAAAATAACAGTGTTGCAGATTTGCATGCATTTTTGTTAAAACTGTCTTTCTATAAGTTATTTGCTGAGCTTGTTTTTGAATATAACCTGGCTTGTTGGGTATCATTAGAAAGATAATTTAATAATCTTTGAAATGACATATTGTAACATGCAATATCTTGTGTAGTTTTCATGATATATAATCAAAACTTACCCCATACCCCAAAGTTTACATTGAAAATTTCAGTCATAGCTAAAACCAAATTCTATCAATTTTTTAGCTTGACACAAAA